>NW_027493466.1:0-385190 GCF_021521415.1 Bidens hawaiensis | reverse complement strand
ATATTTCAATGGTCATCCCATTGAAGTTCTGACTGGTTACAACATCCAGCAAGTCTTGCGGCGCCCCCGCGCTCTCGGGAAGGCTGACAAAATGGGCGCTGGAATTAGGAGAGCACACGATCGCCTATAAGCCCCGTCCAGCAATAAAGGGACAAGTCTTGGCTGATTTCATTGCAGAAATCCCCGAAGGAAAAATTGAAGAGGCTCAGAGCGAGGTAGACCCTCCGCGAGCCAATGATGAAGAAAATGTTTGGAGATTATTCACCGACGGAGCTTCAAACAACGAAGGATCCGGCGCAGGCCTCAAGCTGGTGGATCCAGAGAATCAGGAATATACTTACGCCATCAGGTTGGACTTCAAGAGCACCAACAATGAAGCTGAGTATGAAGCCCTGCTGGCTGGCCTGCGCATCGCGCACAAATTCGGAGTTAAAAAGCTAGAGGCCCATGTTGATTCATACTTGGTAGCAGCACAGGTCAATGGCCTTTATGATGCCAAGGAGAACAACCATGCCTCTGTATCTAGAGCAGGCGAAAAAGCTCATCGAGCAATTTGACTGCTTCAGAATCATTTATATTCCGCGCAGTGAAAACAAATCTGCCGACGCGCTGAGCAAGATGGCATCAACCAGCTTCGATCACTTTGGCAAAGATGTCAGGGTAGAAGTAATGAGCAACCCGTCGGTGGGAGCGAAGTCTGTCCTTGTAACTCATACAACCCCTTCATCATGGATAACTCCAGTAATGGAATTCTTGAAGGAGGGAAAAGTACCGGACGATCGCGCACAGGCGAGGAAGATAAGACACAAGTCGCAGAACTATGAACTGCTTGATGGTACATTATATCGACGCTCTTATCTTGGACCGCTCATGAAATGCCTAGATGCTGAGGAAGCAAGCTATGTGATCAGAGAGATACACGAAGGAATCTGTGGAATACATGCTGGGCCGCGCATGGTGGTTGCCAAGGCAATGAGCGCAGGTTACTATTGGCCAGGCATGTACTTGGACGCTTTAAAAGAGATCCAAAAATGCAAAGCGTGTCAGAGCTATGCGCCAAACACCATGCGGCCAAAGAACAACTTGATTCCGGTGACCTCCGCATGGCCTTTTCACAAATGGGCCATCGATATTGTGGGCCCCCTACCGCAAGCGCAAGGGCGAGTAAAATTTTTGGTAGTGGAAGTAGACTATTTTACAAAATGGGTTGAAGCCAAGCCACTAGCAAAAATCACAGCCGAAGCGATGAAGCAGTTTATCTGGAGCCACATCATATGCCGTTTTGGCTTGCCCATGGAAATTGTGAGCGATAATGGCAAACAATTCACTGACAGGAAGATATCAACTGGCTCAGGAATTGCGCATCAACCAAATCTTCACTTCGGTATACCACCCTCAGGGGAATGGCCAAGTGGAGCGCGCGAATCAAAGCTTGTTAAATGGGCTGAAGAAAAGGTTGGAGGGAGAATCCCCATTCTTGGGTCGAAGAGCTACCTAATGTCCTGTGGGCACACAGGACATTAAGCAAAACCAGCAATGGCGAATTCCCCGTTTAGCCTAACCTATGGAACGGAGGGCAATGATTCCAGCAGAATTTGGATGCCCATCCCATAGAGTGCTCATGATGAACAAGATTGATAACGAGCGCGAAAGGAAGTTGGATCTCAACTTGCTTGAAGGGCGCAGAGAGGCGGCTATCATCAGTGAAGCCAAATACAAGAAAAAACTGGAAAAATATTACAATCAGCGCGTGAAAGAATGCCACTTCAAGAAAAATGATTTTGTCCTTCGAAACAATGAAGCTAGCCGCGCGATACCCCCGGGAAAGAAGTCCCCCAATTGGGAGGGACCTTATCAAGTCTCGGAAGAATTGGGAAAAAGGCGCATACGCCTTAAAAGATTTGAATGGAAAGAAGATCCCGCGCGCATGGAACGCGGCACAGCTTAGAAAATGTTTCATGTAAAAATTGTCAAGTTTGTAATCAAGGCTTTTTAAAGCCATTATGAATAATGATACGCGCTATCTTCTCTTAATGTGGATTCTATTACCTTTTGCATACATGTTTCACACTTCCCTTTATTAATTTTGAGCACAATATGACAACATTGTATTGACATCAAAACAAAATAAAACGAAGTAAAACATACATGCGCGAGCTTCAAGCTCAAACGCGTTAACGAGTCTTAACTCTAAAACGTCAGGGCCTTAGCCCAATAATATGAGCCTTAGCTCAGGGCCTTAGCCCAATAATGTGAGCCTTAGCTCAAATCACTCACAACATCCATCCTACATGCTGCGCAGCCTGACCATAAAAATACCTAAGCACAACTAAGGCAAAGTAAATGCCAAAACATAGTTGTTAAGGTCTCAGGTCGAGGTCGCGCATGAAATTGTAATGGATATCAGAGTAACACATACTGACACGTAAAGGCTAAAAAACTCATAATTCCCTATAATAAATGCGCGATAACGTCGCGCAAAAGAGGAATAATGAAACGCCAAAGCACGTGTCAACATAGTCAGGATATTGCAAAATCACTTACAATATGACAAGGATTAAGTAAAATAATTTCCTTACAACCTTGTTCTTATTTCAACGTGCAAGCATATCTTATATTCAACAAGCAAACATGCAATATAAAGAGATGAATGGGGAATGCGCAAGATGCGAATAAGGGAAAAACAAAAATTTCATTCCAAAGCATTGAAATTTACAAGTTTACAAGATGATGAGATACAAAACTACAAATAAAAAATAAAAACATGAAGGGTTTCTCAAGTCCTCCACGTCGACGTCAACCTCTTCATCGTCCTCATCACCGCCCTCAGCATCTAGCGCAGCCCACTCCTCGTCATCTCCAAACTGACCATAGTCAAGATGTTCGTCCAGAATGGAGTCGCCTTCTGTCATAATAGTGTCAGGAGCGGGTCCTTTGGCCACGCCAGAGCGCTAGCAGGGCAGCATTCCCCGCGCCATCATCGCCGCCACCAGCCCCTTCGCACTCGTCAAGTAATTTCTTTAGCGCGCCGAGATCGGGCTGGTCAGCAAGCGCGGATATCTGCAAATCATAAGGAAAAATATGAGTACAAAAAGACTTGGAAAATAAGTCAAGGTAATCTCCTTAAGGTTAAAATACCTGCGCAAGGATGGGAATGGGAGTATTCAAATACTTCTCCCCCATCGCGGCCATGTCCGCGCAGGCAACGTCGCTCTGATAAGGGTAGTCGGATGGGTTCTTCTTCAGCATGCCATATTCATAGCCATCCTTAAACCCTTCAGCTCGACCCACCAAGCGCGCGGCAGCGTTGCAATCCATCACAAGGGCTTGAAACTCGTCTGAGTATTTCATCGCGTAAGCGCCAACGAGTCATACCCTGTGAGATTAGCCATTGGCGATCCTGCGCGAGGGGAAGCAACAGACGTCTCAAGAGCAGGAATCTGAGAGGTTTAACAACTCAACAGTTTCCTTAGTCTGTTTCAGCTCCTCTTTGTCGGACGCTGCTGCCGCCAAGGCTTCTTCCTTTTCCGCTCGCGCAAGCTCGAGTGCTTCCTGGCTAGACGCTGCCGTCGCCAAGGCTTCATCTTTCTCGGCCCGCGCGGCCGCCAGCTCCTTCTTCAGGCGCGCAACCTCACTCTCCAATGATGATTTTTTCAGTTATAGACTGGACAAGAGCTTGGTCACGCGCCTCCGCGTCAAGCTCCAAGTCGCGCACTCTACGCGCGTACTTGGCCGCGTCCTCCTCGGCCACCTGTAGCTTCTCCGTGCAGCCTGTAGCTCATGCCCGCGCTTCACGAAGGCGGTGTTGGCACTTGCTCTGTTCTCGCTGAGCTCTGCTTGGAGTTTCTCAGCTCTCTCTCGAGCATCAGAAAGATGCCAAGCAGACACTTTAGCCTCTTGCTTGGCTTCCGCAAGAGCATCACGTACCTTTACGTAATCATAGCGAAGCTCTTGGGAGGCAGCAAAGAAAGCCGACCCAGCAAACAGATGATCGTTGAGCAAGTCATTGCGAGCGCGGCCCTCCTGAAAACCTCCTTTCAGCTGGAGGCACAGAATGAGCCCAGAAGTCCGCACACACACCCATGGACTGAAATGAGCTGTCCCTCAGTAATATTCCCATCTCGGGCGGTAAATGTGATCGGCTTCCTGCAAACACAAAGTAATGATCTAAGTCATCAAAACACTAATATGGAAGTCCGCGCAGCGGAGCAAAAACGAACCAATACCTGCGGGGATGAAGCAGAAAAGTCAGCGCCAGGCCCACGAGAAGACGGCGCCGCGAAACCTCGTGGCGCTACAGGGCTGGCGCGACCGCCGTCGGAGCCCTCAAGTTGAACCTCCTCATCCTCCTCTGAAACAGGCCTTTTCTCCCTGCGACCTAGAACCAAAATCAGTCTCGCGAGGAGGGCTGCGCGCAGAGGAGGTGAGGGAGGTCTCGACGCCGCCAGGTCGGCGCGTAAAACGGCCTCCTACTCCTTAGTAATCCCGATGAGGGGAGATTCAGCGCTTGCAGGAGCAGGAGCAGAATCAACGGCGCTGGCACCGGCGCCAGCAGTGCCGCCAGCAGCTTGTACGCCAGCAATGACTCCTATGAAAAAATCAACAAAAAGAAATGGTTCATGACTTGATCTAAAAGAAAAAAGTCAGAAAATAAAAGCGCAATACATACCTTGGCGCAACTCCGTTCGCGAGTCAAACATCGCCATGAAGTCCATTCTCCCCTTTTTCGAGGGTAAAAAAGGGGACTTCGAAGCGACCTCCGGCGCAGGCTCGGCACCTTGTTGCGCCTGAGGTTGATTCAACCAAGGTCGCCGGCTCTACAAACATTTGAGTGAGCAAAGATTCATTAGTAACTCTATCAGAATCGCGCTCATAGAACCATAAAGGATAAGCAAAGTATACCTGTCGAAGAGGAAACGGCAGGCGCAACGCCGCTCCCCTTTTCCGCCGCGCGAAGGGAGGAGGTAGTGGCACCATACCTCGTGTGGACAGGAGTCTGCCCACTTTTTGAGGCAGGGAAGACAAGGAAAACTTGGTGGTAAACACCTGGGTTTTCTCAAGTCCCTTCGCCTGAGTAGGAGGATCCTGAACAACAGGGGCATCATCTTTCTTCTGTTTCTTACTGGCCCCTGCGCCAGTTTTCCCTTTAGCCTTACGCTTTAGTTGGGGCAACTCAGCCTCCTCCTCCTCCTCCTCTTCCGCGAGCTCCAGCTCGTAGTTCTCAAGCGCGTCTACAATACGTGCAACAGAATGTTAGCCAAATGTGGTATTATAAAGGCATAAGCATAAGTACAAAGGCTTACCAGGCGCATCGCTGTCAAAGAGAAATCCCAGATCAACAGGATGAACATGTCATCGAAGCGATCGGGGAAGCCAACCTCCCCAGCGCCTAGCGCGACGGAGCCACCCTCCATATGCTCATCATAGGCGGCGTGGACATACTCCTTGCTGACTGCACAAAACAAGTCAAATGATATCAGCAAAACGAATTATACTCGCGCAGAAAGTAATGCAATGAGTTAACTTACATAAGCCGTCAACTTGGATAACGGGCTCAGTCGCGCTGTCAGCCCACCTCCTGCTCATACCAACCCCCCACCAGCGCCTCCTCGCAAATTTTCTTGGCGGGGGATGGTTCGGCAGTCAACTTTTTTATCCAGGCGCCAGTTGGGTTCTTGAAGACACCCACATCCACAGGCGCAAAAGAGATCGCGCGCATGGTCATGCGGATGGGGATCACACCAGCCCTGATATAGAAAAATCTCTCGGACCAGTCATGAAGGCTTTTGAATGAAACAGTGCAGCACTTGACCTTCTGACTGCGAGGAATAAATGAGAACCAAGAATCTTGGATCTTGGGCTTATAAAAAAACTGAAAGCGCCGAGGGGTGGGCTCCTCGCGCTGAGATTTGCACATGAACTCAAAGTGAGTCATGCGCACGAGTCCAAACGGATGGACTTGGGATATATGAATCCCATAAAACCTAAGCAGCGCACCCACAAACCTTGTCATCGGGAGACGAAGGTTGCAGTGGGTGAAAAAATGGCAATAAAGGGAAATATAGCCGGTAGGCGGGTCCGCCGCCGTTTGCCTGGCCGCCGGCAACATGCAGCCATACTCAGGGAGAAAACCCTGAGTATCGATAAGGCTGTCAAAATCGGACTGCCTCAGCTTACAGGGGATCTCATCCCACTTCTTTACGGCCTTGGTCTTCCCCTACCTCCTCCGATGAGGCCTCAACAGCCCTCTTCCCCTTGCCGGTCTTCTTCAACATAGACATTACTAAAGATTTCACACGGCGATGGATGGGGGAGATTGTGTTGTCTGAGCTATCAGACATACAACTATAAAATCGGACAAAGGATACTTCTGAAGAGCAGAGATCTGGAAGCAGAAAGGCAATCGGAATAGAATGAAAGGAAAAAGCTCTGAATAAACAAGAAGATGAAGGATAAAAACTCAAAGGGGCTTGCTTTTATAGGCCCAGGAGAGAGAAAAATTGGTGCTGATCGGACTTCACGCGCCCCCACTCGCAGGTGTAAGCCAACGCGAGCGCGACACGTGTCCCTGACACTGTGTGAGGGGACACGAAAAGAAACTATACAGGTGCTGCCAGAGTTCACGCGCCACCACTCGCAGGAACGGACCAACGCGAGCGCGACACGTGTCCCTGACACTATGTGAGGGGACACGAAAGGCAACTGTAGCACCTCGAGCACACGAAAGGTCTGACACGTCTCCATCACTGACGCATGTCAGCAACAACCAACCCACGTACAGGGACGATTCGTTTTCAAACCAAAAGGATAGAATTTCGCGCAGGATGAATAATAAGAAGAAAAAGACAAACCCCTACTAAAAGAGCAAACTATTAAGTCTAATATCTATCTTACCTCGCTCGCAGCGAGACAAGACACACATTAGACTGGGGGGGCTTGAAGAGGTATGTACCCGCCTCAACACCGAGCGAGGCGGGTCAACCCACAAGATATAGACAAGAGCTTGAAATCAAGACATTATGAGGCACAAAGCCAAAACCTATGCGCATGGCGCATATCACATATGCTCACGCATATCACATATGCTCATGCATCACATGCTCAGGCATCACAGATGCTCAGGCATCACATATGCTCACGCACCACATATGCTCACGCATATCACATATGCGCGTGGCGCATCCGCGCGTGACGCATATCACATGCTCGTGCATATCACATCTGCGCATGAAACATCTGCGCGTGAGAATAAAGAGAAGACCTCGCGCATCCTCAGGATTGGCGCATATCACACATGCACATAATCAACCTCGTCCTTATCCAAATTAGGGTAAGGACAACCTTGATTGTGCACGTCAGACAACCTTCCAGAAGGTATCTTTTTAAGGAATAAGAATATGCTGATGTTGACAGCTGCCAATGAAATGTGGACAACTCAGCAAAACCCACGTGCAACTAACCAATGAAAAAGCACCAGGTGTCCCAAGGACACGTGGCGCGAAGCTATAGGAGGAGGCCAAAAAGGCCTAATTGGGTCTGAGCCCAATCATTGGAAACCCTAGCACTATAAATACCACATCAACTCCACAAGGAGAGGGACACCCAATTACAGAGTATTCAGCTATATTAAGCAATACATTCCAATTTCCTTACTCTCATATTATTATCTTCTCCTACAAACTCTTATTCTCACACCGGAGGGTTACCCCAAAGAGGACCCCTCTGTCCCTTTCTGATGGGTAAGTTTACGGTGCTGTTCATTTTGTAGGTGGAAGAACCCAGATCCCAGAGAACCATCGGTGAAATAGCATAATCACACCCGAGGAAAGTAGATCGTCTACCAGTGAGCCGATCCACGTTTCTTCAATTACTACTATGTGTGCTTGCTTATGTTTCTTACTTCCCTCTCACTGTTAACTGGTATATCGTCAATTTTGTATCCGTTTTCTTAGTTTACACCACTGTTGTGCTTTGATTTGCATATGTCCATCATTAGGATTCCACCTACTAAATATTGTTAACGCTTTTTATGTGTTTACGCCTACAAATCTGTAATCCCCTTTTAGTCTTTAGTTGCAAAAGTATGATGTCCCATTTAATTGATATTTAGTTTTAGTTGTGTGGTTATAGTCTTTTGATTATGATGATTTTAAGCTAAAAATAAGTACTTTCTGATGCAGCGCAAGTTTGCTAAAAAATAATTATTAAGACAAGAATTAAATTGTTGGTGCTTTTTGTTCTATTCCTGTTTGATGATATGCATGATTTATGATGACGATTGTATTGAGTTTGCATTATTTGCCATATTAAACTAAACCCTATTTGAACATGTTACCACCGCCAGAGCCGGCTTAGAGCATGTGTGAGCTAGGCAATTGTGCAAGGCCCATTGAGGTTTGAGCCCGTTATTTTTTAGTTTGTTTGAATATATTTTATATATTATATGAGTTTTATATTTCTTTTAATATATTTTGGGGCCCATATTTATAATTCGTGCAAGGCCCACAAAGACCATTAAGCTCTTGGGGACGGCCCTGACCACCGCAGTACTGAACCAACTCCAAACAATCCCTCTTTCACCATATGTTACTACTCATTTTGTAATGATACACAAAGTTACAGCAAGTAACAACATTAAAATAGTCTAATATATATCATCACCTACAAGTACGAAACCATAATGCTAAAACATTAGGCATGTGATATATTTTGGTAAAACACGCATATTTTACAAACTTTCATTACTTTCCTACTTTGCAAACAGGTTGATTAAAATGGAGGCACAAAGAATTATCAAGCCAAATGAATTACAACTGGCACATTTGGTTCGGGTGTTGAGGGTGTTAGACTCGATTGTTGAGTGTACGGCAAATTTATCAAACATGATGAAAATTGATTTAGAGTGAAATATTTGACTCAAGAGAACATTCTGCACAAATTAGATTGTTTCAAAGGATGTCGTTTGGCAGTCAAAGCTATTACAAGTCCACCGACAACAAGTTTTTAGCGTTTGAAGGTATCCAAGTTTTTTCTCTGGTTTCTCGGATCAAGTTCTTTGGGTTTTGTGTTGGTAAGAATCTATTCGGCTACCGACCCAACATATGATGCGTTAATCGGGTTAGAACAGGCCAGGTAAGTCAAGCATTCGCATGAATGTGTAGATTTGCGATATGACATGTAATAGGTTGTGTTAAACACTTATACACCAATTAGGCCTTTAATCGGATTTAAAGAATAGACCCGTTGTATGGAGTAGGGGTGTGCATGGGTCGGTTTGGGGCGGTTTTTGGCCAAACCCATAACCATAACCGATATAACGGTTAATAGATAACCATAACCGTAACTGATTCGTCATGGAGGTTTTGGTTAATCGGTTTTAACGATTATAGCGAGTCGGTTATGGTTCAGTTAACCGTGAGCAAGATAAAAAATACTTTCGTATGATTGTGAACACTGAATAATCACTAACTGTATTGTGGAATTCAAAATTTTCTTTTTTTTAATGCAATTATGGAATATGCATATCAAATTGACATAATAAATATCGAAATGACAATTTGAATGGAAATTCAGAACGACAATTATGGAATATTGGGATAAATATGGTAACCAATATCACCAATATTATTGGCATTAATTTTAGTAGGTGTGGAGAATTTTTTTATGTAAAGGCAATAAGTGTAAAAAATAACATACTCATGCACTAATTCTATTTTCGAATATTAATAGTTACATAAATGGGGCGGTTCGGTTATGGCGAGTTTGGAATTAACATTAACCAAAACCGACCCACGTTTGGCGGTTTTTAAAAATTTATTAAACCGACCCACCAGTTATATTGGTTATCGGTTCAAATCGGTTCGGTTATATCGGTTATAGTTCGGTTTGCGGTTATGACGGTTAATTTGATCACCCCTAGTATGGAGTATGTTTTGAAGAATATTACGTTGTAAATAGTCAACTTTTGTATGATTTTCGTGTCTATAAAAATCCTCATGGTTGTAATTTTCTGTTATTCTTTGTGGTAAACTTATCCTAAATCTATACCAAGTAACAGTGTAATTGAACTTTGTTTTCTTTATGAATTTGTAAGGCATTTGGTTAACACGAGTAACTTGCTGTGAAACGTAAAACCAGCCGCGAAGCGCGGGTCTGTTTACTAGTTTTCTTTTAAAAATGAAACCTTGTAAATCAAAAGTCACCGATTTTAACAAAGAACATTTTATAACATGGCTCTTTTACCCCTACAAGGTGTTCATCGATTATCCCTCTTACCACAACCTTCACCAATAGAATGGGGCGGTGTTACCACCACCATGTCTCTTGGTTTACTCCCTCACTCACATCATAACAGTGGTAGCGGCTTCCCCCTGGTGGTAATATGGAGTTGATGCGACGTAAATTGAGCCATAAAAACAGGGTTGTTTAGGATGGGGAGGCAGGGAGGTTGACTTACTTTGGCACGATCATCTCGTAGGCCTGAATTTTTATTTTTTTTAAATATATAAGCATATTTTAAAATAAGACTGGATTAGGCTCAAATTATCAACTTTATAGCCCAATTATCATCGTATCATTTGCTTTTTATATATAATTATCGAATCAATATTTTACTTAAGGCCCGAATTAATACATATTCGGCCCAAAACTTTTTAGCGATTCTCAAAGACGTCCTGGATAAAGACAGCCATTCAGGGTCAAGAAATTAATAACAATGCATAAAGAATTGTAGGGATTTTCTCTGGTTTCCCACTCATGGACATGGCTGTAAAGTCTTCGATTTAGAAATCAATGGGTTGGGTTTATTTATAACTAATTATTTTTGAATGATTAATTTCGATCACTGACAGGCTATTGGCCCACCTGATTATCTTCATTTCCCGAGTACCAGAGACAACCCTTATAAGGAAACTCATTATATATGAGAAAATCTTCTAATCCAACCCCTTATCGACCAGACGAAGGAGATATGAATTCCATTCAGGCGGGTAAGGGCTTGGAGTGCTGCTTTCATAAATGATTTTTTAGTTCAATCGCCCGCCGAAGCGAATCCTTCGAAATAGCCAAGCCAGTAAGTAGAAGGGCAAGGTGACCGCAGGGAAAGGCATTACGGAAGGAAAGTAGCCCAACTCAATGTCTTACGCATCAGTGGCCTTTGAGTGAAAGCAGTAAGTCAGTGGCCAAGAATCATCGATTTTGGAGTTACCGGCTCAAGGCAGCTCATGGGAATTTCTTTAAGTAAGAACGATCCCTAGTGTCATCCTCTTCGGCACCCCTTTTAAATTGAAGTTTTTATGTGCTTTATCTCAATCACTTGAGCTATAGATTATTGATGAAATATTTATAAATAATTAGTTGGATGGTAGCAAAATAATTATGATCGACTTTTCAATTAAAAGGAAATCACTATGAACCACTATCTTACTAACCTAAATATTTTTCCTTTTGCCTTTTTAATTAATATTCTATTTATCATTTATTTTGATTTATCTTTAATAACCTGTATTCATTAACATCAATTGAATTTATTATAATTGTTAAAAACATAAAGTTATATAAAAATTAGAATAGTAATCGTGGAAAAAATATATTTTAAAATTTCAACGGGTGCTTTGTTTTACTTGAAATATACTCAACGAATATTGGGACAAGTATGGAACATAGTTTCTACAAACAGGTATCATGTAACTGAGATTACCAATACCTGGCCGAGCCAACCTGTTCGGTGTCATCCATGCTTTGGTGGAACAAATACATGCACTTCGACTTCCCGACCATGAAGACTAGATATTTACATGTTTTTTTAAGTTATTTTGCGTTTATGTTTTCTAAATTTGGAGTGCTGAAAATGAGATTGAACCTTCAAACGCGTTGTAATAATGAAGAACGATCGATAAATGAAGAGTTGCCTTTGTGGGGTCAAGGCATTAACAACCATGGCTGTGAAGTCTTTGATTTAAAAAACAAAGACATAATTTCAAACTCAAATACAGTAAGGAAAACTGGAAAAGCAAACCCATATTGACTTCCAAGTCTTTCCTCTTAGCCTTTTTAATTCAAGCTACACAGTTTAATCAACTGAGAATAATGGGATTCTATATCGTTTTCGTGTGTATTTATCTGATTTCAATTCAAAATACATGTTTGGGTACTGAAAATACGACGATTTGCTCTAAACACGAGAGACTAGCTCTTCTCAAGTTCAAACAAAGTGTGATAGATGAATCTAGGATGATGTCATCATGGGTTGGGAACGAGTGTTGTTGGTGGGAAGGCGTTCGCTGTGATGCTGCGACTGGAAACATTGTCAGCCTTAGTCTCAGGGGAAATACCCAAGGATCTTATTATTCCGGTCCATTGTCAAACTACATTGATAGAGAAGACGTCGGTGAACACTCCTACCTAGTTGGTGATGAGGTACAGTCTTCTTTGGCAGATTTGAGGCGTCTTAAATACTTGGACTTGAGCGGGAATAAGTTTGAAGGAGCTCGGATACCTCACTTCATCGGATCCTTTAAACAGCTGAGCTACCTCAATCTGTCTAATGGAGGTTTCCATGGTATTATTCCTCATCACATAAGAAATCTTTCTAAATTGAAGGTTCTTGATCTTAGTTCATGGCAGTATCCAAGGCTCACAGTAAAAGACATTACATGGATTTTTAGGCTCTCGTTGCTCGAGCATCTTGACTTGAGTGGAGCGGATCTTAGTGGAGCACAAAACTGGTACAAGGTACTTTACATGGTTCCATCATTAAGAAAGTTAAGTTTAAGTCGTTGTATGTTGTATAATGCTAAACTTAGTCTAAGTCTAAATTCAAGTAGAGCATATTCCAGCATCGAGCACTTGGATATTAGCTCCAACTTCTTTAATGGTCGACCTCCTATCTTTCTACGAAACATAACATCCTTGACATTCCTTGATCTTTCAAACTCTGATCTCGGTTTGGCGTGGAACCTTGTAGACTTGCTAAGATTTATCCCTTCATTATTAGAGTTGCATTTGTCAAATTGTCAACTTCTCAATAACCATCTATATCCCACTCGTTTTAATTTCAGTACGCGTTTTAACATTCAACACCTGGATCTTGGCACCAATTCATTTGAAGGGAGATTCCCACCTCTTTTTAAAAACATGACTTCCTTAAAATTCCTTGATCTATATGGTAACTATCTGAATTCATCAGTTCCTATCATGCCTAACCTTTTAACGCTTGACATTTCTTATAATAAGTTCAAGCACATCTCCCATGTTGGAATTTGGAGACAGTGTAACCTGAAACAATTGAGTGTATCATCAAATCTTATGGAAGAAGAAATGATTGACCAATCCACAAACATGTCTATATGTTCCCAATATGCTTTGGAAAGGTTATATTTGGATCGAAATCAACTAAATGGTTCTATCCCAGAATCCATTGGAAGACTGACCAATTTAAGAGTCTTAGATCTTTCTCGAAACAAATTGACAAATCTAATCCCCGAAGCACTAGGGAGATTAAGATCACTAAAAGTATTAGATATATCTTTAAACCAGATAAAGGGTCCGATCCCGACATCCCTTGGGAGACTCGCTTCATTACAAGTTCTAGCGGTCCATACAAACTTGTTAACTGGGGAGATTCCAGTTTCAATTGGGCAACTCCTAAAAGTCAAATTTCTAGATTTCTCTAGCAATTACTTAGAAGGAACATTTTTTAACGCCCATTTGACTAACTTATCCGAGTTGAAGCACTTGATAATAAGTTCTCGTAGTATCTTGAAATTCAATGTTTCACATGACTGGATTCCTCCATTCCAACTGAATGTCCTCTCACTCAGTTCCTGCAAGATAGAAAATGGATTTCCACAGTGGCTTAAAAATCAAAGGAATCTGAAGATGTTAGTTTTGTCAAATGCTAGCATGTCAGGACCGCCTCCCTCATGGTTGTCCAAGATTCCAATCACTGGAGACATAAATCTATCACACAACAAACTCACTGGATTGTTGGCAAACCTACCGCTTGGACACTCTCCATTCAAACGGTTTCGAGATGAATATAGAGGATCTGAACTACTTTTGCAAAATAATCTTTTCAGCGGGTCAATTCCACGGTCACTGTGTAGGACAAACTTGGAATTCCTTGATCTATCCGGAAATATGTTAACCGGCGAAATTCCTAACTGCGTCCAAAAATTGAAAAAATTGATTGGAATGGTATTTAGCTCAAATAGACTATCAGGGGTCATTCCAAGTTCTATTGGTCAGATGTCATCATTGTCATGGTTACACTTGAATGACAATAATTTTAATGGAGAGTTACCTCAAAGTTTGAGAAATTTACAAGACTTAAATGTCTTAGATGTGAGTAACAATAAACTCTCTGGAAAGATACCTGAATGGATTGCAGAGCTTGTAGAGCTGAATGCTCTAAGGTTACATAAAAATAACTTCACTGGAGGCATTCCTAGAAGTTTATGCACCATTTTTTGTCTTCAGATTTTGGATGTTGCACACAACAGATTAAAAGGGTCCATCCCTACTTGTTTCAGAGAGCTGCCAGGGATGATAGAAAATCATAATGACTATTGTGGAAGATATACCTATAGAGGAGAAAGCATGGTACAGGTCTTGAAAGGTGATGCATATGAGTACACAACAACTTTGAAGTTACTTGTTAACTTGGACCTTTCAAGTAATGAACTGGACGGACGAATACCTGAAATGAATCTTACAAAGCTGTTGGGTCTAAATTTGTCTCATAATCATCTCTCCGGGAGTATTCCAAGTAGTATTGGAAATATGAAGGCCTTAATTTCTCTTGATTTATCAGGTAACAAGTTGACCGGGATGATCCCGCCAAGCATGGCTGATTTGACTTTTCTGAGCCATTTAAATTTCTCTCACAACAACTTGTCAGGACGAATTCCATCAGGAAACCAATTGCAAACCTTCACGGATCTGTCAATATATTCTTATAACGAATATCTCTGCGGTTTTCCCCTACCCAAGAGTTGTTCCAATCATAAAGACCCGACAACCACAACAAGGAAGAACAAACTTGAAGCAGCTGATGAGCCAAAGAAACTATGGTTTTATTTAGATATAATGTGTGGTTTTGCAACAGGATTTTGGGGAATTATTGGAGTTTTGTTGTTCAAGAAGAGCTGGAGACACAATATTTTCAGGTTCGCCGAGATTACCATCGACAGGATTAGCATGGCTGGGGCGGCAGCAAGAGTTGCCAGGTGAAGAGGCGAAGAAAAGAAAACTAAATATTTCGGGATGCAAGTAGTTGTGGAATATGTGTAATCATGTATGCAAGTACTATTTGATTTTCAGTATAATGCTTTAGGTAAACAATTATATGCATTCTCATTACAAACCATGATCTAGCCCTTGCTGTAATACCCGAAAATGATAACATTTTAGCAGAATCAAGTTGCAAAATATCATCTTACACAATCCCATATCAGGTCAAAACAAAATCGTTTCATCTCAAAATATCATCCATCTCAAAATCCAACATGAGATCAAAATATAATTATTCGTTTCATTAAACAATCAACAAAAAATAAGAAAGTGCACGATTGATTGGATTCAACTAATAATGAATTCTACCACAGGCGATGCACTCCGGAAGCTTAAAAGCCCTTCTGAAATCTCCAATTTGTCGTCCTCATCAAACTCATCGCGTAGAAGTATCTTAACGGTCTTTAGAACAGGTGACTTGGCCAAGATAAGCTTTACAACAACTAACTCATTATGCTTGTTGCCAAAATGTAAAATCTCTAATTCCTTAAGATGCTCCAATGTAACATCTGAATAATCTTCGAGTGTAGCGTAGCCAGTCTTGGATTCATCAAACAAGTCTTCTATAGAAAGCTACATCAAGTGTCTTGTGTGAGTGCATTTGAAAAAAAAAAGTAGAATATATAAATTCTGGTTATTTACCTCTAGCTTAAGTTTCTCGAGGTTTGGGGAGCTTTTAATCAAAAGAACAAGAAAAGGTACCGCATATTTGTGACGAAACCATACCCATTCCAAACACAAGTGTTTCAAGTGGACCAATCTTGTTGAAAGCTCTTTCGGAAGCGGATAAAATATCTTGAACCATAGACACCAAATATTAGTCATAGCTAATTAGTAAACCAAATTATAATCAAGTATAAAGTACAAACCATGTGAAAAGATTTTACCGTGAAGATGAAAAGAAAAAGAGACAAATATTCCATGTTCGGTACACACTCGATAAGACTACCAATGGTGCAATCTTGATACTCAACGATAGTTCCACCGTCAGACAACTGCAAAAGAATACAATATTTAGCTAAATCATGAAAGACCATGAGATTGACATATTATTTTACTAGGAACTTACAAGATCCAATCTCTTAAGTGACGGACAACTGGTTAAAAGACGCGTAAGCTCTTTTTGACATATGCATATATCTTGCAAATGTAAGGTTGTTAGGCTACTGAATCCAGTGAATGATGATTGAAGTTTAAGAGTACAATCAGTAAGATACAGGTCTGTTACTGATGCAACGAGAAGATAGATAAGGGTAACATATAGTTCCCGTTCAAGTCAAGTTTTAATTTCTTGATGGTATTTTTCTTCGATAAATGAAGTAATATATGGTCAATCTCAACACAGGAGCCATCCACATGCATACGAAGGCCGAACTCATGGATTGGACCTTGGTGCATTAACAGAATTTGGTATATAGCATAGAAAAGTTTACACCTGCTCGTCATTTCCTTTCCTTTCACTTGGTTGGTCGAACGATTGCTCCAAAACGGACGGTTCAGCCACATCAGTCGATTCTTCAAACAATTCTTGTAATAGATCTTGAATAAACTCAAGTTTAGGGATTTTGAGCCAATGGTACCTCCATTCCTTAGAGAGGATACTCGTCCTTGCTGCCTCTTCAATCGGTACGAGACATAATATGGATTCTATTATGCCTATAGGAAGTCTGCTGATTCTATCCATCTTATGATATTCTTGTTGGCTGCAATATTAGCTACTCTGTTTAATACAAACACAAACAAAAGAAGCATAACCCATGACAGTCTTGGTTTTAAAAAGCGCGAAGCAACACAAGGCGAATGACCTTGCCGCTTTTGGCTACACAAGATGACCAAAGTCCAAAAAGCACAAGTGAGGCGTTGGTCTTAGGCAACCAAGAGCTATGAGGCGTGCGCCTTTTGTACAAAAACATATGAGATATATAAAAACCTAGTGCTTTGAGTACAAAAATCGATGCGCTTCGTGCTTTGGTTTTGGACCCGTCACTTATGTGCGCCTCTTGCCTTTTTAATCCAAGATAACAATTTAAATTCAAAGTTTATGAACTTTGAACAACCGAACGAATTCTATGTCATCTATAAACAAAAATCATGTGAACTATAGAACACAAGAACGGAGCCTATATGAATATTGTAACAGCCAAAAAGTCTCCAAATGTACAGAAACAAGAACATTAGCCGTTACACTTTAAGTAAGCATTATAATCTAAATCTTGATTAAATTCCTAGTGCTTATAACAAATTATCGAAAGCATTCTAAATCCTAATGACATTGTCCCACCAAATGCAATATATAACAAGATTGGTATATTTGTAATGGGGTTAAATATATTAGATGAAAGTCTAGGGTGAGCAATAACTGAACCGTTAATCGACGAAACTGAACCCAAATTAACCAAAAAGATAATCGCTTTTCGGATATATCACCGATATTCCCGATATCAGCATTTTAAGTCTTAATTTTCAACTTTTAGTGTTTAATGTTGGTGTTTTGAGTATTACCCAGTTCCTACTTGCTACAATTGTTAGTGTTACAAAAGGTTAATTTGTTAATAGGAGGAGAATATACTGAATTGTTAGTGTTAAAGTGCTAATTATATAAATTCTGCATGATATTAAAATTACCGATGTCCCACCGATATCTCACCGCGATAACCGATATCTCAAATATCGGTCCTCGGCCGATATCCGATATTTTTCCGCATTAACTGCTTAGATTATTAACCGAGATTAACTGTCCCATTGGTTAATTTGGTTGAGGCTAATAACCGAACCAAACCGTGCACACCCCTAAATGAAACACAAAAGCACATAAAATATTGTTTATGAATGAAAAATACCTGTTGCAACCTGATATGGTTTATGTTATTTGATAAGTACACTGATGCAAAAGCAGCAGCCACCAGCGTCAATGAGCAGAAGCATAACCTGGAATGAGGTTACTTGGTTAGGGTCAAATTTTTTTTTTATAATGTTAAGTAGATACATATTGGTCCCTGCATTTTATCATAAGTTGTCGATTGGTTTTCTAGGGAGTTATTTTTTATTTAAGGTAATTTATGAATTAAAATTTTTATATGTGTTAAGTTTGGTATGGACATTATGTTATTCCAATTTAAGTTATAACAAAACACGTCAAAAGTCGAAAACTATCTTTTCTGGAGGCCCAAAGTGTATAATAAAAATATAAGAAATATTGTTTTCGATCTTATGACCCTTATGCTATCTATGTGTATGTATAATTATAGACCATGAACTCTAACGCTAGATAATCTCAAAACCAAAATTATATTTTTGTAATTTATTACTATTTAGAATATGATGGTGCTAGGAAAATAAAAGGCGTAACTAAAGCTAAAGCCATTGCTTTATTTCACTTTCCAATTGAGTGATCATTGCTTACAAAACAATATTATAACCATCAATATCCTATATGAATTGGTGAACACACTTACAAATCACGTCAATTTCAAAGTTAAAGGACAAATACTAAAATTTAGTACAAAGATAAAGGACAAAATGTGTAATTTGCTCTTTAAAATAAAAATTTTTGTACAAAGATAAAGGACAAAATGTTTAATTTGCTCTTTAAAATAAGTACACAGCATACATTAGTATTAGGCTATTTTCTTATAGCAACATAGAATAGGTTATGCTTTATGAAATTGTGTCTCGGGCTATATAAAATGGGTTTTTGTGACATATAAGTGCCACCTTGGCAAATAGGTTTTTCATATTTCACATTTAAACACTTGTGTTGTGAAGCGGTGAAGTGTAACGGTGGCATTAAGCTAAGGTGCAGATAGATGATCTCTTATATATATTAACTAGCTTTTAGCCCGCGTGTTATGCGGGTTACTTTTAGTTTTTTTTATTGTGAATATATTTATAATGTATTATGTGTTAGGTATTAAACATGAAGGTTACATAAACATATAAAGTATCTTATACTTATTAGTGGAGATAAAGTATAAATTGTTTGTTTGTGTCTCAAACAGGGTTTCATGGGTTTATCGGTTAATGTGTCACAACATTTTGTTGTTTTAGATATGAATTTTCGTCTTGATTTAACATGAATGTATGTTATATAGCTTAGTTTATTTATGTTTGTGTTGAGTTATTAGGTTGGTTGGTGATGCAGAACGTATATATTATGTTATGGATCATCTCAAATGGGTTCTCATGGGTCTATCAATTAACGTAGTCCAATATTTTGTTGTTTAAGATATGTATTTTGAGCTTGATAGTGAATAGGGCTTTAATTAAATTGATGTATTTGAATTTCTTTGTTCCAATTTTAGTTTCACATCTATCTCAAATGGGAAAGTCATGTGTTTTCATTTCATTTTTTTGATGTTTAATTATCTTTTTTACTTTTATGAATTGTAGTTTGTAGGGTTTTTTTTTGTCTGTGTTGTATTTATAACTTTTAATAATGTGTTTAACATAATATGCATCAAATAAGAGAGAAGTTATATTAGTTTCAATATTATTAATGAATATTTTCTATTCATATGTTAAAACTAAGTTTTTATAATCTTTTAATTATTGATATTTTTTAAATGAGTAATATTATATATACACACACATATTTTACATGTAAATTTTTTAATATTATTTACTTATTTTTATTTTAAAAAATGAAAAATAAGGGTCATCATGAGAAGTCACGTGAAAAATATGTGTATAATGTTTTTATAACTTGTTTCAAGAAACCCTTTCTTTAACTCATTCTTCAAACCGTCGCCCATGCATAATCCGATTTCAAACCTAAATATTCTCATTCAATCGAATTAGGCGTAATTAACTCGTGTTCTTCTATGGCGAATGTAGGTGATTGGAAGTACTATAGGGTGTTGAAGAGATTTATGTCTGTTCTTAGCCCGATCAGCCCACAATTGAGAAGTTTAATGTTGATGAAGTTTTTTCATCAAGTGATCGGTTTCAAGCGCAAATAAAAACTTTCCATATGTTGAAGAAACAACTTTGATGAACGAAGTTTTTTCAGTGATTGAAGATGATGAAGTTCTGGCTCTGGTTCTTTATGTGAGAGAATGGTTTTATTATCCAAGTCCAAACTATGATAAAGCTCTAATTAGATATGAAGATGGTCATGTGAAAATTTTGAAGCGTTTTGTAGATTCAAATGATTTTGTAGCAAATATACCTCCATACCTGTCTATTAGCATGATCAACCGGCACATATTGACCAGCTCCTAACACCACCACATGACTCAAATAGACACCACCCAATCTCTCAAATCACACTCAACTTCAAATAACAATTACTGACTTTTTCACATGGGTCATCCTAATTGAATTCAACTTATACTACAATAGATCATAATACATGTTACCATTACAAGGTAGCAGTGTTCACAACAATAAAGCTTCAATCCAGTCACAACAGATAGCAGCACATATGCAACAGATAAAATCTCAAAGTTCACAACAACAATATTACATAGTTGTACTACGCAGGGTCGGTTTTGGTTAGGGTGTGTAATAACCAGATTACCCCGAAGCAAGTGCACTGATTTGAAATAAAATAAACTATCCATGCATCTCGTATTCCAAATGCTCAGCTTCTGCATCCATTTACCAAACAGATTAACTGCCATTCGGGTTCAGGTCTTTGTATTACAATTATGTCTACTTTTTTAATAACATTAATTTGAATCATAATTGTTACATCTTAAAACTGGAATCAATTTTTAAAGGGATTTGAGTTAAAGATTAATATTACTTGATTATAGTTATATCATTAAAGAACTTTTATTGTTATAGTATTAATACGACCCTAACTAAGGTGCTATTGAGTCATCAGTTTCGAAATAATTTATAGTTGAATACAGAAAATGAATGTGTTCATGTTCATGTTCGTTTATGGTGCTTCGTTAATGTTACACAAATAAGCAATAAATGGCCGTTTAAGTTTTACATAGACTAACATGAACATTTCAATTTCCTTAATGAAAGAGCATGAACAAAAAATATGTTCGATTATAATTTCGCGTTCATGTTCAGTTAAAATTAGATGGACGAACACAAACATACCCCATTCATGTTCGTTTGCAGGCTTAACTGCAGCCTTTATAAGCATATAAAGTTGATCATCAAGTTAAAGTAACTACTTGTATATTAAAATATGCAAATATTCTTAAACAGTCCCCTTCGCCTTCAAGTGAAGGATATTTCTCTCCATGCGAAAAGTCACTCAAAGAACTGTGTCACAAATATTAAAATTTCAGTATATTAGAATCAGTATCCTGATTCCTAACTTCTTGAATCTTTTCACAAATGTAGCCGCCACTTAATAACACAATTGAGATGGCGAGAAAACCAGTATCACCATAATCTTGTAATGATTGTTAAAGGGCAAATATTTGATAACATGATCAAATAACTTGTAATGTTATTACTAAAATCTATTAAATTTGGTTGCCATTTAGTACATAAACATAAGCAGCTCGTGATGATCTACTTTCATAAAATTGTAGAACATTATATATGAAAACGACATCAACTACAACTTCTCTAACCATCTGCAGCCCGCAATCAATTATTTGTATATATCCAAGCTACACAAAGAACTTAACATGCAAAACATACCTATGTATGGCTGATGCCGCACATTGCGGAGCCCATGATTTGGCCGATTTTAGTGCACTCACTATAAAAATAAAAATACCCGTTTTATTTGTGCCCATCTTCGTGTAATCATGAAAGAGTGTATATGTTCGCTTGACCATTAATCTTATCACACAACTCCTGAGACGCGTTAAATGCGGGATAAATTGAGTTTCTAAACACATGAAAAACAAAAACCTACCTATTTAAACACACTCAAATTCCATGAAAATTAAGCATTTTCAATGCATCCGCATGAAAAGCATCAATTAATATCACTTACATGAATTTCGGCTGCTTATCCTCGCTACGGGCCACTTAAAACCGGACGTTCCTAAAAACAACAAAAAGGTGTAAACTGACAAAAGGAAAAAAAAAACATATGTTGTTCGATTAACAAAGTTAACACAACTAACAACCTCATATTTTGTTCAAAATGATATTTTTTAGAATTACCCAAAACACCCTTGATGCAAATTAGACCCAATACGTAATTTTGACTATTCGAAAGTCCCAAAAACTGAATTGACCCCTGATCCCCAACACGATACCTGAAACACACATTATTATGCTACTTGTGCATTAGAAATATGACAGGAGTTACCGAACTCTTAAATCGTGATTAAAAAATAGAAAATGGAGAATGAGTAAATGGTGTATAAAATATACCCCTAGGTTGAAGGGTGTTGAAGGGTGATGTTGAATGATGGGGGAAAACTGGCATGGCGAGTGAGGGGAATGGCGTTGAGGGTGTATACCGCTTAGCCTAAGACACAACTTGTAAAATGAATTACAGACTACTTAAGAAAAAAGATTTTGAACAGTACGAACACTATTTATCATAGTAAAGCAAGCCGCATTTGAAAAGAGAGATGAGCGGCACTCACCTTGGAAACAGAATTGAAGAACAAACTATAACTTTATAATTTTATGTTGCTGACATTGATCAAACAATTTCTTTAGTTGCTTTGCTTGTTCTTCTATCCTCATCCTTAAGTTCCTTTGGATCTGAAAACAAAAGTTAACTTTGAATTTTCGAGTGAAACATATTAATTTCATATTCAGATGAACATAAACGAACGAACTTGAATTTACCTTTTGTTGCTCATGAAGTTGCATCTGGATGGCAAGTTGCATTTGTAGAGCATCCTTAAATTGCATCCCACTTATTATTAAATCAAAGTTTCAGGTCAAACCAGTAAATAACAAAATTTATGTCAACTGTCAAAAAAATTTCAACATGGAAAAAGAAAATTAAAACTTTACAAAAATTCATTTATTACATGAAAAATAAACGTTACGCTATATTTTTAATCAACAATATGGTATCCATGCCGGTTATCTTCTCATAATCTCCTACAAAAATAATAAAAAACCTGATCAAACACACTTCAAATAATAAAAATTTAGAAGTTCTTCATACCCGTTGTAGATTCCGGTTTCTTTGATTGTCTTCTGCGGTCAACTGAGAGTTCCTTTGAATCTGATATTAGAAGCAAAATTTGTTAACGAGTTAAACTTTGACTGCTGAGGTCAAAAGGGCTGACTTTTTAACTTCAAAATCAGCATATATTATTCAGATTTTTATGATTTTTTTTAAATTATACTAAACTTAGCATGCCGGTGAAGATCTATAGGTGCTCGTGTTTTTTTCGTAGCAGCGGATTTCTTTTCCTCGCCTCACGTCGTGTGCCGTCAGTTCACAATGAACTGAAAACCTAAAATCAAAGAATGCATACCGGATAGGTTTTGAAGATAAGAGATATAGATAGAAAGAGATAGAGAAAGATTTACCAGAAGAGAAACTCATGAACGTCATCCTTCAAATATTGCATAACAATCAAACCAATTAAGTCATTTACTAATTTTCACTTAGAGCTTATGCAAAGTAAATCAAAATGGAAATATGATTGCCTACTTAATCGCACAAAATCATCAATCTATCAATAAACACTTAAATTCATTGTTTGAAACCCTAAATCATACAATCCAGTGACCAAATTAAACAAAAATTGTCGTATGGAAAACGAATACACATAAACCTTGATCAGAATTTGTACCTCAATGAAGCAGGTCTAAAGAGTGAGACGACAACTATGGTAAAACGTAAACGCGTATGGCTGCACCGGTTACTGAAATGCAATGGAAATTCTCAGATCAAGTTTCAAGAAGCAGAAATCATTATGCATAAAAAGATTGGTTCGGTAGCGACGGGCGATTTGCAGGTGATTATGGCTAGAAACGGTGGAGTTGTGAGAAGGTAGGGTTTGTGAAATGACAGCAAGACTTGTTCTACATCTTTAATGAGCAGGTTGTAAACTTCAACCATGCAATTGATGAGTCTAGATCAGATAAGCCATAGAAACCAACGAATTAGGGCAAAGATTAGATGGTGGTGTTACCTCTGGCGAACGTCGAACATGATATTAGGGTTTAAGACCTATGAAGAAGATCCGTGAAATTCTTATGACCCATTTCAAACCCATCAGAAGAGCCATACCCACAAGCGGGTTAAATCGATGAGAGCTCACCATTTAAAAATCAAGAAAATCTGGTGACTCCAAAAAAGGGGGGAGCGACCAGAGTGCGACACCTAGGATTTAAGAGTCTTCATTTATATATATTATAGATTAATTAAAAAAAAAAGAAAACACTTGCTCCTCACGCACGCTAGCTAGGAGTCTTCCCCTCCCCTCTACCCCCCCCCCCCTTTTGTACCCCTCTCACGCCCCTATGTGCGCGGTGTGATCAACACGAAAAGGTGTTATTGTGGCTGCGTTTTGGCGCCTCTCTTGATCGCCATAACACACTCTTAGGCCTAGAAAATGCGCAAAACTTAGTGACGACGCCTAAGTGCCCACAAGCATGCCTAGGAAGTGCAAAATCCTTTGCTCGTTTGTTAATAGCATTTGGAACTACACCAAATACCCAAGTGAGCCTTTATGAGACGGAATGTTAACCATCTATACTGATTTGACATTACAAAATCACTCAAGAACCCAATCAAAAAGGAAACCTACCACCATGAGAAAACTACATTAAGTCAAGTTTTGAACCTAAGACTATAAGATCTGAAGCCTTAACACCTTAATACCACTACCACCGGACAGAAGGCCAATTGCACCATCTCTTGCCTAACTGTCAAGTTGTCTCAACCTCCAAATACCTTTTGTCCATTATTTATGATAATATCATCCAGTTAAGAAATTTCAAATTCCTAGATAAAACAGATTTATAGCAGTGCACAGCCCCCCCCCCCCCCCCCCCGGGGGGAGCTTCTAATCAAAAGAGCAAGAAAAGGTAACCCATATATGTGACTACAACACATAAAATCCAAGTATTTCAAGTGATCCAGTGCTGTTGGAAGCTCTTTCGGAAGTCCATTTGGATCGAAACACTTGAACCATAGCCATAACAAAGATCAGTGATTAGTGATAACTAATAAGCAGACCAAAGTCTAATCAAGTATATACAATGTAGATAAAATTACCAGAACGATGTAAAACGAAACAGAGAGATTTTCAATCGCGGGACAGCAGTTGAAAAGATCAACAATGGTAGATTCATCGTCATCGTATAGAGTTGCACTGTCAGAATCCTACAAACATTACAACATATAATTAAGTTATGCAAGACCATGGGAATGACATCTTATTTATTATGAACTTACGAGAGTCAATGTCTTAAGTAATGGACAACTGGATAAAAGACGCAAAAGCGTTGTGTCATCAGCCCATAGCTGATCCAAATATAAGCTTGTAATGCGACCAAATTCATTGAATGGGCGTTCACGAGAAAGAGCACAATCACAGAGATGCATATCTGTTAACTGGTGTAACGAGAAGAGAGACAAGGGTAACGTATACCCATCCACACTGGGCGCACAAAGGTCAAGTTCTAATCTCTTGATGGTATTTCTCTTCGATAAACGAAGTAATATACGGTCAATCTCCTCCACACACGGGGCATCTTCTACCATACGAAGGATGAACTCGTTGATTGGACCCTCGTGTACTAACAAAACTTGGTATATAGCTTTCAAAAGTTTACGCCTCTTAGCCATTTCTTTCCTTTTACTTGGGTTGTCATGCGTTTGCTCTGAAACGGGCGGCTCATCCCCATCAGTCGATACTTGAAACGTATCCTCGATAAACGCAAGTTTAGGTATTTTAATCCAACGGTACCTCCATTCCCTAGAAAGGATACTTGTCCTTGCTGCCTCTTGAATCGGTAGTAGACATAAGATGTTTTCTATAATTATGTCTAGAGGAAGCTTGCTGATCATATTCATCTAAGGATATTGTTGTAGGATATTATTGATTAACTAATATTGTTTTAAAGAATCAATTTATGAGAAGAAAATACCTGCAATAGACGAGTCGATGAACACACCATAATAAGGTTAGGCTTTAATCAAAGGTTAGGGTATTTTTTTTTACGTTTGTATCATATATATATACATCAAGTGGTCCTTGTATATATTTATTTATTTTATTAAATTAAATAAGTTCTAACGATATTTATATTGAAAGATAGGAATCTTGGTTCATAAGAGCATTCCCAACCCATCCTCTAAAATTATGTGAGGAGAGTTTGTAAATTATAGGGTGGAGTTGTGGGTGGTTGTGAGTGTAAATTATAGGGTGGAGAGAGAAAAGGTAGTGATTTTTTGTAAATTTGAGGAAAAGGTAGTGATTTTTTGTAAATTATAGGACGGAGAGAAAAAACTGTAATGAAAAATATATAAAAAAATATTATATAATTAAACAGGATAGAGAAATTTAGTGTTTTTAGTGTAATTATATGATATATATGGATATAGGGATAGGGAACGGCCATCTTAATAAAGATTATTTATTGAATAATTTTTTATACTTGATATTTGAATTTATGTCGATTTATCATCAACTATATTTCTCTTTGTTGCTAGCTTGTATGTATATCAAGTTATATCAAAAGGTTGAAAATATATTTTTTATAATATCTTTTTAAGGACTTTACAAAACAATGGTTTTATATGCAACTACTTTTTTACCCGGCGCGGTTGTGTCGGGCAGGTCGGTAAAACTCGGGCGGTGGTAAAACCTAAACATTGAGGCGGTAAGTCAATGCGAATTCGGTCGGTTTTGGTTACGCGCGTTTTTGTGCCGGTACAAAAACCAAAAATAAAACAAATGTTAAAAAGTTTAAGGTGGACCAATGAAGCAGCGTCGGTCAGTAAAACTTAAGCGTTGGTAAAACACGACCGTTGTTGACCCCGAGCGTTAAGGCAATCAGTCTATGCAAATTCCGACGGTTTTCGTCACATTCTTTATGGTACCGAAATTAAAACAAAAAAAAATCGATATTCAGTTGATTTTCTTGACGATACTCGAACTAAAACAAAACAATAACAAAAAATCAAAAAAAAAATCTTTTCCACCGTTAAGGTGCCGCAAAATGGCCAATAGGGTCCTTGCGGCACCAAAGTTCTAAAACTCTATATTTTCATTAAATAATTAATTGTAATCGAGTAGCAGAGACGGTGTCAGTTGTGGCGCTAGTGTGGTAGTTTTGCAAATAGGTCCTACTAGGGACACTCAAACACCCCCCCCCCCCTCCTCCAACATGCCCCTTATAGGGCTATACGGGACCATATACGCTCCGTATAGGACTATACGGGCCTTATAAGTAACCTTATAAGCCTTGTATAGCCTAACACGGGCCATATTGGGTTTTTTTTTAGCAAAAATTGAGTGGTGCCCCTAAAACTCCGCTTTCCAAATACAATGTTAAGAATATAAAAGAGATCTGAAGAGAGAAAGAGATGGTAACATAATACAAAGACAAATATGAAACACAGAGAAGCTAGTTGTGATAAAGCAAAAGTACAATATGTAAAGTACCCCTTAAACACAAAGTACATTCTAGAAAGCAATAAATACATGTCAAGAAGTTGTAAATTAAAAAATTAATTTATGTCTAAAAATTCTACCATCTTTAAAAATGGCTTAACTAATAGAATATTATAATTAAAAAAATGTTTAATGAACGCATCAACTTAAAAATATATTAAAAAGATGTTTAAAGATCGCATTTAACTTATAAATACATTAAACATGTGAAAATAGATAATTCTCTGAATTTGTTTAATATGTATGTAATATAGGTGTTTTTATATCATGTATCTTACTCCTCAAGTGACAGGACGAAACAGGTAATCCATGATCATAAACGGGGCGAAAAAAACTTCACAGGGCGTCATTATACTATTCTTGAATATATTGAAGCGTCGAGTGTCAATTGAGTTCGAGTAACAACTCATGAAACTAATTGAGCCGAGTCAAGGTTATATAAACCTAGCCATAAACTTGACTTGAAAATAATCATATGCCTTCTAATTCCCAATCACAACTTCAAGACCAGAAAAGCATGATGTTTTAATACTTCAAAATGCAAAAAAGATCATCCATCTCAAGGTCTCCTATGGGATCAAAACAAATTTGTTCATTTCACTAAACAGTCAACAAAAATGATCAAAACCACCAAATGAATGACTAGTTAGATTTCAACCGGCATAGATTAACTTCTCTACCGCAGGTGATGCGCATGGGATGTTTAAAAGGAGTTTTGAAATCTCCAATTCTTCATCCTCATCAAATTCGTCACATAAGAATATCCTCACTTGCTTTAGTACTGGTGACTTAGCGTATACAAGCTTCACAAAATCCAACTCATTCTCTGCGTCGCTAAAATTTAGAATCTTCAATTCGTTCAGATGCTCCAACATAATATCAGAATAATCTTCAAGTGTAAAGGAGCCCTTCTCATCTTTGTCAAGCCAGTATGCGGGATACATCTATAAGATGAAGTGTTTTGTCATTTGTGTGAGTGTACTTTGAGATAAAGGATCAACACAAGTAAAATAAAACATAAATTCTTGATATTTACCGCTTGCTTAAGTTTCTCCAGGTTCAGGGAGCTTCTAATCAAAAGAACAAGAAAAGGTAACCCATATTTGTGAGTAAAGCATAGTTCTTCCATGCACAAGTATTTCAAGTGGATCAATGGTAATGGAAGCTCTTTTGGAAGTCTTTCGGGAACAAAACACTTGTAACATAACCAAAACAAAGATTAGTGATAACTAATACTAATACGAAGACTAAAGCGTAATCAAGTATATACAATGTAGATGAAATTACCTTAACGATGAAAAACAAAACAGATAGATATTCAATCATAGGTAAACACTTGAATAGGTCTACAATGGTGGAATCTCCACCATCAATGATAGTTGCACCAAAACTATGCTGCAAAATTTTACAATTTTCAGCTAGGTTATGAAAGGCCATGAGGATTGACATTCTATTGTAATATGAACTTACAAGAGTCAGTTTCTTAAGTAATGGACAACTGGATAAAAGACGCAAAAGCGTTGTTGCATAGGTCCATAGACCATCCAAATATAAGGTTGTAAGGCGACCAAATTCATTGAATGTGCGTTCATGGTAAAGAGCACAATCAGAGAGATACATATCTGTTAAATGATGTAACGAGAAGATAGATATGGGTAACGTATACCCCTCCACACCGGACGTATAAAGATCAAGTTTTAATCTCTTGACGGTCTTTTTCTTCGACAAATGAAGTAATATACGGTCATTTTCAACACACGAACCTTCTATTTCCATATGAAGGGTGAACTCATGGATTGGACCCTCGTGTACTAACAAAACTTCGTATATAGCATTGAAAAGTTTACACCTCTTGGCTATTTTTTTCTTTTCACCTGACGTGTCAATCGCTTGCCCCAAAGTAGATAGCTTAGCCCCATTAGTTGATTCTTGAAATGTGTTCTCAATAAAAACAAGTTTAGGGATTTTGTTCCAACGGTACCTCCATTCCCTAGAGAGAATACTTGTCCTTCCAGCCTCTTGAATCGGTAGGCAACATAAGATATTTTCTATTATGCCTAGAGGAAGCTTGCTGATTATATCCATCTAGCTTGAAATATTCTTGTTGGCTGCAAAATTAGCCTTTGAAAATATATATATAAGATCAACTTTGTTTAACAGACACATACACAAAAGAAGCATAATAACTTTAAAAACAAACATAGAACCAATATAATACCAGGGGTGAGCAATAATCGAACGATTAACTGAAACCGAACCGTAAACCAACAAAACTGAACCGAAATTAATCGGTTATCGTTTCTTTTTCACCCTCGGTCAACCAAAATTAGCATAACATAGCCATTCATATTTTCATTTATGTCTGGCTTTTACACCTCTATTTCATGTATTTATGTGTCCAATTTCATGTATATACGCATTCGTTTCATGTATTTATATGCGAAAATTTTAGCCCAAGTTTGGTTTTGGTTATCAACCGAAGCGAACGGAAATCGACAACTAACCTAATAAACTAAATTGATTAACCGAAAACCGATTGGTTAATTCGATTGAGGCTATTAACTGAACCAAACCCTGCACACCCCTAAATAGTACTCTACCCTTTACACTTTTACCCAAATTGACAAATGTTACCCAAATCAAACAATAAACAACGTATTGTATTTTAGAACAAATAGATTTGAAATAATAATACCTGTTGCAAGCAACCTGCCACCAGTGTCACCGACCAGAAGCTTAAACTGAAATGGGGGTTAGGGTTCAAATGAAGTACGTTGCATGCATAAATATGAACGTGTGGTCCGTTAATTTATATATATTTTTTAATGTTTTTTTAGATCTCATTATAACTTTTACACGTGTAAATTTTATATATATATATCAATTTAATTTAATATTTTATTTTACTAAATCACAAGTTTGTTTTTGCGGTGTAGTGGTGGAAGTCTGTGTTTTTTAATGGAGATTCGGGTTTGATTTTTACACACGTACAACGCTTCGGGGTGTGCATGCTATGAAGGAAGACTGAGATCTTTGTGATCTCTGGTTTGATCTTGAGGATGTCCAGGTGTTACCACCGGCTGGCCTTCGGTCAGGTGCGTTTTCTCCACAGTTAAAGATAACTTGGATTCGCTTAAGGGTTTCGTACGATTGAGTTGGGCAGCTGCCGTGACCTTTTACCATTGGGTCACCTCTTACATAATACATGCACAATTCTCTATTTAAAAAAAGCTAATGGAAATTATGGATGAGTTCTTTAAAATAAATGACGAGTGTCATTTATATGAAAAAATGGTTAGTTATTTATATGAAAAAATTGGCTAGTTTTTGGGTCTTTAATTTTTTATTTTTTATTTATTTATTTGTCTTTTATACTTGCACTCAATTCAATTTCCAAATTAAGTCATAACATTCTTTTGGCACATGAAGACATTTTAATTAACCCTTTTATCCAATTCAACTTATTAAAAACAATAAGAAAATTTGATTTAAATAATCCCAACTATTAACTATATGAGAGGTTGAAACCCGTTAACCATAATCATAAACGGGGCGAAAAAGCTGATCCTTAAGTATTTGAGGGCATCACAATCTCACCCGGACGCAACACTATTATTGAATATATTGAAGCTTGAGTGTCACTCTAGCTTGAGTAACCTAGCCTTGAATTTGGCTTGAAAATAATCATATGCCTTCTCATATGATTGAATTTAACAAAATAATTATATGCCTTCTCATTCTCAATCACAACTTCAAGACCGGAAAATTAAGCATAACATTTTAACAAATTCAAAATGCAAAATATCATCCATCTCAAAATATCACAAGGGATCAAAACAAATTTGTTTATTTCACAAGGCAGTCAACAAAAAAGAAACAAACCACCAAATGTTACAACTAACTGGATTTTGTACCACCAGTGACGCGCATGGAGAGTTTAAAAGGAGTTCTGGAATATGCAATTCTTCATCCTCATCAAATTCGTCACTTAAGAATATCCAAACTTGCTATAAAAACTAAATTCTGTACCACCGGTGATGCGTATGGGGAGTTTAAAAGGAAATCTGAATAACGCAATTCATCCTCATGATCAAATTCGCCACATAAGAATATCCTCACTTGCTTTAGTGCTGGTGACTTAGCGAATAGAAGCTTCACAAAATCCAACTCATGCTCTGAGTACCTAACACACATCATAATCTCCAATTCGTTCAGATGCTCCAACACAATATCCAATTCGTTCTCATCTTCTTCATGTGAGGGGCTGTTTTGTCCTTTTTCTCCCTAAATAAACCCCAGTTCTAATTCGCAAGCCCCCTCACATGAGGGTTGGTGTGTATATTTAGGAAAAAAGGACAAAACTGCCCCTCATGTGAAGGACACGCTGATGGGTTTAACGACCAGACTTTAATGAGATTAGTAAATTTGGGTTTAATTGTGAGTGAAATGAAACCACGGGGACGAAAATTGCAAATTTGAAACTATTAGACTAAAACAGTATATTTGAACAAACCACGTGGACAAAAACCACAGTTCACTCTAATAAAAGTGTTGGGTTCAAATCTTTTAGAAATGACAAATCAATTAACAAAACCATCAATTGTAACCCAAATCAAATAATCAACAAATGTATTGTATTGTATGTTAGAACAAATATATATATATATATGTATATAAAGAAAAAGACAATACCTATTGCAAAATTGGTAGCAACCTGTGTCGATTGCGAGAAGCTTAAACAGAAATTGGGGTTAGAGATCAAATGAATTAATAACTATACATTTTTAACTTTTTGGTTTTTTTAAGTTCATTAAACTTTTACACGTCTTAACAATTTATAGCAATTACTACAGATAGTAAAAGTTGTGGTTGGAGCCACAAGATTTTTTAAAGCCTATATTAAGCTTTAAGATAAATCATAATCATGTTTACGATTTAGAATCACTAGGTGCCAACCGAATTCGTGCCAGTTAGATGCCGTAACGTGTGATATAGACCAAATAGTATACATAGCAAGGAAGTTTATTATATGTAACTAGGTGTCTTACCCGACTTAATGCTATTCTTTTAAGTATTAAAAATTGGCATCAAATCAGCCTGGATTAAAGGTGTTTGCACTAGTAGTGAAACTACCTCACATAGGAAATCTGCATTTTAATAAACCAAATGAAGGCATTCTTTTAGACATAGAAGACATTTTAGTCTTTTATCCGTTTTAACTTATTATAAAACATAACAAAATAAACCAAAACTCAGAAGATTTAGTTTTAAAATTGTACCCGCAGTAAGAAATCGATGGTGGCGGAATGCATTGCATTGGCATTGGGAGGTGATTGTAGCAAGAAATCGATAGGGTAAAGGAGGTTTTTATTTTTGACATATATAACCCGCGTAAATTTTTTATTACTAAATTACAAATTTTATTATGTTTACCCAAATAGTCATTCGAGAGGTAAAAGGACCAAAATACCCATATGCTATGAGGTAACTTAACTAAAAAACTTAGTCCAATGAAAATTGAAATTGTAATTTAAAAAGATGATTCTGTAACTTGAGGTCAAAATGCAACATGCAGTCACGAGTCGAGCCTAGCTCAAGCCAAGAAAGAACCTTATAGTACATGCTGGAATTAGCCATAATTCTATAAATTAAAGCATCAACTTATAATCAAAACCAAATTCAAATAAAAAAAAATCATCTTTCTTAAAATCCCATCTCAGATCAAAACTCAAAACTGTTCATTTCCACCACACTTTCATTGTTTCAACTAACTGTTTTCCAACTGCCCGAAATACCTGCCCGACACAGTCGCTAAAATATTAAGCATAATAACTTCATCATCAAGGCTCGTTTTTGCAGCCCGCAGGGCGGCACACTTTCTCAACAGGCAACGAAGTGAAGCGCTTGTGTCAGCATCTAGAGGTGTATCAATGGCTGCACAAAGAGCAAACAACCATGCACAATCGAGTCGACGTAAATAGCTCATTTGCTCCACGGATACTATTCGTTTCCTCAGCATTGTCACGCGGGCCCTGGGTTCCATCTCCATAATGTTTCGAAAGCTGGGCAAGTCGTTGATGGCGGTTTTGTCTTCGGTTTGGTTGACATCAAGATTTTCTTGAACCATGAGTGTGTCGTCATTTGTGAAATCAAGATTTTCTTGAATCGCGTTGTCTATAATGGTTTGGGCGTGGGGGGTTGGTTCGGTTTGGTCCGCGAGTGAAAAATCTGAGCTTTCAGCCTCGGATAATGCCTGAAATTAAAGCAAATATGAAAACGACGACAAATTAGAGATTGAAAGTTTTGACTTGTTTACTTGTGAATAGATTGATTCAGGTTATGGTTTATTTCTAATGGGTCAAAGTGAGTGAAAAAAATAGCGAGAAAGCAAGTTAAATTGAGTTAACGGGTCAAAAGTCATCGTTTTACAATTTATTTTGATCGGTCAAATGAGTAAAATAAAATTTTAAAATAATAAAAAAAGCTAGAAAAAAAAATCAAGTTGGGTCAAACGGGTCAAAAGTCATCATTTTATAATTTATTTCTGATGAGTCATATGAGTAAAAAAAAAAGACAGAAAAACGAGTCAAATTGAGTTAAACGGATCAAAAGTCACCCTATCTCTAATGGGTCAAATGAGTAAAATAAAAAATGGCTATAAAAACAAGTCAAATTGGTTAAACGGGTCAAAAGAAACCTAACGAGTATCTTTAACGCATAAAACTTGCTAAATAACTTTATTAAAAGAAGTTGAATCATCATCGAAGTAACTAATTACATTGGCCAAGGAGTGTTTTGTGCCAAACCAGCCCGACCCGTACCGTTACCCAATCCACCCATTTTGCGACAACTAATAGTTACCATGGTAACTGTGGGCCCTCTAATAAGTCCTATGCAGTGAGTCACTAATAACAAGTTTAGACCACTATTTCAGTTTATTTTATTAAGAAAAAAAAAACTTACCAGCCTAAGGTTTGAAAAATCAGCAAGAAAAACATCTTCCCACTCTTTCGATGGCATTAAATGCTTGGGACACGCTGCAATATCTGGAATATTTGGCATATAAACAGTTTGCTCTTTGTTTAACACCGTTTTATCCACCTTTGCAATCTTCACCTTCGGTATACGCTTTGCTTCCCATCTATGCACAAATTGACTCATTCATAAGTAAACATATCAAAACTGTCACATTTAGCCACAAAAAAAAAAAAAAACAGTATTTTTAACACAAATAAATAAAAAGGTGGAACGTTACCTGACTCGCCTAAGATATTCTAGCCCATCTTGTGGTGGGCCCGAATCAAAATCCGGTTCTCCGGTAACATAAAGCGCAGGTCTTTGGATGCTAGCGTATTCGGAATCACTATCTTCGTCTTCATAATAATCTTCCTCTTCATCAAAATCATTGGCATCTATACCAGATAAACTTTCCACTTGGTTCATGTTCTGCATTTCACAACTAACGTTTTCAGACCCGTTACCTGCAAGATATAAACATATCAGTCAATATATGGCACTCTCATTTTTTATTTAACGAACACAAATACACAACAGAATAAACATAATTCTTAAAAAATAAAAAATAAAACACTTGTATGTTGAGATTTGACCACTTCAAGATAAACAAACCTATTACGTGTTATGACAAATGGTCAAAAGAACTGTCTATCAAGTGTCTGTGTGTACCGAAAAGGCGAAAACCGTATCCGTAACTGAAAAAAATTAATCGAACTGTGAATTCTGTGTTCGGTTCCTAAACGTATCCGAATTGTGAATATTAGTTTCGCTTTGGTTATCAGTTCCACAAATCTTGCTTATTTGCATAACCGAACCAAATAATAACCAATTTATTCGGATAATCGAACCAAACAAACTGAACAAATATGTTCAATCAATTGAATTCGGTTCAGTTAAACACATTTCTAATACGAACCGGTTCAGTTTTCAAAAAAAAAAAACACTGAATAAATCAGTTTAAGCGGTTAAATTCGCATCGGTTACGCCAAAATAAATTCAAAATCAAATAAATCAATAACCCCCCCCCCCCCCCGGGCCGGCGTGGAGCACTTAAAAACAGTAACCTAAAGATAACAATATACCAACAAAATCAGCAGCTGCACTCTTTTTTGTCAGTGAATTGAGTACAGGGATCACAATTAACATAATTTCAAAACTCAATAAATCAGTAGAAGTGGTTAAATTCAGTTCGGTTTTTGGTCAGGGCAAAAAGAAAAAAATCAAAACCAAATAAACCAATATCCGAACCAATGAACACCCTTAAAGTACCAACCACAAAAACCATCAAAAACAGCACTTCAAGACTTTTTTAATAACATCTACCAAAAATCAGTAACCTAAAGATCAAAAACATACCAACAAAAACACTCTTTTTGTCAACCACTAAAACTACACAAACACCATCAAAACTACATTCCAAGAATATTTTCATGCTGTCTACTAAAAATTACTTTTTTAACAATATCTAGTTAAAACTAATAAAATTTAAAGTTAAAGATCAGAAACATACCAACAAAAACACTCTTTTTTTCAACCACTAAAACTACCCATACACCATCAAAACTACATTCCAAGACTATTTTCATGTTGTCTACTAAAAATTACTTTTTTAACAATATCTAGTTAAAATTAGTACCTACAGAATCCAGTCTTATCATCAACAATGTGAGCATATCAACTGCTATAACCACACATAAAAACCATAAATAAAAATAAAAATTGCATCTCAAGAGTTTTTTAAAGTTAAAGATCAAAAACATACCAACAAAAAGACTCTTTTTTTCGCCGGCGAACTGCGGCCGGGGATCAAAACTCACATAATTCCCATCCTCATCATGCTTACACCCCACCAACCCATCATACTCCTTTGCTACATCAAACCCAAGCCCACAATAAACCTCAACCCACTTCTTTTGCTGATCCAAATTACCAAACCTTAGCCCCTCAATTTCATCCCGGGCGTACCGCACTCTCGCCCGGTCACCTCTCTTATCACAATCACACATACTTACCCTCTCAAAATCAAGAAAATCATCAAAATCTTGTTTTTTTAAAGTTTTGGCCTTTTTTCGGTGCCGGGTTTGTTTCGGCTTCCGGGTTTCGGTGGGATGGATTTGTGGGTTGTTTGTGAGGTGGGTTTGGGTTGATTTGGGGATTTGAGATGTGGGTGTTGGTGAATTGGGTTCTCGAAGGTGTTGGGAATTGAAGCTGCAATTGATGGGTTCTTGAAGATTGTTGATGATGAAATCATCTGTGGATGAAGCTTCAGCCATAATAATGTGTTGTGGGGTTTAGTGGAGACTTGAAGAGGTGTTTTGATGGGTTTGTTGCAGGCTAGAATATAATTTAAGGTGTCTGGTCGGGTCGGATTTAGGTATTCGTACCCGATTATGAAAGCCTGTATAGGACGGGGTTTTTAATGTTTTAATTACCTGTTAGATTTCGGGTTTTCAATCGGGGTTATTTAAAATACCCGTTGAGTTTCTGGTTTCCATCGGGGTTATTCAAAATACCCATTGGGTTCGGGTTTCCACTCGGGGTCATTCAATTGAGTAATTATTTTTATTTCTAAAGCTTGAGCTTGGCTCATAAGTGGTTTTTCAAGCTTGAGTTGAGCTCGTTTATCATTTATTAATAAATTTTTATATATTTATAATTAAAAATATAGAAAAATAATATTATATAATATGCATTATTTATTTATTTATTTTATGTCCCTATACATGTACATTAATTAATAATAATAATATAAATTTTCAAACTCCCAAAAATCTATAATCAGCACGGAGGGGACGGTGGTAGCAGCGGAGTGATGGTGGTGGCGGCAGCAGCAGCTGCAGGCTGCGGCAGCAGCGTCAGAGGTGACAGTGGCGGCGGCGGAGGTGTCAGTGGCGCGGTGGCGACGGCGACGGCGGCGGCATAGGTGGCAGTGGCGGCGGTGGTGGCGGTGGAGGCGGCGTTAACGGTGGTGGTGGATTTTGAAGTTTATTTACCATTTTCATTTGTCCCTCTCAAATGAGAGAAATGACAATTTTTTCGCCCTAAAACTAACCGGTTTAGTCTCTGTTAGGAAAATGCTTGGTGGAGACCAATAGAAAAAAAGTTGGGATTAACCTAAGAAATTTTTTAAGTTGGATTAATATATGTCATAGGCCAAAGTTTGAATTATTAAAATTCAATATCCCTATAATTTTAAGGTGGCTTTGGGTCGGGCCGGGTCGGATGTAGGTATTCGTAAACCTATACCCGATTATGAAAGTCTATCTCAACCGACTAAACCCGCCGGGTTTTAATAGGGTAATTACTTGACGGATTTTGGGTTTCCAATCGGGGTTATTCAAAATACATGTTGGGTGTACCCAGTCCAAAACCCATTGGGTTTCTATCGGGTTTTGATAAATATAACTAATCGATTATATGATGATTACCACAAAAATAAAATGTCTCAAATAATTGTTATAAACAAGTTGCAACAAATAATATATTTAAAATATTTGGAGTATACTATATATAAATAAATAAAAAGTTATATCACGTACATTGGGTATATAATCGGGTCAATGTTACAAATCCCAAAACCCTAAAAGGTCGGGTATACCCATCCTGATTATGTAGGGTTTCCCATCAAGTTTAAGTTTCATTGTCATCCCCATGTGTAAACATGTGTAGTTTTTCAAGCTTGAGTTTAGCTTGTTTCGAGTAGCTCACGAATGAATTGGTTCGTATTCACCACTAGTTATAAGAAAGGATTTACAATATACTTAATAAAAAAAGTTAATGATAAATATATTTGTTTTACATTTATCTTATAATAACCATAAGAATGTTTAAAGTAAAAAGGAGGATGAAGAATTATATTATAAATTGTCTTTAATAGAATAGATGAATATAAAACTTCAAAAGATATTAAAGAACTGTATAACATCATGTCCACTCTCAACAGCGCAATCTTTTTATTTTTGAACAACGTTAGTTTAATAACAGTGGTGTCTCTTCAAAAAAATTGTAACACTTATTAACCTCTTCTTACCCAAATTTAATACTAGAATAATGGTCTTCTCGTTACACCAATAAATGAGTCTATAATCTCTTTTAACTATATGGATTTTTGTAGAAACAAATAATTTCCTACCAATTACCTTTTTTAATTTCTTATTAATACTTAAAGCATGTGGGATTGAGTTTGAAAAATGCTTATTGGCTTTTTTAAAAAATCATTTTGAAAGCCAGGATTTGGGGCTTTTGAAAAACTGTTTTTTAAACCTTTCAAAAAGCTAAAATAAAAAAGGTTTTTGTGATTGTCAAACACATTTTAACTTATTGGCTTTTGAAAACACCAATAAGCCGATAAATATTTTTCAAACTCAATCCCAAACATGCTCTTAGACCGTCCGTAGATGGCCAATATTGGCAGCGTTTTGGAGCCTAAATGTGACATCCCTTGATTTCGGGTCAAATTGTATTTATTTTGTATTTGTTTTTATGTTGTAAACCGACCCGATTTATATCCCGAACATTTCAAGTATATAAAATATTGGATTTGATGTTACTAAAACATTCCCACTTGTCTAATTTGAAAAACCCCTTTTACGGATTCGAAAACGGACTTAAAACGCTCAAGATACATCAAAAACGAACTTCCGAACGCGAACCGACGTGCTGACCAGCAGCAGACCAGCAGCCCCATTTTTTGATTTTTGTTGTTTTGTGACTTGTCTTGACCCCTCTTGCATGCAAACCTTGATATCACACCCCATGCTTGACCCTTTCAACCCACCCTATATATACACCCCTATCCCCTTCATTAATCCTTGCTCATTCATCTCTTTCTCTTCCAATTCTCAAACATTCAAATGTGTTCTTCATATTTTTTTTTTGGCAGTTTGACTTTCCAAAGTCAAACTGACCATAGTCTTACATTATAATCAACTTGTTAACACTTATTTACACTTGAAGATTGTTATACAACATATATATAATAGCACCCTTTGTACCTTCGGTGGGCATTTCTCCAGTCTCGGTCGGTTAAGTGTCCGGCCCATAAGACAAAGCTACATGGAGGACTCTTAATAGTCCTTGATTATATATATTTTCCGCATCTAACTATCAAACTTGTTATACTTGTTTAACTTCTGCTCATCTTAGTTCTATTTTACATTTTGAGTTCCATGGTTATGGGTTTGTAGAGACTAGCCTCGGTTATTCCGTACATAGCTCCAAACCGGAAGCCGAACTCTTGTTTACTAGTTTGTTTAAATAGTTGTATAACTATGTTTTATGTAAGATTTGAATTTCAAAAATCATTTTAATTAGTTCCATTGTTATGGGTTTGTAGAATCTAACATCGGTCTTATCCCGAAACAAGATCCGAACCGGAAACCGAACTTTCGTTTAAAAACTTTGTTGTTGACTTTTTGTATGTAAAACTTTGGTATTATTATTTATAAATTATTTTATAAGTTCTATGATGTTTGGACATGTGGTAACCATTCTTGGCCTTATTCCAAGATAAAAACCGAACCAAACCGAACTAAACCAAGTTTACTTGCTTAAGACACACAAGTGTGTTTTTAACCATTAAAGCTTATATATTTCTTTAAAAATACTTTATAAACTGATTTTAATTATTTTCACAAAGTACTCGGAATGTTGAATCCAATTTGATCTTATAACAAAGTTTGGACCGATTAAACCGAACACTCGCTTAACGGACATTGTTAGTTCTAAAACAATAGAACTACATACTTGGTTAAATCTCTTTAAGATTTATTGAGTTATCTCGTACATTTATTATTTTGGGAAAGTTGACTTTGGGTTTGGTCAAGTCACCAAGACCCGAACCGACCACCCGAACACTCGTTAAAACCCGTTTTAGTATCTATATTATAAAGGGACTTGCTTTCTTGCATTTTTACCCACCTTATTACTTAACATAGGTTGAGTAAAATTAAGGGCTAGATACTTTAACCCGGTTTCGAGCAAACTTACATTTTTAAAGGACTATTATTATAATTTCTTAAATATTTACATTTTAAACCTTAAACTTTAAATTGTTTACATTTATTATTATTTATTTTCGTTTAAAGACTTCCAAGACAACTTTTCTAATACAAGACTTCTTCTCCTTTAGGCTTCGTTCGTTAAACTCATCGTTCCGGTTAATCTCCAAATCATCAATCTTTCAAGTTTATTACTTGAAGGTGAGTACTTTCATCCCCCGTTTTCACTCTTTTATATTTTGGGGTGACATTGCAAACTTATTTAAATCCAAATGATTTATACTTGAGTCTTAAACCACAAACTTTATTGTATACTTTACTTAAATAAATGTTCGATTTGGTGATTATATGCTTATATGCTTGAGTGCTAATGTGTTTACCGCTTTTGGATGGTTGATTCATAAATCCGAGTATATCTGGCATCCCCTTATAGAAAGGTGTCGTTAATGTATTCTTATTAACGATTTCATACAAAATCCGAGTATATTTGGCATCCCCTTATAGAAAGGTGTCGTTAATGTATTCTTATTAACGATTTCATTTATCTAAATTGTTGCTATTATTTATTGTTTTGTATACAAGTTGTGGAATTTCATATTATATATCTATTGTTCAAAAACTATGAAATTGCTCACCAACCTTTATGTTGACAAAATCTATTTATGCAATGTTATAGGTTTGACTTTAGGTTGACTCGAGGACTTGAAGAAAAAAAAACGTTATCGAGGCTATTAGGATATTAGCAAAACGAACATTATATTATTTACTATGATTTAAATTCGGTTATTGTATGAACAAGTTATGTGACTCTTTGTGTTTTTATGAATTTAAATGAGTTGATTAAATATTGTCACTTAATAGTGTCGTGTGCGATGAACAATCGGTTGCGCCCCGACGTTTCCGTCATGGTCGGGGTGTGACACTAAACGCCGGGGAACACCGCCCCGGCCCAGCGTTTTCGACGGCTTTTCGAAGCAAGTGTTTTGCACATAACGTGAGGCTGGCTCGACTTTTGAGGGTTTTGTGAGAGAGAGGGGGAGGAGAGGCGTTTTGGGGCCACTTTCCCACTACACCCACATTTTGCGAAATGCTCAAAAGCTGACCAGGCATCACATGACGCAAAAAGCTCGTTTGTGCCTAGTTTTGACTACGCATAGTCCTAGGGATTGATTGATGATTGATGGTCCTAGAATATAAGTTGATGCAAAATTATACATCTAAAGAATTCACTGCAACTTTTACAGCTTCTTGTAAAAGTAAAAAAATGGTTACAAACCAATTTATCTCAATAACAACAAAACAAAATGTGTCAACACCACTCACTCATCACTTGAAACTGGCATTAACCATAATAAATGTAAATCAAGATAGCATAAAACCTCGTTTTTCGGTCTACATTACACATCGTGAGCTTGCACATGAGCCCCCGACACCTTCAACAATAACGTCTACAACCGAAGATGCATGTGGAGACCGTTTGAATATTTCCGAAATATGCATTTCTTCATCCTTAGCAACCTCATTGTAGAGTAATATCCTCGCCTTCTTCAACGCAGGCGACTTTGCCAAAATAAGTTTCACAAAATCCAACTCAATATCCCTATAAATCATATGTACGATCTCCAGTTCGTTCAGATGCTCCAACCATGTAATCAAATCATCTTTAAGTGTAAACAAGTCTCTTCTCTTGTATATCTCAAGCCATGAATTATCTAAAATCTACATGTTTATTTCTTTTGTTAGTGTATTTTCGCATAATAATAATAACAACAACAACAACAACAATAACAATAACAATAATAATAGCAATAACAATAATAATAACAATAATAATAATAATAACAATAGCAATAATAATAATAATAATAATAATAATAATAATAAAAATATATATATAATACAAATTGATTTATGTTATCTATTATTTACCTCTAGCTTGAGTTTCTTTAAGTTTGGGGAGCTTTTGAGCAAAAGAACAACGAAAGGTAATCCATCTTCGTGAAGGAAACTTGTATCTTTTACGCATACATATGTGAGGTGGACTAATGCGTTTCGAAGCTCTTGTGGAATACCATCTTGTGAAAAATAGTTGAACCACCATAGCCAAAACAAAAATTAATAAGTTAGTTTTATTAGGGCTGTAATCGAGCCAAGCCGAGCCAAGCCAGGGCGAGCTCGAACTTAAACGGGCTGGATCGAGCTTGGTTTGTTTAAAGATCGAGCCGAGCCTGGTAACTTTTTTATTTTTTAATTTTTACTTATTTATTTATTTTACTGATATATTGATATATAAACGACAAAATTTTTAGCATCAATTTATAAAAAAAACTATAAACTACAGAATTTATAACATTACATGTTTTATTTTTGTTTCTTTTTTGTAATGTTGTAAAACTCAGGTGGCATAATATATTTTATTTTTTCTTTGGTATGCTATTATTATTATATATTAAATTTTAGAGTTTAATATAAACGAACCATCGAGCTGAGCCAAGGCGAGCTCGAACTTAAACGAGCTGGCTTAAGCTCGGCTCATTTGAAGCTCAAGCCAAGCTTGTTAACTTTTTTATTTCTTTCATTTATTACTTATTTATTTATTTTACTGATATATTGATATATAAACGACAAAAATATAATTTTTAACATCAATTTATATAAAATTTATAATATAGAGAAATTTACCATTATATGTTTTATTTTTGTTCTTTTTTTGTAATGTTTTAAAGCTCAAGTGGCATAATATATATATTATTTTTATTATTTATTTGGTATGCTATTATTATTTTTATATATTATATATTAAATTTTAGGGTTTAATACAAACAAACCAACGAGCCGAGCCAAGACCAAGCCACGAGCCAAGCCAACCATGGCTTGAACTTGGCTCGTTTAGATTCGAACTTTTTTCGAGCGAGCCACAAACTTTTTGAACAACCCTACTTTTATTCACGGTTAACTCAATTATATAGTATATACCAAGTGGATAATATTACCCGAAGGATCCCAAATCTAATAGTCAGATTTTCAACCATTGGGAAATACTCGAATAGTTTAATAACGGTGGAAACGACATTTCTAGGATAAGTTAAATAGTCGATATCCTGCAGCAACAATACAATGTTTAGAAAAATAAAAAACATAAAAGACCAATGACGATAGTCGACAAATATTCAAATTTGTAAGAACTTACCAGCGTCACGCTCTTAAGTAATGGACAACCGGATAGGATAAGTAGAAGTGTTTCTTTAGAAGCCGTTACGTCTTGAATATACAAGCTTGAAAGACTAGCAAATCCTTCAAATAATGGTTCGGAGAAAAGACCACAACCAACGAGATGTAGGTCCGTTAACGGATGAGAAGCGAAGACACCTAGATGGAATGTGTACCCCGGGACAAATTCAAGTTTTAATTTCTTGATGGTGTTTCTATGTAACATAAGAAACATCATGTGATCAAAATCTTGAGGGGTGCCCTCGGTGACCATGGAAAGGGTGAACTCGTGTATTGGATCCTCGAGCAGTCGCAGGAAGTGGTCTATAGCATCGAATAATTTGCGCTTCTTGAACTCGTCACTATCGGTCGATACTTGAAATGTTTCCTCAATAAACGCAAGTTTAGGAATTTTGATCCAATGGTACCGCCATTCCCGAGATAGGATACTTGTTCTTGCTGCGTCTTGTATCGGTAAAAAACATAGGATGGTTTCTATTATGCTCGGAGGAAGCGTGCTGATTATATCCATTTCAGTGTGTTTTTGTTTAACCTATAAAAATATGTTTAATACACACAAAGTCACAAAATAAGCATAAACTTCTTAGTTGAATCTTGAAAGAACCGAACCGGATAAATATGTATTTCATATTAGTTTTAAATAAGGGTGCAAACGAGCCGAGATGAGATCAATAACAAGCTCGAAACAAGCCGAGCCTTATTGAGGCCGAGCTGAGCCTGAGCTTCAAAAAAAGCTTGTTTAGTTATCAAGCCCGAGCTCAAGCCTTGTGTATTTTTAAGTGTTAACTCTTTTGGGCTTCTATGTATTAATTTCACACTGCATAACAAACATCGAGCCAAGCTTTGGCTCGTTTAACTACACAAGAGCTCGAGCCAAGCTTAGGCTTATTTAAGAGTTTTCTCAAAATAAATAAATAAAAATGTATATAAAATAATAAATAATTATAAACAAGCCGAGCCCGACCGAGCTTGAGCCATGCTTAGGCTCATTTAAGGGTTTTCTCCAAATATATAAAAATAAATAATTATAAACAAGCCAAGCTCTAGCTCTTGTAAGTCAAAACGAGCCGAGCTCAAGCCTAGTCAAGCTCGGCTCGGCTGATAAAACAAATATGAAGGCTCTTCAACCATATAATATACCATGAAAACAGGAGACATGAAAAGTTAACTGTAATATGCATTCTTAATCCTAATCACAACAAATGATATGTAAATGACAGATTAATATAAACAAGCCGAGCTCGAGCCAAGCTTAGGCTCATTTAAAAAAAGTATTCTGAAAATATATATAAAAATAAATAAAAATGTATATAAATTAATAAATAATTATAAACAATGATGAAACAAATATGAAGGTTATATGCATTCGTATTCCTAATCACAAAAAAATAAATCATCGTAACATAAAACATTCAAGGGCAAGAATTAGATCAATCAATGAAACCAAAATAAAATAAAATAAATTAAGAAATGAAACCAACCAATTACCTGGAATCAGATGCTAGGGTTCAATGGGTACAACGAATGTTGTTGATGAAAACCTAAGTACAAAACAAAAACATCCTTTTATGTTTTTAGTGTAAATACGCTCACCCCCTTAGACTTTGCTATACTTAAAAGCTTCAAAGTTCAAAGTAAGAAAATTTTGTCAAACCTTTTTTTAGAATATTATTTTCATCTTATGCCTTTAGGCATACAAGGTTATTTTTCCGTTAAAGTTGAATTATCTTTCGCAATGAAAATGAAAGATATAAGGCTATGTGTATTGGCTCAAGCCTACATAAATGTCTCAAAACGTCCAAAAAAATCAGGAGTGTTTTGGGTTGGGAGTGTTTCCTACAAAACGCATCTCATGTTATTCATCCAAAAAAATCTGTTTTCTCCCATAAACTCCAACCAATCAAATCTTTTATTACCCTTTTATTGTAAAAATACCATATGGTGACATGGCGTCGCCCCTGTAGAGGCTTCATCCACTACACATGGTCTAATTAACTTTGGTCATTTCACATTGTCACTAAAATTGATAATAATCGGTCAATATGTTATAGTTTGTATTCTTAAACTCTTAACTTGTATAACAAAATATATTTTATGCACGCTGGTAATTACGTATTATGTCATTTATATTTAATAAGTACATAAAGCATCCTTTATGTTTTGGGTTTGTGCAACAAAATCAATCATTTACACTAAGAGCATCTCCAATGGTGCCTTATTGGCACCGTCCGGAAACTGTGAAGAGAAGAAAGCTTGCTAGATGGAGGAGAGAGACCCAACTATTCGGGGAGGCGGACAATTTTGTGCGGGAGAAGAGAGGGGAGAGAAGAAGGGGTGGTGGAGTTAACACAGATAGTGACTGATATTTCTAGTGAGCATGGTCTGACACTTTAACCAAAGCAAATTTAATTGGTTAAATAATTAGTTATTATTGTCAATTTTACCTCCTTTAATTTACTAGCATACATAATGGACAAGTTGTATAATTTACTCTTTTAGATGTCTTATATATACATATTTCTCTTATAGTATAAGAATTCATGGTATTCCCAACAAACAAGATTTATTGACATCCATATATAATGACACAAATTATTAACATCTATATATAATGACATAAAATTTACATATTGTCAAATTTGATGTAACCAAATACTACAATCATCTACAATATATTTCTTGTTAAATAATTGATGGTTTAAAAAAAAATTACTTCAAACATGTTACAGTGCTAAGACACAAATTAGTTTGTGGCAAAACTCATACAAAATGTTAAACAAAATGACATGTTTTAATTTATATAAAACATTAGATATTGATAACTAGGGGAAGATTAACGTACAAATGAAATTAACGTGCTAAGCATGAGAATCAAGTAGAGTAATTATATATACAAGTAGAGTAATTATGTAATTACATCATAGAGTAATTACTTAATTACTCTATGATGTAGTTACATAATTACTCTTATTGATTCTCACGTTTAGCACATTACTCTATGATATAATTACATAATTACTCTACTTGTATATGTAATTACTCTACTTGATTCTCACGTTTAGTACAATAATTTCATTTGTATTTGATCCAAACCCTTAATAACTATTATTAAAAAACTATAACTATTAATAAAAAACTATAAGTGATTCTTTTGCATTTCAACAAGTAGTAACAAAAAATAATTATGTGTTCATAACTAGTAAATCACTAGATCCCAATAGCAGACCATAAAAAGTTAAAAACCATGTATTGATTATTATTGACCAAATCTCGACAAACCATGTATATGTATGTAACAGACCAATCTGAACATCAACGTCTTGAAACCAAAAAAAATATATAAATTTGTAATTCTACTGTCACAAATCCCTTTATACTTCTGGAGTTGCTGTTGGTGCAGGCGCCCTCAACAGCGGTTGAAGCGCTTTCACAACAATGCTCATATTAGGCCTAAAGTCGGCCTCGTATTGCACACATAAAGCTGCCACCGCCGCCAGCTACATCAACAAAACAAATGTCAGTCAGTAGGCATAAACGGACCCGTTTATGCCTAATTTATGCCTAATATTTTCGGGTTGACAAGCGCACCCTTTTAGTTAAACAAGGTCAGGTTTCGGTCAACCTGGCGGGTTCATGGGTTGACCCGTTTAACTAATTTATTTCTTGTTATATTTTTTTTAAATGTGTTTTATGCAATAAAATAAACTGGTTGGGTATCTTATGCCGAAAATATAAACTAAAAAGAAAATTAACATAATATTTTAATATTTTATAATTGAAATGCGAGTGTTTTAAATTAGTTTGTGCTTTTTGTCGTAAAATAAAACTTAAGTATCAATATGTAAAAACAATAAAGAAATAATTTTCAGGTCAAACAGGTCGTGTTCGGGTCAACCCACGAATATACGGGCCGTGTTCGGGTTGACATGTCTCACTATTTTCGCGTTCGGGTTCGTGTCAAGTTTTCGGGTTTGTGTTAGGTTGGACCGGCGAACCCGACCCGTTTAACACTCCTATCTATCAGTTAGTTAATGATCGCGGTAAAATGCTAATACCTTTGCTACTGCTTTTGGAGGGTACTCTCCTTTGAGCCTTGGATCAACACATTGTTTCACCTTGTCTTCACTTAGCCTTGGTGTCGCCTTATGTGATAAAAAGAAAAAAAAAATTAACTCAATTTCACTTGTTTACATAATTTTTCTTTAGTTATACTCCCCGTTTTTGTGGGTCCCGTCTTCACGCCTCTCAACCAAATGGGACCCACAAAATGAGATCATCAAAATTTGTACAAAGACATAGTCTTTTAACATCAATATATTTAAGAGGTGGCAATTTCGACCAAAGTGTATATTTACTGCATAAACAATCCTAGACGCATTCTTTTCAGAACCAGTTATATGTTGAGAACTGCGAGAACCGCATAAAATACAAAAGGAGTGGATAAAAACAACTTCAGGTCAACCCCATTTGACCTGAACAAGAAATCACCCTGAACGATGAAGAAGTCAAAAGGAAAAAAATCAAAAAGCGACTAACCCAAGTGACAAGGCTCTGCTGTCCACGTGGCATTGTGTGATCAACAGGTTTCCGACCAGTTAGAAGTTCAAGCAGAACAACACCAAAACTATACACGTCACTTTTTTGTGTCAGCTGTCCCGTCATTGCATATCTACATAAATCATTAAACACATTTAGCAAACCAATAAAGTTGTTGAAGATAAAAGTTAAAACAACGTAGTAATAATATAATAACATATTACTCTGGCGCATGATAGCCAAAAGTTCCCAAAACACGAGTAGAATGCAAACGTGCAGCCATATCGGGCGCTTGATTCGAAAGATTAAAATCAGCAATCTTGGCTCGAAAATCCTCAAACAGGAGCACATTGCTTGACCTAATGTCTCTGTGAATTATTGGAGGCTGCGCCTTTTCATGCAAATATTCCAGCCCCTTTGCTGCATCGAAAGCAATCCTTGATCGTTGCACCCAATCAAGCACGGGTCCCGGTTGTGCGCCTTGAACACCCTTCCTGCCTGCATTTTTTATATGATTTAAAAACCCGACCCAATAAGTATCAACTTATATAACCTGTCAATTGATAAGCCAAGACACATACCATGCAATACGTCATGTAAAGATCCCATGGTTGCAAATTCAAAAGCCAAGACACGTGTATTTCCTTCCACGCAGTAACCGCACAGCTCAACAAAATTTGGGTGCTTCAGTTTCAAGACCATAGAAACCTAGGAAGACAAACATCATTAAAAAATGAAGAAAAAAAATAAACTTAATTTGGACGGGCCGGGTGAAGGTTCAAAACAGAATCAGGTCAACATAAGCGATCTTGGTACGGTTCAAAAACGAGTTGGGCCGGCCCATTCAAATATGTAGAAATATAGATCATATTTAAACTCCGATGAAAAAATGTAAAGGTGACAAGATCGATCAGTCGAGTAATGGATCAAAACATGTTTAAACATGTCACTTTTAGTTTGGGTCAAAACAGGTTTAAACAGGTCACTTTTAGTTTGGGTCAAAACAGGTTTAAACGGATGACTTTTAGTTTGGGTCGAAACAGGACGGGGTTGGATTCAGTTATCCCAGAAATATTTTTTCTATTTTTAGTTTTTTATGAATAAATAATGCCAAAAGCAATATTATCATAACTGCTTTAACCAATGTAAATAAAACAGTTTTCAAACGGTTTGTGTCCCGTTTAGAATTTAGGACTTTTTTATTTACTTTGGTGTCTTGCATAAACTTATAAAGATTATATAACTTAATAATAATCTAATCTTACAATAAAGAGGTTTACTTCAAGAAACACGAACTTACTTGAGTCAAAAACTCGTTATTTGATTCGGCTTCAGAAGAAACATCAAGGTTTTTGACAGCCACACTTTTCCCACTATTTAAATTTGCAAAATAAACCCTTCCATATGAACCTTCACCGATCAATGCTTTTGATCCAAAATTCTCGGTTTTTTCTTTCAGTTCATCGAGTGAAAGTGCTGGCACTTCAATCATTGGCACTTCTTTTTGTGCATCAAATTTGACAGGTGGCGGTACTTTGTTTAGATGCCCTACAATATGCATTAAGCAATATGAACCACAATCAAATTTTCAATATTTTAAAATATTTAATAATATGAAACATACCATCAATGTTAGCACTGTGGCTTTTTATTAAGCCATTTTCATTTGAGGGATAAGATTCTTCGACTTGGCACGTACAACACAACCACCTCCGCATCCTATCTCGCTTCCTCAATATTAAATCGTCTTGAGCCCTCGGTTTTCCCAAACGTCTAAAATATCCAGGTGGCACGTGTCCCTACAAAATCATTAAAAAACATGTAAAAATCATATTACAAACAGAAAGAAATCAGATCATTACAAAGTATTTGCAAGATGCATATCGAAAGTGATTATGCAAATATTGAATAACGGAAATCAAAAAATCAGTTGTAAGGAAATGTGTGCTACTTTACTGTTAGTGATCGTAGTGTTTCGATGTGCTTTTGAAGTTTTGTTCCTTCAAGTTGTTTTAATCACTTCTGATGTATAACATGTTTGGATTATTAAAGTTATTGAATCATGGATCAAGCAATGGTAAAATAATGTATCTAAGCAGCCGTGTTGTAAAAATCGGTCCCTAAAATCGGTAATAGTCAAAAACGGTCAAATTTCGGTCAAAGACCGGTCCAAATTGGTCAAATTACGGTCAAATCAGTCAATCTTAAATGCATTTAAAAAAACTACACTTGTTTTGAAAAATTATATATAAAATTTTGTGTGTGTGTGTGTTTAATTTTGAAAAATTACATACAAAATTCCAATCTGATTAAATTTCGTGAATTGGTATTCTTAGCATTAAACCGAATAACTAACCCTAGAAATTGCAGTAGCCATATATTCAAAAAGCAGTTCATCATACAAATTAGATCATCATCATTACAACAAACATAACACCATTTCAAAATCAAAATAATTATTATAAATTATTAATTGAATTTTATCATCAAACTGAATATTTAACCCTAAAAAGTAAAAATTAATCCCCAAATGCAAAAATTATTCCATCATATAAACTGGATCATCATCTTTACAACAAATATTTAATATCATAAATTATAATCAAAATAACTGTCATAATCATATATGATCTCTCACCATTTATAATAATAATAATAATAATAATAATAATAATAATAATATAAATTCTTACCACTAAACTACGAAAATGATGACGAGATTCCATTAACAATAAAACCCAGAAACCAAAATAAAATTGAGTCCCAATTTCCACCAAGAACGTAATTTTTAAAAAAAAAACAAGAAATGAAACCCTAGAAATTGAGAATCAAGATTTTGTAAAATGGAAGAGATTAATGAAATGGAAGATGCAATTGAACGTAAAGGGTGTCTGAAAATATGAAAAAGTAATGAAATTGATGAATAATAAAGCGGAATTGAAGGGTTACCTGTTGTTGTGTGTGTGTGTTCTTGATTTGATTTGATCTAGGGCTTGGTTTAATTTGGGGAAAATAAGAAAGAAAGAAAGTAACGGGTGTGTTTGTTTAAATAGAAATATATATAGGTGGTGATGATGATGATGATGATGATGATGATGATGATGAATCCCATTTATTTATTTCATGATTTATTTATTTTTTTACTAGACGGGTGCATGCGTGATGAAGCGGGAACACATACCATTGATAATTGTTTGGTTTCCAATTTTAACGGTTCTGTTTTGGTTTACGAGGATCAAAACCGCTACTAATTATTTATTTAAAAATCATTAAAACTGGATCGCAAACGCTGGTACGTAATTTTTTAACTAAAAAAACTAATGTGATATCATACTCAAATTAAAGATAATAAAATTCTCGCCTTTATGGTGCCAGTTTTTTTTAAAAAATATTAGCGTATGAAAATTTATGACCGTTTAAAAGTCGTGGATGAAAGTTGGGTTAAATTAAAAAGAATATATGGTTAAAAGTTAAAGGATTAAGGTTGTAATAATTACTTAAATTTACAAAATGGTTGTAACAATTACTTAAATATACAAAAAGTAATTAAAGTTGACGGGCAATATTGCAACTATTTTTAAAGAATTGAAGTTTACGTGCTATTCTCTAATGGACCATGTTGCCCCTTTTCAATATGCTATGTAAGTTGTATCATTTGTTAATTAAGTTGTAAATTACTTAAAATCTAAGTGTCTTAATTTGCCTATAAGTTATGTATTATATACAGTAGGCTAAGTATAAAATGAAAACTCACTTGAGTTGTGAAAACTCTAAAACTCATTCTCAACCACATGTTTTTAATTAATGTTTAAATCTTGTGATCCATAATTAAAGTGAATAAAAAATGTAAATATAAATATAACTTTTTCTCTCTCCTGAAAACATATATAAAAATTAGTAAAAAATGTTAAAAAATAGCAAAACATTTTTTTTTATGTTTCGATGTTTTGTATTAAATGTTACAACATATATTACATGTAACAAAAAAAAACAATGTTACATAAGGTTTTTGCGGGTTTTCACAACTCAATTGAGTTTTCATTTTAACCTTACCCATATACAGTATAGATATTTATTTGTGTAAATAATGGTAAATTGATTTGATATCCAAGCTTTTTGAAAATATTACGGAGGAGACAAAAGCATGGTGAAACATCACAGAGAAGATTGTTTTCTAGGATACGATTTTGGTATCAAACTTACGGGTCAGATGGATTTCCTTTAAAATTTCATGGGTGGGGTTAGACAAGATATACATGACATAATATTAGTGGCTAAGGAAAATCATCGGCACGAAGCCAAACGTGTCGCCTCCGTGAGTTTTGGGAGGGACATTTTTGGAAGGTTAAAAAAATTTGGGCCAAATTAGGTTTCTCTCTCTTATAATGAACTATTTTAGGAATGTTCCCTTTTTTTTATTAGGTTGGAACTTGGATGAACAAAACGGGTATTGTCCGTATTGAAATCGGTATTAATTAGGTACTGTCTAGATACTGGTTACCAAACAAAACATTTCGGTACGGGTACCAAGATTTTGCATCAAAATTTTAAGAAATTTGGTATTGGTATTTTTGATATTGGTATTGGTCGGTATCGGTACCCGATTGTCCCTAGGTTGGAATGAGAAATAAATGACAAGGAAATTTGTCATGAAATATTGGTATAAGATTTTATCTTTTATTTTTTTATTATTTTGTCGGTGTTTTTAGTTTTTTTTTATATAACTTCTTTTAATAAAGATAAGTTTTATGTAAATTGACTTGTATCTTCATTTCGATCAAAAGTCCTAAAAATCATTATAAGATTCAGATTAAAGTTAATATTGTTAAGTTTTCTTTAACAGAGATCCAATAAGAAAAAAATAAATTAATAAAGAAATATGGAACCTCCGACAAAAATAATCATTATGTAATTAATAAAATCCAATTTATCCTTTTTTTTTCCGACCTATTTTAAATCATTTATAACAATAGTCAGGTAAATAATCCTACCTAAAGTAAGGACACCATGTGAGACAAAGTCATCATTCAAATTTGATGCAAAGGAAGCACTTTACTTTTCAAAAAAGTTAACGTAAGTTTTATAAAGATCCCATGCATGGTATCATTCTTCAATAATAAAATTTAAAATTAAGGGTGTTAATTGGGCATGTTTGGGGGTTAGTTAGTTGAGACTTACACAAATTCGGAAATTGTGTTAGATATATGAAAAATGACAAAACCGCCCCTCACATGAACAACACGCTGATGAGTTTAATGACCAGACTTGAAAGGATTAGCGAATTCAGGTTTAATTGTAAGTGAAATGAAACCACGGGAATGAAAATCGCAAATTTGAAACTATTGGACTAAAACCGCAGATTTAGACAAACCAACTGAACAAAAACCGCAATTTACTCTTTTTTAATTAACAAAAGTTATTTCATTAAGTTATATCATCTTACTGAGTTTACACGTTATCAGATAAAAAAATAAAACATAACTTATATTACTTAGTTAACGCGTTATAGATATAAACGTAACACGTTACACGTATAACGAAGCCCATATCAACCCGCTCAAATAAATAAGGTAAAATTCCCACCTCTACAATTCACAAGCTACTTCTCCATGCATATGTGAGGTTACATAATAATGTAATATGCTGCTAAATAGATATCTTCATATGTCAAGAAAAAGCAGTTTTCGCGGGCCAGAGGGGCCTGCGTCGGTGTCTAATAATCGAGTGTGCCACCTCATTTGATCTGTATGGTTTTTTATTTTTACAATAATGTCAACATGATCGGCTATTATTATCATCCCCTTAGGCCGAATAATCCTGTACATCTCAATGAATACGTCAAGAATGTCACACCTGTTATCAACACAAAACAAATGATCTGTTTAGTAAACGATTAAACGAGCCCGAGCCTAAGCGTCACTTATCAAGCCCTGGCTAACTCGCAAGCCTATTATTAATAAAAGTTTTATTCAAAAGAATCAAAATATATTTTAGTAGTAATTTATTATATATAAATTTATGATAAAAGAAACTGATAATATATATTAAATTATATACAGTAATATATATAAATGTATATAAATAAACGTATATAAGTTAACTAATAAATAATAAACGAGTCAACCTCGAGCTTTAGTTGACTTTGTTTAAGAGAAATTCAGAATTTAATAACTGAACTAAAAAACTTACTTATTCATGTACAAACTGAACACGTTGTCGGCGTGTATCAAGTCATACGATCTAGGATATGTCGAAAATGGTTCACACCTGCCACCAACAACACACGAGTCAACAAACACCGAAAGTCAAACCACGCCATAAAAAGAAAGAAAAAAGCAAAAGAAAACGAACCAGTTCATGTAAGTTCCAATCAAACCGCGTTCGTAGATAACACCAAGTGTTTTCTAATTTGAATCATGAGGAACGACATTCATGACCCAAACCGGATACTTCGAAAGTGACGCTGCAAACCCCCCTAACCCTGCATTCATATCCATAACATTTCTATACCCACCACTCGATAAAGATTTTAACACGTTTGCGTATGTAGCAACTCGCTTTTGCCACATCAGATTATCATCAACAAAATCTTGACTTTTTAAACCTGGAGTTGACCCGATTCTAGGTGGAATATTATTCAACCTTTCGGGCCACTTTTCAAGAACACCCCCTGAAACATCTTGCATATGTTCTACTTGAACTAAAGGAGTTATGCATGCATCCATTGTTTTGTACCAACCATCATCCGGGTCATCGTTTTTGTCACAAAATTTCGGAAATTTTGAATCTTTTTTCTTGCACTCGATATGGTTGATAGGTTTCTGCCACACCGCAATCGGGCCTTTTCCTTTGATCTTTCTCCAACACAACCGTTTAGCGAGATCCTCTAAACGGGCCAGTTCTTTTTTAGGATCCTTGATGGTTCCATCCGGGGCTGAGTATTTGGCTCTCCAGTTAATAGGCGGGCCCGACAACACCCAATAACCACCGGGTCGCAAAATCCGATCAATTTCTATTAGATACAGCCCATCTGACACACAAAATCATCAATTTCCATTAGCTATAAGTCCATTTAGCACACAGAATCTCATTACTTTTGGAAGAAAAATCTTTCGGGTCAACTCAACACAACTTGTTTGACCCGTAGCAAAGCTACCGATTTTGACCTGAACCGATTTTACTCGTTACCAAACCGATCATTTTACTACCTTAGTTTAGCATGCATCCCGTAGAAGATAAATATGAAAAAAGGTCATTACTTTTGGAAGAAAAACTTTCGGGTCAACTCAACACGATTTGTTTGACCCATACCAAAGCTACTCTTTTTGACTTGAACCCATTTGACCCATTACCCAACCGATCATTTTACCACCTTAGTTTATATAGCATGCATACTCTAGAAAACAAAAGGTGATATATATATATATATATATATATATATAATTTTTAATCAATTAGTTAATTTAAAGTATACTGTATTTGGTCCAAGGGACAAGGCAACGCGAGCAATGAGCCATGTCGAATGATCTTGATGGATAGGGTAATCTATAGGTGCTAAGAACACCAAGCATGGCAGGAAGACCTCTTTCTAGTGCAAATTGCACTTGAGCTTCATGTACATCTCTTGGAGCTATAGACATTGTTATAATGTTGTAATCCATTACAGCATCTCCAAAGCTTGCAACCTGCAATGTTATCCCACAATATTAACGAACATGTTTAGACAATATTAACATACATATGATAATTTCGACTCGTTTACTTGTGAATATGTTAATCTAGAATAGGGCTGTTCAAAAAGTTGCGGCTTGCTCGAAGGCTAGCTTGTAAACGAGCCGAGCCTAGGCTAGGCTAAGGTACGTTAAAGCACAAATTTTAGCATGCAGAAATCACGACACAAATATTTAATATATAAGTTACAAATTCTGAATTACATGTATGTTAAAAATATTATTTTTGTTCTTATATATACCAATATGTGCAAAAAATACAAAATTTTAAAAATAAACAACGTGGCTCAAGCTTTTGACGAGCCAAGCTCAAGCTCAACATTTCAACTCGTAAAACAAACGGGTTAAGCCAGCTCGGCTCAATTTGTAAATGAGCCCTAATCTAGATTAATAAAAAAACAGGTCAAAAGTATTGTAAACTATATTTTCTAGTAGACTACAGTCTACAACCTTCTAAATTAGATACTCACAAAAAAATTAAAGTTAGTAATATTGCTAAACTCACTAATTATCTATATAAAAATGATAATGCTGCTTTTGATGAGCCAAGCTCGAGCTCAACATTCCAACTCGTAAAGATAAACAAGTTGAGCTGACTCGACACGGTTAAATTATCACAAAGGTATCCTAAACAATATTGTCTTGTTATGTAACCTTCACCTTCTAAATTAAACTATCACAAATAATAATAATAAACTTAGTGATTATTTAACAAAATAATATTGTTGGCTAGAAAGTATCTAACTATCAACTGCAAACATCATTTGGGCCCACTTAAAAGCTGAAACCACTAATTGACTAATCAATGAAAAAAAAAAACAGCTTACTTTCAAGAATCTTGAAAAATAATGATATTGTTGCTTTTGATGAGCCAAGCTCGATCTCAACATTAGTTAAGATAAACGAGTTGAGCCGGCTCGATACGCTTTTTTACACGAGCCCTAGTCTAGAAGACTAGAACTAAAAACTTAGATTAATAATAAAAGGTCAAAGGTATCCTAATATATATTGTCTTGTTTTCTACAACCTTCTAAACTAAATTATCACAAAAAAATAAATTTAGTAATAATATTAAACTAACTAACTATTTAACAAAATAATATTGTTGGGTAAAACTAAAAAGTGTCTAATAATCAACTGCAACATCATTTGGGCCCACTTAAAAGCTGAAACCACTAATTAACTAATCAATGAAACAAAAAGCAGCTAACTTTCAAGAATCTTGAAAAGTAATGATATTGTTGCTTTTGATGAGCCAAGCTCGAGTTCAGCATTTCAATTCGTTAAGATAAACGAGTTGAGCCGGCTCGACACGGTCTTTACACGAGCCCTAGTTTAGAAGACTAGAACTAAAAACTTAGATTAATAATAAAAAAAACAGGTCAAAGGTATCCTAATCTATATTGTCTTGTTATGTACAACCTTCTAAACAAATTATCACAAAAAAACAAAAATTTAGTACTAATATTAAACTAACTAACTATTTAACACAATAATATTGTTGGGTAAAACTAAAAAAGTGTCTAATAATCAACTGCAACATCATTTGGGACCACTTAAAAGCTGAAACCACTAATGAACTAATCAATGAAACAAAAAGCAGCTTACTTTCAAGAATCTTGAAAAATAGCCTAATTTTCAAGAATCAAACTTACTTACCCCACACCCAGTATCAAGAACTGTCCTAATCACCCCAGATTCTAAAGGCAATAACTTCTTCAACAATTCAACATAACCCTTAACCCCCTTTTGAAAACTGGTCCCACCTCCCGGAAAAACCAACCGATCACCGACTAATTTGACCCAATTTTGCATCTTTTTCGACTCGGTCGACGTCTTAAAAGGCACATTACTAAACCAAGCTTGTGTCCTACTGTCCGGCCACCGGAACGGCTTCTTGTACCCCACCGGGGCCGGAACAAGATACCGTAGAGCCTCTCCGGCCCCGCTGGGACAGTGGCGTTCACGGTGGAACAGTTTTTTGACACTAAAGAGTCTTTCTTTAAGTGGGTCTTGACAGGGGCAAACATGGGTGAAATTTTGAGGGCAAAATTGGAATTTTTTGATTTTGGTGATATGGGTTTTGGATTTGGGAGGTGGGTTTGTGATTTGGTGGGTTAAAGTTGTGAAATTGGTGGTTGGATTTGATGGGTTTGAGCAATTTGGGTGGTTCTTGAAGGTGGAATTTGGAGGGCAAAATTGGAAATTTTTAATTTTGGTGATATGGGTTTTGGATTTGGGAGGTGGGTTTGTGATTTCGTGGGTTAAAGTTGTGAACTTGGAGCAGTTTGGGTTGTTCTTGAAGGTGGTAATGGTGGATTTGTAAGAGCCAAGAGTGTAGGAAAGTGAGCAGAGGATGGTGATGAAAAGGAGTTTGATTAATGGGTTTTTGAGGGGTGAGGGTTTAGGCATTTTAGTGTGTGAGGGTGATGGTGTAATGGTGTGTGTGATTTGTGAGTTTTGAGATCTGTGTTGAGAGGTGTATAGTAGTGAAGATGAAGTGCAGCTGTGTGTTTTGTTTGTTATTGTTCCTGGTAAGGTGACAACAAGAATATGGCAAGATTGTCTCTTTTTTTTATTATTATTGTTTTTTCAAGAAAGACGGAATTAACATTATTGTTTTTTTTATTTTATTTATTTTTTAATTTTGAGTTATGATTTTTTTTTAATTTTTTTAAGAGTTTTTTTTTTTCATAAAGTTTTCTTATTATTCTCATTATAATTCCATTAGCATAAGCTCAACTTTGTGACTTTTATTCTCTATGAACTTGGGATGGTATCAGTACCAATCTTGAAAATACCGATCTCGAAAGTTAAAAATATTTGGTAGCTGTACTAGTATTATACACAAAGTTCGGGAAATACCGGTACCGTACCAAACTGTAACGGTGCCGAATTTGCTCATCTTTATTCTCAAAACCCCGTGAATTCATGAAATTATTCGGATTAGAGTGTTTATGGTAGGGTTGTTCACGAGTCGAGCCAGGTTGGGTTCGAGCTCGAGCTCATAATTAATCGAGGCAGCACGGCTCGGCTAGAGCTTGAGCTTAGTAAAACGAGCCTATGATTGAGCCAACGAGCCGAGCCAGGCCAAGCTTAGGTCGAGCTCGACTCAGTTACGAAAATGAGCCAACTTGGCGCAGGTTATATCAAATCAAGTTTTTTTAGCTAGTTTTATTCGAGCGTTTGTGGAGATGTAGATGCTCGGTTATTTCAAAAGGAAGCTTGTACTCCTATGAAGATTGCGGGCAAGATTTTGATTACTTCATTTAATAGGACTAGAATTAGATTTAATTGTTGCTGTTTTTCTTGGTTGGAGTGGTATTGTACTCTATTTTATGTTTGTTTTTTTACTTCCGTCTAGCTTCTTGCTAGTTTTGTTTTTCTTAGTATATTGTTGTCTTTACAAAATAAAAGAAATAATTATTTTCAGATGAAAGAAATTTTTGTGGAAAAGTGATTCGGGGTTTGGGAACCACCCTAATAAATCGGATACTTTTTGATGAAATCAGATAAAAGTGAGGTGTAACTCGTTGATTCTTTGAATACTTTGGGAGCACCCCTTCACAATTGTAAATGGTTAAGATATCGAGTGTTATGCTAAATATTGCAACCAAATCTTGTAGCTAATCTAAAGCATTTAAATTGAGGCGTATTATATTAGAACTTTGGTCCTCATCTTGATCTTAGTGTCATCTTTAATCTAATCAATTATAAATAACATAGGATCCCAATCTCAACTCTTGATCCAATTTTAACTTGAACTGATGAATTAAAAAACTATAAATCAATTACTTTGTATAAATAAAATATACGCATACTTGAAATCTGAATCGTTAATTACCTAATTTTGTAATTTGAAAATAAAAAAGTCATACTACATTATTGCTAATAAACTTAGCTCTGCATATTTTATAAATTTATAATCCACTTTATCTTCAATATAAAATGCAACTTTGATAAAGCTCTATTTATATATTTATAAAAGGTATTTTCAACGGGTCATGCATAGTAAAATTTCGCCCCCTAAGACCAAAAGTTTTGTTTTTAGTAGGATCGGTACATTTATCTAAAGGGTCTTGATGCGCAATTTTATACCCGTTTACCTGCCACATTATTATCATCGTTTAAAATTGAATTACATAAACCTTGCCTAAATCATGATGTAATCTAGTCAAGAATGACATGAAACTGGCCACAAGACTAGCAATTTTGTTTTCATTAAGGTGCATTAATTCAGACAAAAACAGGATGTTTATTGGAATGTAACATATTTTATTCCAAAAAGACTTGTATCCTGTCACCCCTTGAGTCATTAAAATCTATCAATAATTTTCCTCCAACTTCAAATGTAGCATCATCTAACAATTCTTTGATGTTCACACCTCCTAAAGCTGTAATCAAAATGAAAAATTATGTTCTTGTTCATATATTATTATTGCGTAAATGTTTTATAAAAATATATATTAAGGTCATTTAGAGTTATAGTACCTGGGACGATATTCGTGATTCCATCCAGAAAACCGGCCTAAAAATATCAAACCTTAGTTAGCTCTTTAACATGTTAACCATACTACAAATATAGGCCGGTAAACAAACCGAACGTTAATAAATTGTTCGGCGGGATGTTCGTTTATTTAATAAATGAACAAAGATGAACAAAAACTTTCTGTTCATTTTGTTAAACGAACGAACACGAACACATGTTTTGTTCGTTCATTTATGTTTATGAACGTCCGTTTATGTTCGTTCATTTAAGGTAGTTTATTTAGGTTAATAAACTAAATATAAACATAAAAGGGGCTCGTTTAAATTATATGTATGTGTGTATACTTGGTTATGTTTGGTCAATGATGTTCATTTGGAATCGTTTATGTTTGTTCTGTTATATTCGTTTAAGTTTGTTTGTTTTTGCTCGTCTGTTTCATTTACGTTCGTGAACTGTTCGTTTAGGTTTTTAAACGAATGAGCATGAATGAATATGACTACGAACACGCATGTTTTCTTATTGAACGAACATGAACATAAAAATTTGTTCAATTATATGTTCGTCTTCATGTTTGTGTTCGGTTAAGTTAAGTGAGCGAGCACGAACATGCCCTCGTTCGTGTTCGTTCGGTTCATTTACAGGCCTACACAAATAATAGTTGTACATAGATGTACAACGTAAAAAAGCAAGTGTTACTACATTTTACCCTTGTGCAGTGATTGATTAATAATTTAATATAGTTTTAAGAAGAAATGACATACGGGAATTCGAACATCAAGTTTTTCAAAGCCATCACGCCCGATAATTTTGACTCGCAACTTGCGAGACCAGATCCCCGAGAAAGGATTTTGTGCATCACCTCCACCGTACTTACTGTAAGTATCTGGACTCAACAGTTCAACAATAGGCTCGGTTGACCTTTGGCCCGTTTGTTCTGTATCATCTTGACCCTTTGTTTGAATATTGAACGGGTTGCTACTACCTGATAAATACATATACCATGATAATGGTATTAATATAATAATACAAAAAAAATAAAAATAAAAAAACTGGTTGCTTATAGACCTGTTTGCCACACGGGTTGACTGCTTTTGGCAGCATAACGTTTTTCTTCTTCATAATATGCGTTAAAACCTAAGACTTCTTTGACTTCTTCGAAGGACGGCATGCCTGCAGGCGAAGGTACACGCCCTCCCTTAATTGCTTGCAATGCATCCTGCATAAGTCATCATAGACTTCATAAACAACCTATGTAGAAATTATATTTTGCAGTTTACAAAGTGAGACATTTGATGACAACTGTTCATCACAATTACCAAAAAATAAAATAAAAAATAAAAAAGAGAGGAGTCTAAGTATCTGACCTCCATTGCACGGATAGATACCCCTAACAAGGAAAGAGGGTATGCTACGATTTTAAATCCAAGTTCCTCGAGTTCTAGAGGAGTGAGTATTGGTGTTTTGCCCCCACCTTCAAGCATGTTTGCCTATCAAAATCACATTAATAATAATAGTAGTAGTAATTGTATTGATAACTTGCATAAAATACCGATGTATTTTTCGTCAGCGTTTGGATCATTTTGTATGTCAAAAACAACAGTCAAAAATGATAATTTTATGTGAAAACATTAAACTTGTATATAAAAATATTAGAACTATATGTAATGCTAGTTTTTATATAAAAATGTTAAATTTACTGATTGCAAATGACCCAAAAGGTAAAAAAAACAATTTTAATAACTCGGATGTAGGCTTGTAAATGAACCGAACGATCACGAGCGGGGCACGCCCGTATTTGTTCGTTTAACTTTAACTAAACAAACGATCGAACACGAACTAACTGAACGAGGTTTTCTTGTTCGTGTTCGTTAGTTAAGAAAATGAATGTGCTCGTGTTTGTTTATGTTCATTCTTTAACACTATAAGCGAATGGTTCACGAATGTAACTGAAAATAGATGAACGAGCATAATGAGCTAAAACCACTTAAAAGTAAATGTGAACAACAATGTCTTGGGCTTAAAAAGTTATTAAAACTAGACTGTATTGTAATGAGACTAAAAAATTCAAATGAATATATTAATGAACGTCAACGAATGAACTTAAACAAACATAAATGAACATAAACAAACGAACCTAAATGAACAAACGAGACATGCGTTCGTGTTTGCTCATTTAACTAAATGAACAACAAAAGTTGTTCATGTTCATTCGTTTATTAAATAAACGAACTTCCAGTCAAACGGTTCAATGACCATTCGGTTCGCTTACAAGCCTATTCGAATGTACAAAATAGTACTAACTTCTAAGACTGCACAAAATCATTTTCAACACAATAATATAAAAAACATGTTTTTATTTTTATCGACTAACAAATTAAAAGAACTTGCTAACCATTTTAGGAACTTGAGAAGATATTTCACAGAACGCTTTCATCTCTTCTTTCGAAGCAAGTGCATCAATAAAAAGGACATCAGCTCCGGCATCAGCAAAAGCCCGTGACCTCCAAAGCGCCTCTTCTAAGGACAATGCTTGTCGGGAATCGGTTCTTGCTACAATAACAATATCCGAACCGCTCTCGCTTCTAGCATCGACTGCTGCTTTTATCTTCATCACAGCTTCCTCTCTAGGTAACACTTTCCTTCCTTGCGTATGACCACAAGCTTTTGGAGACACCTTGCAATTTTAGCATATATTAACAACATTAAATCCTTATTTTTATAAAGACGTTATTATAATATCATGATTGAGAAATGAACCTGATCTTCAAGAATGATTCCTGCAAATCCCGCTTTAATATATCCCTTAACGGTTCTTTTCACGTTCATGGCGTTTCCATAACCGTTATCTCCATCACCTATAACTGGAATGGATACAGCTTGAGTGATTAGTTGACCTTGGTCAACCATTTCTCCATAAGAAATTAATCCTGTGTCTGGTAAGCCTAACCGAGCAGCAGAGATTCCAAAGCCTGTTTAGAGAAATGTAATACAATTAATGGAATCAACTAGTGACATTGTCAACCATTATAAGGTAATCATTTCAATCACATTCGATACTCTCACGTAATACTCTCTCCTATACTTTATTGATACTCACGCCAGAGGGTGGTCGGAGAAGAGGTCCTCTCTCTCCGATGAGCCTAATCGGTGTTATCTTTTGCATACGAGTAATCAAAATTAAAATCAGTTGATTAAATTAGGTACCGGTAGTTAAGCAGAACTGAAAACCAGCTCTCTCTAAAAGCTTGATGAACTCCGGGGAAAATCAGTTTTTTCGGTTAACGATGCGGTTTTTGCTCACCGCGACTCATTTACTCAAATTTTCACTGGTAACCGAAAAAACCGAAAATCCGATCCGAAACCAAAGAAACATGAAAAGCCGAACCTTAACATAAACTGACGGTTATGGTTTTATGTTTTTGTAAACACCCAACTTATGGTTCTGTTTCGTTTTCGCATGTAATAAAAACCGAACGGTTTTCAAAAATCCAAAAACCAAAGTTTCGGTTTTTGGTTCAGTATTTGCGCCCAAAACCGACCCAAACTGAACCGTGCACACCACTAAACTAACAATTACCAAATACAATCATCTTCTTTATAACCTATTCTCACCAAACTTAGTAATCAAAACTGAAATTATATAATCAATTAATTAATTAATTAATATTAAGTACCAGTAGTAAAACAAAACTGAAAGCCAGCTCGTTCTACAAGCTTGGCACTGAGAGCATTAAAACACGCAGGTCCTTGATGAACACCGGGAGCATCAAGCAACTCCCGTAGCTTCTTCGCCGGAGATATATTATCCTTATTATTATTATTATTATTCTTTTTGTCTCCGGCGTACGAAGCTGAAACGAAGGTGTTGGAGCGAACTACACGCCAAGATTTTAATGGGTTATGATATTCAAAGGATTTGGTGAAATGGGTCGAAGAGATCGAAGTGATTGGATGGTTGAATCTGGTGGAATTTGGTGGTGGTTGAAGAAGACGGTGGTGGTGGTGGTGGTGGTGGTTTACGGCGGAGGAAATAATATTCATTTTTTTTTATTATTATTACTTTGGGTGGGTGAGTAACAGCCTAACAGGACTGATCACATATTGACATGACAATATGTTGGTTTAAAGTTTTAAACTTTAAATTGTTAGGGGTGTAATTACTGTAACAAGTCGAGAGGGAGCCTGAGCTCGGCTAGTTTTGACTTATGAAAGCTTAAGATCGTGCTTCGGTTGTTTCAATCTATTTTTCTAAAGTTTGAGTTTGGTTAGCGAGTGTTTTTTAAATGTGAGTTCCGGTCATTTGTTTTTTTATCAATTAATTTATATGTGTTTTTTTTATTATTTTTATTTGCTTGGGGGAAATCTTAAACGAGTCTTTATTTGGCTCGAGCTCATATAGTACCTTATAGAAATTGCTTATTAGAATTTAGAAACCGAACTTGAATTATTGGAAATTTTTTAATCCGAAATATCCAAAACTTCAAATATTAGAATTTTCATATTCGTATAGACATTTAAAAAGTTTCAGAAATCTGAATTATATGGAAAAAATATTATTAAATATTAATTAGAACTTTTTGAGTACGACGATGATGATGATGAATTAGAACTTTTTGATATTTTGGAATTTTCTTTTTGATATTTCGGATATTTCATGTAACTTTTGGATATTCCGGATAGTTTTTAAGTATTTGGGATAAATTTCGAATATGCGAAATATTTCTAAACTATTAAATAATAATTTTTTTAAGTATTTGAATATATTTGTTTAGATATCTGAATCCGAAATTTTGAATACGGATTCGAATATTGACATTCTATTCGAATATTCGTGTTTAAACATTCCTACTGATCAGGTGACAGTATTTCGGATACATATTCAGATATTCAAATTGGTTGAATTTCACAGGTGGTGGGAAAAAATATCCATGTTGTGTTCCTGGGTAGGAGATGAAGGTTTATTTGTTTGTCGAACGTAATACATCAACTAATTATGAAATGCATTTTTTTCACGTTTGTATATGTATATCATATGAAATTTGTGGTAATATTTAACACTTCTCGTTCCACATTTTGTATAGACACAATTACACAGACGGTGTATGTGATGTATGTGGTTTAAGTCAAGTAACGCATTTGGGTACTAAGCTTTTAAAGTAACAAGTTTGGTTTTTAAGGTTTCAATTTTGTAACGAGTTTGGATATTAACATTAACTTTTGTTAGATTTTCCATTAAATTCAGAATGACTAAAACACCCATGGATATTAAAAAACCAATTAAAAGTAAAAAAAAAGAAATTTAACACTAAAATAGGTATTGTTAACAGCTCCTAAACAAAAACCGCCTGAATATTTTCTCAAGCAACTTCTTATTCTCCGACACTTGCCCTTCTCAGCAATGAACCACTGCTCTTTCTTTTTTATCTTTGACCGTAAACCTCCCCCTTTGTCCCTCTTGTCGTTGCAAATTAAATAAATAAAACCAAAATCGAAGTTATTATGAGTTTGAAGATATTCTACTGAAATTACTACATGGGTATTTGGGCCACCAACAACAAACCAATACCATAGATACGTTGGGTTCACTACCACCACCACCACCACCACCACCAAAAACCTAGAGACAGAAACCACCACCGATGTCTTTGTTCAAAAACCACCGTCGCCAGCCCCATGAACACTCAATCAATGACGATTTTTATAGATGATGGCAGAAAGCGGTGGTGGTTGTGAAAAATATTTTACACATGCGTAGTAAATAACATAAATATGAAACAACAATAAATTATTACATATAAGTCTTAATACTGTGAAAAATATTTTACATATGCGTATTAAATAACATAAATATGAAACAACAATAAATTATTACATGCAAGTCTTAATACTTTTAAGAAATTACTTAATCAGCCCTCACATAATTAAGTTATGTGATTAGCCCTTCAAATTCGAAAAAGCTGAATTCAACACTTCAACACCAGGTTCAGTTGAGCTTTATTTTGTACCATCATGGCCATTTAGGTTGCTGCTACCTAATAAATGCATATGGTTAAAGAACCAATTTAATTAAAAAAAAAAAAAAAGCAAAAACGGTTAAAAAAATCGGTTGCGCATTGACCTGTTTGCGACACGGGTTGACTGGTCTTCGTAGCATAACGCTTTTCTTCTTCGTAATATGTGTTAAAGCCCAAGACTTCTTTGAGTTCTTCAAAGGACGGCATGCTTGCAGGCGAAGAAGGTGCGCGCCCTCCCTTAATTGCTTGCAGTGCATCCTGCAGATGTCATGACAAACAACCCATGTAGAAAGTATATTTGCGGTTTAGATAAACCATGTTATCGGCTTTTAGTATTAATAAAATCAGTGTTTGATATGAAAATGCATGCACAACTGATACGAACTCCGACCGCATCAAAGTGTATTCTCACCTAAAGCCATTGAAGTCAAAACAAGTATGCAAGTAACCGTCAGCAGCCTTTGTTACATTGCAATATCGTTCATTTTTGTTATTGTCGATGTTTATCTAGTGCTCTGCTTGCGATGTGCGCATATAATGTATATATGTGTGGGCCCGGGGGGGGGTGAAAATGCACTAAGTTTGACGTTATTTTATTAATTTCGTGAAAATAACGTTAAATTTGTCGGAAGGTTAATTATGAATCATGTGGTTGCGTTAATAGCTGAAAGACACGAGTACATGCACCAATCGGCGGGTGTCCCTATGGTTGAGTGCTATGTGCCTTATGTCCAAGGCTTGATGCAAAACTACTATCGAGCCGGGGGTCTCACCGGAAGCAGCCTCTCTATTTCTACGAGGTAGAGGTAAAGCTGCCTGCATCTTACCCTCCTCAGACCTACCATAGCTCTGCTATTGGTGGGGTTAACTGAGTACAATGATGATCTTAATCTTAGTACCTTAAATATCTGGTGATCAACAACACTGCAAGAGTGATAGACCATTTAGAATTTACGAAAAATAAAAAAAGAAAAAGGAACTAACCTCCATCGCACGGATAGATACCCCCAACAAGGAAAGAGGATATGATACAATTTTAAATCCGACTTCCTCGAGTTCTAGAGGAGTGAGTATTGGTGTTTTGCCCCCTTCAAGCAAGTTGGCCTGCATAAAAATTAAAAAAAAAATCATAACAATAACAATTAATAATGATAATGCTAATGCTATAATAACAATTTAGAATTCTTACATAAAATACCAACTTATTTTTCATCAGCAGCATTTGAGTCATTTTGTAAGCTAAAAACAGCAGTCAAAATTGATAATTTATAGTCTTATATATAAAAGCATTAAATTTATACATGAAAACGTTAGAATTATATGCCATGTTTTGTTTTATATAAAATTGTCACGTTAACGAGTTAGAAAATGAACCAAAAGGTAAACAAAATCATTTATATATGGCTCAGATGTACAAAAGAGTGCAATAATAACTAAAATGGGACAAAACCGATTCTCAATATAAAACATGTTTTTATTTGCTAACCATTTTAGGAACTTGAGGAGCGATTTTACAGAATGCTTTCATCTCTTCTTTCGAAGCAAGTGCGTCAATTAAAAGAGCATCTGCTCCAACATCAGCAAAAGCCTGTGATCTCCAAAGCGCCTCTTCCAACGATATTGCTTGTCGGGAATCAGTTCTTGCTATAATAACAATATCAGAACCGCTCTCGTTTCTAGCATCCACTGCTGCTTTTATCTTCATTACAGCTTCCTCTCTAGGTATCACTTTCCTGCCTTGTGTATGACCACAAGCTTTTGGAGACACCTTGCAATTTTAGCATATATTAACAGCATTAGATTCATGCTTTTGAAGATAATATTATGATATCATGATTAAGAAATGAACCTGATCTTCAATATATATTCCTGCAAATCCCGCTTTAATAAACCCCTTAATGGTTCTTTTCACATTCATGGCGTTTCCATAACCGTCATCCCCATCAGCTATAACTGGAATGGATACAGCTTCCGTGATCTGTCGACCTTGGTCAATCATTTCTCCATAAGAAATTAGTCCTGTGTCTGGTAAGCCCAACCGAGTACCAGATATTCCAAAGCCTATTTAGAGAAATAAAATACAATTAATGTAATATACCAGTGACAACATGATCAAAATAGCACATATCTGTTTATAACTTCACATGTTCAAGAAAACATCAAACATTTTGACTTTCATGGTCAAACATCTGACTTCAAAAATTCAAAATAATACAGATTTGGTGAAAATTTTGATATGGCATGCTTCATGTTTCTAAACTTACATACACTGTCCAGTCAAGTACCACTTCGTTTTAACTTTTAATAACTGAACTTGCATGACTAGTTAAGTTTAAACTTTACAAGTTTGACCATAAAAGTCAAAATAAACATCGAAACTAATAGCAGTTCGCATTAAATTAAGTCTTTCACACATTGGTTTAGTTATGGGGGCTTAACCATAACCATAGCCAAGGTTCGGTTATGGTAGATTGCTTGACCATAACCGAATGGTCAGTTAACCATAGTCACAGGTCAGTTTCAGTTAATTGTCCAATGTATTTATTTTCTATGTTCTAATTGAAAATGGTTTGGTTATGGTGTTCCAAGCTCAATTATAAAGTTTCAAAGCTGAAAATTGAAATATGCCAGTTTCCAAGCCATGCTATAAACAGTTGCATCAACAATTGAAATGTTAGAAGCTAGAAATGGAGGTATAAATTATAAAAGATGGAAATAGATTTATAAAATTTGGAAAAATACAAACATACAAGATTCGGTTCAGTTCGGTTTCATTTATAGTCAGTTCAAGAAGACACATTAACCATAACCGTAACCGAACGGTTGGTTAATCAGATTCATTCAACCATAACTGCCGGTTTTGTTAGGTTATGGTCAAATTCTGTTAAGTATTTCGGTTAACTGTTCAGTTTTCGGTTATGGTTTGGTTTTTGCTCACCCCTGACCCATTTACTCAAATTTTCACTTGTAACCTATAATACTGAAAAAACCAAACAGGGACAGTTTTGGTTTTATGTTTTGGTAAAAACAGAATTTATGGTTCAGTCTAGGTTTTGCATGTTACAACAACCGAAAAAACAGAACCGAATTTATAGATTTTCAATTTTTATTTTGCGGAATTTAAAAAAAAACTAATAAATATGTAACTCAGATACTTCGAATGTATAATCACCAATGAATTATTAATTGATAAGATACTTTTCTAGCTCAAATGGCAAAATCAAAAAAACCAACCCAAATTAAAACGGGCCGGCTGTAAACGAACCGGCCGTCCATTCGGCAAGAAGTTCATTTATGCTCGTCCGTTTAATAAACAAACCGGACATGAACAAAAAAATTTCGTTCGATAAGCTTAACGGACGAACACAGACAGAGGCTGCGTTCGTTCATTAGTGTCCGTGAACGTCCTGTAACGTCCGTCCATTAGGTTTGTTTATGTCCGTTCATTCGGTAATGCATAACATTTTGTAATTAATATGTTTTATTTTCCTCATATGAACCAAGTGAAAAATTAAAGCAAACCATACTCGTTTATGTTATTTTCTTCATTAGAATCGTTTATGTATGTTATTCCATTAATGTTCATTAGTGTCCTTTAGTGTTCATTAGGGGTGCAAACAAGCCGAGCCAAGCCTGAGCTAGACTAGGCTCGAGCTCGGCTCAGTTAACTTATATGGAGCTCGAGCTCGGCTCGTTTCAACCTCAATTTTCAAAGCTCGAACTTGGCTCAGGCTCGCTCGTATACTATTTATTAATTAATTTTTTTATATTTATAATTATTTATATATATATTTTTTACAATTATAATTTTATGTATAAAATAATATTTATTATTTAGTTATTTTTTCATAACATTATATATATTAATTAATATTATTAAATATATATTAAATTATTATATAAATTTAGGGGTGCAAATGAGCCGAGCTACTCGCGAGCTACTCGAGATCGACTCGTTAAAAAGCTCGGTTGAGCCGAGCTTAATCAAGCCCGAGCCCGAGCTCAAGCCTAAAAGTAAGCTCGTCTAATAAACGAGCCCGAGCCCGAGCTTCACTTATCGAGCTCGCGCCGGCTCGCGAGCCTAAACAAGCCTGTCATTTATATAATTTTTTAAAATATATATTTAACAATTATTAATTAATATATATAATGTTATGAAAAAATAACTCAATAATATATATTAATTATACATAAAATTATAATCGAAAAAAATATATAAAAATAATTATAATTATATAAAAAAATAGTTGATATATAGTAAACGAGCAGAGCTCGAGCTTGAAAATATACTCACGAGCCGAGCTCGAGCTTTGAAAATAGAGCTCGAAACGAGCCAAGCTTCAGCTCGAGCTCTGTGTAACTTAAACGAGCCGAGCTCAAGCCTAGTCGAGCCCGGGCTCGGCTCGGCTCATTTGCACCCCTATATAAATTGCAGCCTCGTTTAGGCTCGCGAGCCGGCTCGAGCTCGATAAGTGAAGCTCGGGCTCACGCTCTGGCTCGTTTATTAAGCGAGCTTACTTTTAGGCTCGAGCTTTTTCACGAGCCGATCTCCGTTAGTGTAAGTGTGTTTGTTTATCCATTAGTGTCCACTGGGATGCGTCAGTTTCCGTTTGTCTGTTAGCGTCCGTTTACAATATTATCGAACTGACTGACACTGACACTGACACTGACAACTTAATTCCTTAATGTGCGTTAGTTTAGAGTAACAATTAGCAAATACATTAATTAATTAATTAATTGATTAATTAGAATTAGGTTACCAGTAGTGAAGCAGTACTGAAAGCCAGCTCGTTGAATAAGCTTCGCACTAAGCGCATTGAAACACGCCGGTCCTTGATGAACACCGGGAGTATTAAGTATCTCCCGTAGCTTCTTCGCCGGCGGTGATGACGGAACACGGCGGTTGGTTACGGTGGATGTAAGACTCATGTTTCCGGTGTTAGCTGGCGGAGTAGTTATTATTATTATTATTATTATTATTATTATTATTATTATACATGGCAATTTGTACGTTTATATAATTAGAATGATAGTGCTGTCACTAGTGGTGCCAACTAAGCCGGGCCCAAGCTTGACCTTAACTTCATGATGAAGAGGCCATCCTCACCAGCCCCAGCCTCATATTGATTCAGATTTGAAATGATGATTAATGTTTTTATAACCGGATCTACCGGATCTGACACTAAACCAAAAGGGTTACCGGTTCACCGGTTCAATCGGTCAAACTCAAAAATTACAAAAAAAACGTTAAATGAATATATATATATATATATATATATATATATATATATATTTCATAATAAACCGGTTGAACGTTCATCAGTCTGACCGGTTGAACCCGGTTCAGACAGCCAGTTTTTAGAAGCGAGTGAACTGCATCAAACCGAACCGGTCCAGTTTTAAAAACATTGATTATGATTTTTATAGATGCTTTTTTTTGAAACAACAAATTTTTTCACCTAAAATCCCTCTAACCTTGCACTTGCAAGGATTTGAACCCACCACCTCCACTTTAAAAGGTGGACACCATACCACTAGACCATTAGGTCATGGGTATGATTTTTTTTTTTTTTTTTTTTCTGGCAGAAAACGGTGATGGTTGTGAATATTTTGCATATGCGTATTAAATAACATAAATATAAACCAACAATAAATTATTACATATAAATCTTATACTTTTAAGTAAATTACATAGTCAGTCCCTCACCTAATTAAGTTACATGATTAGCCCTTCAAATTCGAAAAAACCGAATTTAACACTTCAACACCAGGTTCAGTTGAGCTTTGTTCTGTATCACCTTGGCCCTTTAGGTTGCTGCTACCTAATAATGCATATGGTGGAGGAAAGACTCATGGTTCGGGTGTTAGGTGGCGGAGTTATTATTGTTATTATTCTCATCACATGGCGGAGTTATTATTGTTATTATTCTCATCACATGGCAATTCTCATCACAGGGCCCGAATGTCGCACCCTGATCCAAGGCCTAGGTGTGGCATCCGTTAGTTGGTATCTGTTTTGTAAATATATCAGAGTTGCGAATTTGTTTTAGCGGAAGTCTTTTAAAATAATATTCTTTTACAAAATGTCGGGTTAGAATACCCGTTTAAATATTGTATGATAAAATATGAGCTGAAGTCTTTGAATAAAATATTTAAAAATCTCATAAATTGAATACCTGTTTTAATATTTCAAATACCTGTCTTTTGAAAATATGGTTCTTTAATAATATTCTGAATAAAATATCTGAGCCATCAGATCACCTCTAATAACTATGTCTCCAATCTTCTAGTCTGTCTTCCATGTCAGCTCTATTATTTACTGTTTCCCTGAAATGAGAGGAAAAATACGTCAGCACGCAGCCGGTGAATGACGCTAACTCAGTTTCAACACCATTGTGTAAACAACAATAATACATTTGTGACAATACTCATTAGGCACCCAACTCAATTGAGATAAAATTACCCTAAGTACATATACAATTAATCACATATACGATATATTTTCTCTTAACAGTCCCGTAAACTTCCAGATGCATGTTTGATGATATGCATGGCCTCGGGGAACTCCGAGTCACCATGTATGAACGGATCCGTACACATGTATACTCTTAATTTGAGTATGCTCGTTTCTTATTATTGTAACACAAAGTTTTAAGGATTCGTAAATCCTATGCAAACAATCAGACTCTAAAAAAGTTGTAAAAGTTTATGGCGTATTCACCTTTTATGAACGTAATCAGTTTCTAACACTGATTCCTGTTTATGGTCAGTTTCTGTTACTGACACCTGTATGTAAATCAGTTCTGTTACTGATTCTTGTTTTTTGATTTCTGCTTTCTGATTGATTGATTGTTATCTCGGATCTATATTACGAGAATAACATTTGTATAAACGATCTAGCTTCAGACCCGTAGTCTGTTTCGTATAGCTTTAACATTAACAAATCATTTGTTTGTATGACCATCCCCATTAGCAACCTAACCCAATCCAACCCTTTATTAAAACACTAATTTCTCACTCTTCTACCTACACAATCCAATCTAACTCAAATTTTCATTCTCATTCACAACCCAACCCAACCAAAATTTTTTATTATGCCTATATGATTTGTGATTAGTTTTTATCTCATATTAGAACTATAAAAACTAATTATTATATTTCATACTTTAATAAATTATTTATAAGTTTAAAAAATATTAACAAACCCATATTAAAAAGATATATTTTTGAAAGAACTCGATTTTTAATGAAATTTACATCGAAATGTTCAGAAAAAAATGTTAAACAAAAATGTATATTTAGATTTTTTAGAAAGGTTAAATATTACAAGTTATTAACAAAATATTAATTTATAGGTGAAATCAATTGTTAGAAAGAAAAAAAAGAGAAAAAGAATATTAAAGTGAACCAATGAAATATGGACATGTGTGAGTGTCTAAGAATAAAAAAGTGTGGTTAACTTATGTGAACTGGGTTTTGTGCATAAAGGTTGCCAACAAATTATTTTTGATTTTTATCTAATTAAATGTGGCAACCAAACTAGTAAAAGGTTCACTAATGGGAATGGTCTATAAAACATTTGGACCTTTAGTTTTTTTATTTGTTTATCAGTTATGTGCTAGGTTTTTTCTTCAGGAAGAAACATCTATATCAGGTTTCTTTTTCAAGAAGAAACATTACTTTAACTATAAATGTTGTGAATGAATATTTCTTAATCAAAAGAAATATTATTTTAGCTATACCCTGTGTGTGAATGCTTACGTTTCTTAATCATAAAGAAACAATAATTTGCCTATAACCTTTACTTATGAAAAGTTATATTATACTTAACAGTGATCAAGGTTTGGGTTATACTGCCGACTATGGTCTAAGCCATTATAATAATAAAATAATATTTAAACAGAACCCCTACCTCACATGGGTATTTGGAGTTAAATGCCTATGACCGATTAAGTAGCACTTCTACTATATATCGCGTTCTAGAGCTTAGATTGTCAGAGCTTCAGAGCTTTGCACATATTACGAGGTCGGCACGCAAATCAAGGCTATACGTGTGAAAGTGAAGTGGTTTCGGTGTGAGTTGGACAAGTAGTGAACCCTCCTATTTATAGCAGATTTTAGACTTCTTCGCGCCGCACGAACCGCCAACATTTTGCTGAGTCATTAGGCGTGTTACCACGTGGCACCACGTGCTGCCACGTGTCCCCACGTGTCTCGCATGCAGTTTCATTACTTCGCGGAATGCGAAGTATACTTCGCGTAGCGCGAAGCAACTCTATGTCGGTTTAATGTCTTTTGTCTTTCGCGTAGCGCGAAGACCTTGAAGCCTGATCCTTCGCGTCGCGCGAAGGAAGAAATTTCATATTTTCCTTTCAGTCCCTGTACTATCCAAAAATACTAAAGCGGCCCTTAGAGGCTCGCGAAGTGCAAAGTGTGCCATCAAAACGCCACATTACGGCAATCGCCTGAGTCCATGTGTGCGTCGGGTGCTTCGCCCCCTCCGTTAGGATTAAGGAGAGCGATTAGGCACATAAGAATATTACTATGGAAACTCTCTTCCTTGAGCTTCCTTTTTCTTTCACCTTTCCATGTGAGATGAAATTTCTTTTTCTTATTTATACCCATGTGAAATTTTTCCACTTTCTTCCATCTTTTCACGTGGGATGAATTTTTCTCATTTCCTTAAAATGAGATGTTTTATTTTTCTCTATTATCTCAATTTTCCCATTACTTGTCGTTGAGATTATTTTTAATCGCTCATCTTTCAAAGTTGACATAATTAGCCAAACTAATTATGGGATTTTCCAGAATGTTGCACCGAGCTCGACCTTAACTTGCACAGAGCTCGAACTCGACTCGTTTCAAGCTCTATTTTCAAACTCAGGTTCGGCTCGTTTACTATTTATCAATTATTTTGTATTTAATTTTAATTATAATTATTTATATATGTATTTTTCTATTATAATTTTATGTATAGAATAATATATATTATTTAGTTATTTTTATTTATTTTTTCATAACATTATATATATTAATTAATAATTATTAAATATATATATTAAAATTATATAAATGACAGATTTGTTTAGGCTCCTAAACAAAAACCGACTGAATCTTTTCTCCGGCAATTTCTTATTCTCGACAATGAACCAGTGCTCTTTCTTTTTTTATCTTTGATCATGAACCTCCGGCTTTGTCCCTCTTCTCGTTGCAAATTAAATAAATAAAACCAAAATATGTTAAACCAAAATCAAAGTTAAGGAATGGACATGATGAGTTTAAAGATATTCAGGTCACCAACAAGAAGCCAATACTACCATAGATACGTCGGGATCTAAGTTCACCGCCACTACCGAAACCGTAGGGAGAGAAACCACCACTGATGTATGTGTTCAAAAACCACCATCGTCAGATTCAGATTTGAACACTCAATCGATGATGATTTTTATAGATGATGGCAGAAAGCGGTGGTGGTCGTGAATATTTTACACATGCGTATTAAATAAAATAAATATAAAACAACAATAAATTATTACATATAAGTCTTAAACATTTAAGTTAATTACTTAATCAGTCCCTCGCCTAATTAAGTTACACGATTAGCCCTTCAAATTCGAAAAGGCTGAATTCAACACTTCAACACTAGGCTTAGTTGAGCTTTATTATGTATCATCTTGGCCATTTAGGTTGCTGCTACCTAATAAATGCATATGGTTAAAGAACCAAGTTAATTAAAAAAGCAAAAACGGTTAAAAATTTGTAGGGGTGCAAACTAGCCGAGCCGCTCACAAACTACTCGAGATCGGCTCGTTAAAAGCCTGAGCCTAAAAGTAAGCTCGTTTAATAAACGAGCCCGAGCATCACTTATCGAGCTCGAGCCGGCTCGCAAACCTAAACGAGCCTGCCATTTATACAATATTTAAAATATATATTTAATAATTATTAATGAATATATATAATGTTATGAAAAAATAAATAAACATAAACTAAATAATTTATATTATTTATACATAAAATTATAATTCAAAAAAAATTATATAAAAATAATTATAAATAAAAAAAATTTAATAAATAGTAAACGAGCCGAGCTCGAGCTTGAAAATCTACTCACGAGCCGAGCTTGAGCTTTGAAAATGGAGCTCGAAACGAGCCAAGCTCGAGCTCCGTGTAAGTTAAACGAGCCGAGCTCGAGCTCGGGCTCCGTGTAAGTTAAACAAGCCGAGCTCGAGCTCGGGCTCGGCTCGGCTCGGCTCGTTTGCGCCCCTAAAAATTCGGTTGCACATTGACCTGTTTGCGACACGGGTTAACTGGTCTTCGTAGCATAACGCTTTTCTTCTTCGTAATATGTGTTAAAGCCTAAGATTTCTTTGAGTTCTTCAAAGGACGGCATGCTTGCACACGCCCACCCTTAATTGCTTGCAGTGCATCCTGCAGATGTCATGATAAACAACCCATGTAGAAAGCATATTTTGCAGTTTACATAAACCGTGTTATCGGCTTTCAGTATAATAAAATCAATGTTGATACTAAAATGCATGCACAACTGATACGAATTCCGACCGCATCAAAGTGTCTTGCCTAAAGCCACTGATGTCAAACAATTATGCTCATTGTTTTGATACTGGTTCGTACCGGCCGGTTGAACCGGTAATACCGGGTTTCGCTTATCAGACAGGTATTTTGAGCCTGGTATTTTTAAGCGCTTTGCTAGAACATCGAACCAGCGTTTTTTTTTCTAAAATACTGGTTTAAACCGGCAAACCGGTTCTAAGCCCAAGCAATTTTTGATATTTTGCTACCCATGTTTTTTAAATATTACTTTTGGCCTAGCGATTAACATCGAAACAAGTAAACTTTTGGATTATTTTTTGAAAGTCGAATGCTTTTGTATTATTTTTTTAGTATGGATTAACATTTAGATTATATTTTATTATAGAATCATATAATTTTGTGTTATTTTGTGAGTTGAGGTTGCATTTATATAACTATAAACCTGGTTGAACCTCCCCGGTACAGCCCAATCCGATATGAGTTAAATACTGGTTTTTAAAACATTGATTATGCTAGTAACCGTCGATAGCCTTTGCTATATTGCAATATCGTTCATTTGTGTTCTTGTCAATGTTTATCTGGTTAACCCTAATTTTTTTTTTTTTTTTGAAGATCTAGCCTATCTTAAATTCGGCTATTTATCTTCATTTCAGTACATTAAATTTCTCGTTCCTATCAACACTGCAAAAAAGGAACTAACCTCCATCGCACGAATAGATACCCCTAACAAGGAAAGAGGATATACTACAATTTTAAATCCGACTTCCTCGAGTTCTAGAGGAGTGAGTATTGGTGTTTTGCCCCCACCTTCAAGTATGTTGGCCTACATAAAAAAAAAATCATAATTTACTGATAATAATGCTAATGCTATAATAACATTTAGAATTCTTACATAAAACACCAACTTATTTTTCATCAGTAGAATTTAGGTCATTGTGTATACTAAAAACTCTTGGGTTTTAGCATCTAAATTTAGAGTATTAGTTGAACTTTTTAACTAATCTAGCAACGGAAGCATGAAATTATAGGTAACTATTAACAACCTATTGTTAATTTTATGGAACATACCATTATGTTACAAAAGCTAAAACCCGAAAGAGGATCAATTTACAAGAACAAGTAGGTTAACAAAATGTAAATGTAAGATAACTCTTTTACCTTAAAAAAGTAGTATGCTTTGAAGAGGATGAGGGGCTAGCTTCCAAGATTAGGATGCCTCAAGTAGCTTATACCCACGAGCAACACCGAACAAGTGTTAGGACGAGAACACGAGATCAAAACCGAGCACCCGATCCTTGTTTCTTTGGTTTCGGCCGAACCAAAAGGGAGAGGGAGAGAGAGTTTTTTATTTCACACTTGAAAATCAAAAGACAGTCATTTTGAATGCATGTGTAGGCTAAGTGTTTTGTACTCAAAGTTAACCAAGAGTCACTAGAGAAGATTGGCCTGTTGGGGTGGTGGTGGGTCCCACCCAAAACCGGCCACCCCTTTTCTTTTTTTTATATATATCATATATATAAATGTAGCCTATACTTTTATAAAACAATTTTAAAACTTTGCATAATTATTTAACCAATTAAATAATTAAATAAATAAATAATCCAAATTATTTATTTTAATTTTTCAAGTGCAATTTTCAGAAAACGCGATTTCCTGAATTTTGTGTTCGGTATTCGTTTAAAGATCATATCTTAAACAAATACAATCCGGTGTCTATCTAGCTCGTTATTGGGTATGACCCGACTTGGATCAAACACAGTTAGCCACATTAATCTAAAATACGTGTCTCGAGCATACGAAATTCCAACCATCTCCCACTTGCACGAGATACGCAGATAATTAATGCTAGTAGTGAATCCCGCCTAACTCGGTCCACCACCCCTAATGTGTTTGACGAAGTGCCATTCAATAACATCATCCCCTTCAAATTCCTTACTTGAAAATGATTTAGGTGAATCAATCATCTATCCTTTTGTCGCAGATGTCATGTTAAATCCAAAGACACAGAACGATCATTCTCTGTTGACTTAATTTATCGAGCCTTAGACATCTAACTATCAACGAATAAGAGGGACAAATCCCGTCTTGATTACATACGTCTCTCATAATTACCTTATACTCTACCTGTACTTAGCCTTACACACTGCCATGTCTCAAAACAACAAAGAACTAAGCCAAAGTATCATACTTGGTAAATATCAAGACCCAATATGTATCTCAGGTCAGAGGATACCATGATATTCTCCTTTACTCAAAATTTACTTATGAGCAGTCACAAAGACTCCATGTAGCAAAATTTTGAGAGCGGGTCAGTCCAATATTTGTACCTAACAAATATCTATGAACCTTGGCAGCAAACATATGCTATATATTCACCTCATGAATATCAACCAATCCTAGTTCATAATAGTCTTACCTTCATATTTGCTCCCACAAAAATGATCGACTACGGACGTTTAGAACAATCAAATTATTCATGGATTAAACATGCTAATATGGAACATAACTTAAAATATATAATTAATCCATAATTATATTAATAAGTCGACTTACATCCGTTCCTTTACAAAATCTATACTAACTCGATCAAATCCACTCACTAGAATACCGAAGTCCTAAGGCACAAACGTGACTCTCATGTTTTGGCCTTTCCAGGAGCTTTGTAAGTGGGTCCGCCAAATTTTGATCGGTATGAACCTTGTGAATACATATCTTTCTCTTTTCAACTTCATCCCTTATGTAGTTGAATCTCCGCTCAATGTGCCTAGTCTTTTGATGTGCACGAGGTTCCTTGATTTAAGCAATCGCACCCTCGTTATCACAAAAAATTTCTAGAGGGTCCTGAATGGTACGGACTACCCCTAGATCGGCAATAAACTTCCTTATCCATGCAGCTTCTTGCGCTGCCAATGAAGCGGCGATGTACTCGGATTCTGTGGTGGATAAGCCACCACATCTTACTTGGAACTCTTCCATGATACCGCTCCACCGTTCAAAACAAAAACATATCCAGATTGTGATCGAGAATCATCTCGATCAGTTTGGAAGCTCGCATCCGTGTAACCTTTTACTACGAGTTCTTCCTCACCCGATCCGTATATCAGAAACATATCCTTAGTCATTCTAAGGTATTTCAGTATACTCTTAACTGCCATCCAATGGTTGTTTCCTGGATTATGTTGAAATCTACTTGTCATGCTCAGAGAGCATGACACATCCGGTCTAGTGCATATCATAGCATACATGATGGATCCAATAGCCGAAGCATATGGGATATTCTTCATCCTGTCTTGCTCTTCCTTAGAGCTGGGACATTGAGATGTATCTAATACTGTCCCTCTCTGAATAGGCACCAAGCCTTTCTTAGAGTTTTCCATCTTGAACCTTTTCAAGATCTTCTCTATGTATGCACTTTGGTTCAAACCAATTAACCGCTTCGATCTATCTCTATAGATTTTTATTCCCAAAATATAGGCGGCCTCACCAAGATCCTTAATAGAGAAACAACTTCCAAGCCATGACTTAATACCTTCCATGGTTGGAATGTCATTCCCAAATAATAATATGTCATCTATATATAGCACGAGAAAGGTAATGATACTCCCACTAGCTTTCTTATATACACAAGCCTCATCGCCATTTTTGATGAATCCGAAGTTCTTAACTTCTTCATCAAATCGACGGTTCCAGCTACGAGATGCTTGTTTTAATCCACAAATGGATTTCTTTAATTTGCATACTTTGTTAGGATGTTGCGGATCGACAAAACCTTCTGGTTGAACCATATAGACATCTTCCTCGAGATGTCCATTAAGGAAAGCCGTTTTGACATCCATTTGCCATATCTCATAGTCATAATATGCGGCTATGGCAAACAGTATCCTTATAGACTTTAGCATTGCGACAGGTGAAAAAGTTTCATCGTAATCAACCCCTTGAGTCTGAGTGAAACCTTTTGCTACAAGTCTCGCCTTGTAAGTATCCAAATTACCGTGCATGTCTGTTTTCTTCTTGAAAACCCACTTACTTCCAACTGGCTTGGAGTTCAGCGGTGGTTCAACCAAATCCCATACTTGGTTGTCATGCATAGATTGCATCTCAACGTTCATGGCTTCAAGCCATTTGTCACAATCAAATTGTGAAATTGCATCATGGTAGGTAGTAGGCTCATCGGAATCTACTATATAGCATCCATCTATGAAAAATTCATATCTTTCTGGTGGATGACTAACTCTACCGGACCTACGAACGTTTTGTGTGTCTTGATCAACTATTTGATCATCTTCAACAACCTCTTGTTGAATGCTAGTGTCAACCATACGTGTATCATTCTGCGGTTCTCGATCCTCCTCGAGTTCCACAGTTCTGTCAGTTCCTTCCATAAGGAACTTAGTTTCTAAAAACTCAGCCTTCCGAGCAATAAATACCTTTTGCTCGTTAGGGTTGTAGAAATAATACCCCAAACAATCTTTGGGATATCCTACAAAGATACACTTAGTGGATCTGCTTTCGAGTTTGTTTTGGGCGTTGTTTTTGACATAAGCCTCACAACCCCATACCTTTAAGTATGATAGCGATGGAACCTTTCCATGCCATATCTCGAAAGGTGTTTTGTCCACTTTCTTGGTTGGGGCCATATTTAAAATACGAGCCGTGGAGATCAGCGCGAAACCCTAGAAAAATGGAGGTAGATTGCTTCTAGCCATCATAGATCGAACCATATCTAATAAGGTTCGATTTCTCCTCTTGGACACACCATTGTGTTGCAGTGTCCCGAGTGGAGTAAGTTGCGAGACTATCCCACAGCTTCTAAGGTGCAATTGGAAGTCATCACTTAAATACTCACCTCCTCGATCCGATCGAAGTACTTTGATTGTTTTGTTCAGTTGATTCTGTACTTTATTCTGGAAGACTTTGAACATTTCAAAGGCTTCGTCTTTGTTCCTCAACAAATACACATACCCATACCGACTGAAGTCGTCAATAAAGGTAATGAAGTACCTCTCGCCACTTCTAGTCATCGTCTTAAAAGGTCCACATACATCCGAATGTATGATCCCTAATAAATCTTTTGCCCTTTCACATGTTCCAGTAAAGGAGTTCTTGGTCATTTTTCCTAACATACAAGACTCGCATTTATCAAATGAAATACTCTCATTTGATTCCAAAAGACCTCTCTTTTGCAGTGTATTGATGCGATCTTTGTTAATGTGACCAAGGAGACAATGCCATAAAGAAGTATTACTCAAATCAGATTTGAGTCGTTTGGTGCTTGATTGGTACAATGTATTGTCAATGATTGTGTCATCATGAACTAATTCGTAAATGCCATTATACGGCATCGCCTTAAAATAAAAGACATTATTCATAGATACACAAATACCATCATTAACAAAACATAATTCATATCCATATTGTTTTAAAAGGGAAACCGACATAATATTCCTAGTCAAACTAGGAGCATATAAAGTGATACAAAATTATTTCCAAACCATTTGAAAATCTTAATACAAAATCTCCACGAGCTTCGACATCAACTCTTGCTCCGTTGCCCATGTAGAGACTTGTGTCTCCCTTCTTGAATCCTTTACTTCTCCTGAACCCCTGCAACAAATTGCAAATATGAGTTCCACACCCAGTATCTAATACCCAAGTGTTAGAAGAAATAACATTCAAGTTAATATGAATCATGAAAGATGTACCTGAGGGTTGCCCAACTTCCCTCTTATCCTTCAACTGCTTAAGATAGGTGGGACAGTTTCGTTTCCAATGTCCCACCTTTCCACACTCAAAGCATGGATCGATTGAAGCAACCGCTTGCTTCTCCGGTTTAAACTTCGGGGTTTCGACAACCTTCCCTTTCCTTTTACCCTTCGCTTGACCCTTTCCTTTGGCAACATTTTCCTTGGGCTCTGGGTTTTGCCTCTTCCTGTTTCCTCCCTCTTTGATAATAAGAACGGGCGAGACTTTCTTGCCCATTCCCGCCTTGGCCTTCTTGAGCATTACGTGAAGCTCACCAATGCTCTTGTCCCATCCTTGCATGTTATAGTTCATAACAAATGTCTCAAAGCGCTTAGTTAGACCATTTAGGATCAAATCCGTGGCTAACTCCTTCGAGATGGGACAGTTAAGCCTCTCGAGGAGATCTATGTGACTCTTCATCTTGAGCACATATGAGGAAACGGACTGGTTTTCCTCCATCCTACAAGCATGTAAGGCTCGAACTGTTTCGAACCTTTCAACTCTAGCTTGTTGAAGGAACATTTCCTTCAACTGTGTGATCATGTCGTAGGCTATATGGAGTTCAAATTCCTTCTGGAGTTCGGGAATCATAGTCCCGAGCATTAAGCACGACACTTGGATCGAATCCTCTTCGTGCTTAGTCCAGCTTTCGTAGGTTGTGGTATCATTTATATCGGGTTCGTCGGGAATTGGTTCCTCTAGAACATAGTACCGTTTTTCTTGTTTAAGAACTATTCTTAAATTGCGGTACCAGTCCATAAAGTTATGGTGATTTAAACGGTCCTTATCTAATATGGATCATAAAGATAAATTGGAGACCGGTGGAATAAGATTGTTTTGAGGAGCGTTATTAGCGGCCATCTACAAATTTTATAAGGTTTAAATTAGTATATAACTCAATTTAATTATTAATTACCCTTTACCAAATTAAAATCAAGAATTAAATTCTAGAACCCAACGATAAATCAAACTCCGGTTAGGTGACCTTTATCCCGTTTTTCAATTTATCAAGGTAGCCAACTTTTGACAATTGCAACCCTTTGCAACTTCTAGACCTTTATGGGACCGTACGAAATCATATTTCGTGTCGGCATGTTTATCCCATCAACACAATTGTATTCCACGCTTAGGTGACTTTTATCACGTGGCATCCAATTCGAGTCGTCCTACTTGTGTCAACATGTGAGATCAACACATAAGTGGTTAGGTGACCTTTATCCCACTTACATGTCAAACCCACCCCAAACTTATTAGTTCCCCCATAGCGGTTAGGTGACCTTTATCCCGCTAAGAGTTTCCTAATAATTTGAGTGTTACACAAAAGGATGGTGTTAAACTCTTTTACTTTTATAAAAGGGATTTTAGTTTTCCTTATTCTAGATTAGAAAACTTTTACCATGTTCTAACATGCATTTAGTAACACGGTTATATGAAAACGATTTTCACCGGTTCTAATTATAATAAAACCATTTTTATTATAGGCGTGAGACGGCTATTTAATAACATTATTTTATAAATACTACGTGTCACGTCAATTACCAATAATTATTAGAACCCATTTTATATGCTTGTTTAAATGATCTATGTGACGAATTGATATCCTATATCTACCATTCAAACACAATCAAACATAATCATACAAGCATACATACAAAATAAGCAACCCATAAACACGAGCCTCTAAACGGACCACGCTTGTTAGCCGAAACAAGTGTGTGTCCTAGTCCGATCCTAAGGGACATAACATGACACAAGGATGAGTAATATGCTCCCACTTGATCTCGCATCCCAATGCTTCAAGCGTTTCCTCTTCAATCGTTGTGATTTCAACTTGGGCTTCTTAGTGGGCCTTGGACTTCCATAAGCCTCCTTGGGCCCAAAAGGTGAATTTGGGCTTTAATGGGCTTTGAATCCCAAAATGGGCTTGTGAGACCCAATTAACCCAAATAAGCTCAATAGGCCCAATCCACCAAAACTTGCAACTCTTCAATTTACAACAAACATATCCTAATACATTTGTTCTAAAATGAAGTAAATTACAAACAATCTATTTACTATTACAACCATTTGTAGAATAAACACAAGCCCTAATTACTATTACATTCCAAATGAATAATAAAATTAAATCACAACACACAAACACAACATCCACGTCGGTCTAGGCTCGGTTTAGGGACTAACTTACAAATAAATACATATCCACATATATATATATATATATATATATATATATATATAAAAGGACTAAAAAACCCCTCATACCTCTTATTGGGCTTCGGCCCAATAAAAACCGGGCAGCCCAATGGGCTTCGGCCCATTACCGAAATGGGCTTCGGCCCACATAGCCCCACCTTTTTTTTTTGAACTTTAACATCCATATGTTAAAATCCTGGTTTTTATAAAAACTCATGCATGTTAATTTTTATAAAACCAAAAGGGGAAAAATTAAAAGGAAACCTACGTCCTTGTAACCGGCTCTTGATGCCAATTCTTGAGTTTTAGCATCTAAATTTAGAGTATTAGTTGAACTTTTTAACTAATCTAGCAACGGAAGCATGAAATTATAGGTAACTATTAACAACCTATTGTTAATTTTATGGAACATACCATTATGTTACAAAAGCTAAAACCCGAAAGAGGATCAATTTACAAGAACAAGTAGGTTAACAAAATGTAAATGTAAGATAACTCTTTTACCTTAAAAAAGTAGTATGCTTTAAAGAGGATGAGGGGCTAGCTTCCAAGATTAGGATGCCTCAAGTAGCTTATACCCACGAGCAACACCGAACAAGTGTTAGGACGAGAACACGAGATCAAAACCGAGCACCCGACCCTTGTTTCTGTGGTTTCGGCCGAACCAAAAGGGAGAGGGAGAGAGAGTTTTTTATTTCACACTTGAAAATCAAAAGACAGTCATTTTGAATGCATGTGTAGGCTAAGTGTTTTGTACTCAAAGTTAACCAAGAGTCACTAGAGAAGATTGGCCTGTTGGGGTGGTGGTGGGTCCCACCCAAAACCGGCCACCCCTTTTCTTTTTTTTATATATATCATATATATAAATGTAGCCTATACTTTTATAAAACAATTTTAAAACTTTGCATAATTATTTAACCAATTAAATAATTAAATAAATAAATAATCCAAATTATTTATTTTAATTTTTCAAGTGCAATTTTCAGAAAACGCGATTTCCTGAATTTTGTGTTCGGTATTCGTTTAAAGATCATATCTTAAACAAATACAATCCGGTGTCTATCTAGCTCGTTATTGGGTATGACCCGACTTGGATCAAACACAGTTAGCCACATTAATCAAAAATACGTGTCTCGGGCATACGAAATTCCAACAAAAACAACAGCCAAAATTGATAATTTATAGTCTTATATATAAAAGCATTAAATTTATACATAAAAACAGAGTTATATGCAATGTTAAATTTAATATGAAAATGTTACGCTAACCAGTTACAAAATGAACCAAAAACAGGTAATCAAAACCATTTAAATACGACTCAGATGTACAACAGAGTAAAATAATAACTAAAATGGGACAAAACCGATTCTCAATATAAAACATGTTTTTATTTGCTAACCATTTTAGGAACTTGAGGAGCAACTTCGCAGAACGCTTTCATCTCTTCTTTGGAAGCAAGTGCATCAATAAAAAGAGCATCGGCTCCAGCATCAGCAAAAGCCTGTGATCTCCAAAGCGCCTCTTCTAACGATAATGCTTGTCGGGAATCAGTTCTTACTATAATAACAATATCAGAACTGCTCTCGTTTCTAGCATCAACTGCTGCTTTTATCTTCATTACAGCTTCCTCTCTAGGTATCACTTTCCTGCCTTGTGTATGACCACAAGCTTTTGGAGACACCATGCAATTTTAGCATATATTAACAGCATTAGATTCATACTTTTGAAGATATTATTATGATATCATGATTAAGAAATGAACCTGATCTTCAATAAATATTCCTGCAAATCCCGCTTTAATATACCCCTTGACGGTTCTTTTCACATTCATGGCGTTTCCATAACCGTCATCCCCGTCACCTATAACTGGAATGGATACAGCTTCAGTGATTAGTTGACCTTGGTTAATCATTTCTCCATAAGAAATTAGTCCTGTGTCTGGTAAGCCCAACCGAGTAGCAGATATTCCAAAGCCTATTAAGAGAAATAAAATACAATTAATGTAATCTACAAGTGACAACATAATCAAAATAACTCATATCTGTTTATAACTTTCCATGCTCAAGAAAACATCAAAAAATTGACTTTCAAGGTCAAATTCCGACTTCAAAAATTCAAAATAGATACAGATTTGGTGGAAAGAATTGATATGGCATGCTTCATGCTTCTGAACTTACTGTCCAACGAAGTACCGCTTTGTTTCAATAACTAGAGAACTTGTATGACTAGTGAAGTTTAAAGTTTAAACTATTCAAGTTTGACCACAAAAGTCAAATTTAACATTTAAACGAATAGTAGTTTGCATCAAATTAGGTCTTTCACTCGTCCGCTCGTTTAGGTTATGAAGGCTTAACCATAACCAGAACCGAACAGTTGTTTAACCGTCGGTTATGGGCCGGTTTCGGTTAATTGTCCAATGTATTGTTTTTTCTTTGTTCCAATTTAATATCTTAGTTACGGTGTTCCAATCTCAATTATGAAGTTTCGAAGCTGAAATATACCGGTTTCCAAACTATGTTATAAACAGTTGCACCATAAATTCAAATGTTCGAATTACAAATGGAGGTATAAAATTTGGAAAATAAAAAAGCATAAAAGGTTCGGCCCAGTTTCGTTTATAGTCTGTTCACGAAGAGACACTACCCGTAACCATAACCATAACTGTCGGTTTTGCTAGGCTATGGTTACTTTCTGTTATTTTTTTCGGTTTTCGGTTATGATAACAATTAACACATACAATGATCTGCTGTAGAGCCTAATTTCACCTAATTTGAATTCATACCTAAACCTATAAAACCATACGAGTAATTAAAATCGAAATCAATTCATTAAAATTAGGTACCAGTAGTAAAACAAAACTGAAAGCCAGCTCGTTCCACAAGCTTCGCACTTAGCGCATTAAAACACGCAGGTCCTTGATGAACTCCGGGGAAATCAGTTTTTTCGGTTAACGATTCAGTTTTTGGTTATGGTTCGTCTTTTGCTCACCACGAGTCATTTACTCAAATTTTCACCAGTAACCGAAAAAACATGAAAAACCAAAACTTAACATAAACCAACGGTTATGGTTTTATGTTTCTGTAAACACCCAACTTCCTGTTCAGTTTTGGTTTTGCATGTAATAAAAACCGAGGCTTAACATAAACCAACAGTTATGGTTTTATGTTTCTGTAAACACCCAACTTCGGTTCGGTTTTGGTTTTGCATGTAATAAAAACCGAAACCGAACGGTTTTCAAAATATCAAAAACCAAACCTTAACATAAACAAATTCCTGTTCAGTTTTGGTTTTGCATGTAATAAAAACCGAACCTTAACATAAACCAAGTAAAAACCAAACTTCGGTTCGGTTTCGTTTTTGCATGTAATAAAAGCAGAAACCGAACGGTTTTCAAAATAACAAAAACCGAACCTTAACATAAACAAACGGTTATGGTTTTATGTTTTCGTAAACACCCAACTTCCTGTTCAGTTTTGGTTTTGCATGTAATAAAATCCGAAACCGAACGGTTTTCAAAATATCAAAAACCGAACCCTAACAATTAACAAATGCAATGATCTTCTTTATATTATAACCTATTCTCACTTAACATTAATCCACACCAAAAACCAAAACCTAAACCAGCTCGTTAAAAACAATCAATTAATTGATTAATTAGAATTAGGTTACCAGTAGTGAAGCAGTACTGAAAGCCAGCTCGTTGAATAAGCTTCGCACTAAGCGCATTGAAGCACGCAGGTCCTAGATGAGCACCGGGAGTATTAAGTACCTCCCGTAGCTTCTTCGCCGACGGTGATGACGGAACACGGCCGTTGGATGCGGTGGATGAAAGACTCATGTTTCGGGTGTTAGGTGGCGGAGTTAATTGTGCAAGCCTAGGCTAGAGAGCTGGTTTAATTTATACAGAGTTTGAGCTTGATTTGTTTCGAGTTCTATTTATAAAAATCGAGTTTAGTTTGTGAGTAGATTTTCAAGTCTAAGCTTAGCTCGTTTATTGTTTATCAACTATTTTTCATAAAATTATAAATATTTTTATATGTTTTTCTCTATTGCAATTTTGTGTAATATAAATTATTTAGTTATTTTTATTTATTTTTGTAATATTATATATATTAATTAATAATTATTAAATGTATATTTGAAAAAACTATATAAATATCATGCTCGTTTAGGCTTGCAGATTGATTCGAGCTCGATAAGTGAAGCTCGGGATCGGGCTAGCTCGAGCTCGGGCTTGATCGAGCTTTTTAACGAATGTATCTTGAGTAGCTCGCGAGCAGCTTGGCTCGTTTGCGCCACTGTGTGTAGTAAAAACTCTTTGCATACGGGCGTTTGTGGCACGAGGTGTCGCAATCAGCAATGGGGAGTTTTGTAGAAAGTGTTGTAACGGGAAAACTCCACTGCAATTATTACTCAATTGTTATAAATTAAATTAAATTGAATACAAATAGCTTAAATATTTAATTGGTTGGAGTTTGTGAGAAAAACTTGATTGGCTGGACGATTTAGTGGGCAACGTTTTCTACAAAATGTTTGAGGCCAAAACTTGACTAAAAACTTTGAAAAGGGGGGGGGGGGGTGTTCATAGAGTTGTGGGAGAGTTTTGAGGTGGGAAACGTTGGACTACGGATGGTCTTAGGGGTGTAATGAGAGTCTGAGGCATGACATCGGGAAACACTCGTCTTTCAATCCGGGGAACACTCTTATCTAAGGCAAACGCCCATGAATACCAGCTAAGAAGCATGACAGTGCGGTGAGATAAAACTCGTTCAGTTCAAGGATCCAACTATTGAATGATACTTACTCGCCTAGTCTCTCTTCATCACCCTGGTGCCGTTAAAACTAAATGTTAGGGGTATGAATCAAGCATGGGTCACATGGAACACTATGTCTTTTCCTTACCAATCCATCTCCAGCTCATTGGCGGCTCGTTTTAACTTAGGAGCTAATTTTCTAAAGCTCGAGTTTGGTTCATGAGCTGTTTTTTCAAGTTCAGGTTCGACTTATTTATTATTTATTGATTAGTTTATATATGTTATTAATTATCTTCATTTGTTTAGGAAAAACCTTAGGTTTGCGAGCCTAAGCTCGGCTCAAGCTGGTGTAGTATCTTAAAAGGATTCTTTATTAGAAATTGTAGTATCTCAACCATGCATTCTTCACCAAGTTCTAGATATGATTTGATGATGCTTTTGCAAATCTTTGCTTTGTCAAGCTTCAAGAAATTGTAGTGTCCTTGTATAACTTGACTTTAACCTATGATGGTATAAAACTATAAACAAATTAATTAATTAATAATAGTAGTCTTAGGTGGGTGGTTGGTACAATTTTGGTATATTACTTGTTTTATTATAGTTCTAACCTAAAGGGGCTTTAAGGTCTCGTTTCTTACATGGAGGAGCGGTTGAACCCCATCACAGCAGTCTAAATAAATAGTTTAATGACATTTGATTCCTGCTTCTATAACAAACACTATACGTCAACACAAACTACGATTTACCTAACTCGTGGTTAGCACTAGACGTGCACAAAAAAAACGGTTCCGGAACCTAACTGGTGGAACCGAACCGGAACCGGAACCGGTTCCAGTTCCAACCCGGTTGGTACAATACCCGGTTTGGGTATTTTTGTACCCGAAAATCGTACCCGGTTCTCATATTTGTATGTTAGTATCAGTTCCAACCCGGTTCCTACCCGGTTCTTAATTGTAACCGGTTCGGCTCGTACCCGGAAAAACCGGTTCTGGCGGGTTTTTTTTGAAGAGTCAAACAAAAGTCAAAGTAGCCGTTGGAACCGGTTCCAACGGTAATATAGCCGTTGGAACCGGTTTTTTAGCCACCAATTAGCCGTTGGAACCGGTTCCAACGGTAATATAGCCGTCGGAACCGGTTTTCGAGAGACAATAGATCCGTTGGAACCGGTTCCAACGGTAATATAGCCGTTGGAACCGGTTTTTGATGCCCAAACCTATATATAACTTGTTTTCCATCACTAATTTCACCACCAAACTCAAAAACAAACTAAAATACTACTCCTTTAGCAAACCCGTTCTGTTACCCGACCATCCAACTAAATATTATTATGGCACCCATCAAAAAAACTAACAAGAAGGCTAAGAAGAGTGTTTTTGTTGCCCCCGTTCCTGTTACGGAGGACCCAAGGGTTGTTACGGTAGTCAACCATAACCGCAACCAAGACATATGGAAGAATTGGGATTTGATTGTGGATGACGAAGGTTATCAAAAGGCTCGTTGCAAACTATGTGGTTCAATATTAAAGCACGATTCCAACTCTACTTTGAGAAAGCACATCAAGAAGCCATATTGCAAGGCGTTGAAAGGGATTGGCGCGACCGATCAAATTGACTTGGGTAAAGATGATACACTATTTCGTTACAACACGACTCAAGTTCAAGATAGAATGGCAAAGTTCGTTATTCAACGAGGTTTGCCGTTTAACCACTTTGATGACCCGGAGTTGACGTCGTTGATTCGCGAAACTCTACAACCGAGATACACACATGTAAGTCGTACTACCTTAAGACGTCATTGTATCAGGTTGTGGGAGTGTGCTAAAAAAGAGTTAATCGAGTCTTTTCATTCTTTAGAAGCCATGGTTAGTTTAACTACTAATGTTTGGTCGGCACCACACGGGTTGCCCGAATCATACATATGTGTCACCGCTCATTGGGTTGATCCGGTGACATGGCAATTGATGAAACGCACCATCGCTTTTGAAAACTTCCCGTTCTCACATACCGCCGAAAAATTGTTTGAATTACTTAATGAAGTTATAACGACTTACATCTTGAGAAATAAAATATTTTCGATTTCGTTTGACAACACTTCAAACAATACTAAGGCGGCTGAAAAATTTATCATTAAATATTCACCACCTTGTTTCGGGGATTTTTTTCATGTCCGATGTGTTGCACATATCATCAACTTGGTTGTTCAAATAGGTCTTGACAATGAAAACATTTGTGATGATTTAAAATACTTTAGACTTATGTTACAAGATGTCTTCAAAAGTGGTAAAAGAAGACATCTTGAATATAAGAACTATTGCAAGTCGGTTGAAAGAAAGTATTTGGGGCCGAATTGGGACGTTCCAACCCGTTGGAACTCAACTTGTCATATGTTAAAGTGTGCTTTTGCCCAACGCCAAACTTTACAAGCTTTTCATAACAATCTTGTTGAAGAACGCGAGGCCGATATGTTTCCGGAAAGTGTTTGGGTCCAAGTCGGTTATTTGTTGGAGTATCTTGACGTGTTCAAAAAGTCAACAACAAAATTATCGGGAGTTTATTACCCTACTAGTTGTTGGGTTTTGCAAGAATTGTACTATATGTCTTGTGTTTTTAAAAGCTTTGCGGAGAAGAACAAACTCTTCGAAAATATTGTTGCGGTGATGAAAGAAAAGTTCATAAAATATTTTAAAAACATACTGCCGGTCTTTACTTGTGCCGCCGCATTAAACCCCTATTGGAATGTTAATGGGGTTGAAACAACGATTGAGGAAATATTCGACAACTTAGGTATGCACGAGATTGACCCGAAGTTGTCGACGGAAGCGAAGGACAAGTTCAACAAAAACCTTCAAGACCTTTATGACCATTATTTTCAAATGTATGGTCCAAGCACGATATCGTCTTTTGTGAAAAAAACAACAACTAGTAGGCCGTGCAATGACCCACTTATAAACTTGATGAATGGGATTCGTGAATCGGCATCTAAGAGGCAAAGAGGAAACACACCAAGTAGCGAACTTGGTCGATATAGTGGAGCAAACTATGTTGAGGGCGCAACGGTCGACGAAATTCGCAATATTGATTTGTTGGCTTGGTGGAAAGGTAAACAAAATGAATTTCCCATTCTATCCGCCATGGCTCGTGATTTGCTTGCCGTACAAGCCTCAACGGTTGCTTCCGAATCGGTTTTTTCTCTTAGTGGGAGGGTGTTATCTATGCGAAGAACAAAACTAACTCCCGATTCTCTATAGGTTTGCATTTGCCTAAAGGACCATTTAGATGCGGTGGATCGTGTACAACACAAGGCGAACTTTGAAGACGAAATACCAATAGAGCGTCATATTCATGATGAGGAGGCGGAGGACGGGGTTTCTTCCGATAACGAAGACGAGGGTGAAGAAGAGAATGAAGACGAAGAAGAGTTGTAATTATTTGTTTTGGTAAAATTATTTGTAACTTGTTCAACTAATATTTAGTTTTGATTTGTTTTATTATAATTACTTTTGTTACTCATGATTAATTTTTGTTACTTTTTTAATAACGACGAACATTTTATTTATTTAAAAAATAACTATTACAAACATTATTAAAACATAAACGATACTAAACATAACAACTAAAACATAAAAAACAAAGTCCGTCATTTTAATCTGAGAATACTTATTTTTGGGTTGTAGAGCCGGACGACTCTCCCACTTCCGTTTTTTTAGCTTCCAAACTTCTTTTCTCTCGACAATACTTATTCGTATGTTTTCGTAATGTCGAGTTGGACCCTGCTTTAAGAAACTTCGAGCAATATCTGCAACGTGCCAACTCATGTGAGTCGGTCATGAGACACAAATCATAATGAACCCAAACATCGGGGCATCTTGTTGTTTCGATCACCATAACAACGTCATCATTAGTTGCCATTTGTTGTCGGTTTAAGGTTAATTGTGGTTTGGAGTGTGTTTTATAGTTTTGGAAGTGGTTTAACAAGTACACAAACAAACCTTGCTATTTAGAGTAAAAAAATAACCTATTTATAGTTAAAAAACCGGTTCCAACGGTCAAAAACGGCTATATAGCCGTTGGAACCGGTTCCTAACGGCTATGATATTTAAATTTCAAAAAAAACCGGTGGAACCGGTTTTTACGTAAAAACCGGTTCCGGTTCATACCCTACCCGGTTCTTAAAAGTTAGCATATCTGGGCATCGGTTCGGGTCGGGAACCGAACCGGTTCTTGATTGGAACCGGTGCCATTTTACAACCCGGTGTGAAAAAACCGGTTTCGAACCGGTTCGGGTTTTCCAGTTGAACCCGATTTGTGCACCTCTAGTTAGCACGATATCGACAAGGAGTATGTGAGTTTCTGATAACGGGTTTCCATGATTAACGAAAAAGATATTAAGAAAAGAACCAGTAAAACTACTAGGCTTGTAATGAAAGGTTGTAGTCCAACAATTACTCCCTTGATACATAGAAACTTGGTAATTAAAAGTTTTTAAAAGTAACGCTACTTTTTGTCGTTACAAAAAATTATTAACTTATGATCAAGAATAACGTTAACTTATTCGTATGCGTATTATTGTAGTCCGTTCACCATTGTCACACAACACAAAAAGATGGCCAGTAATGGCACAAGAAAGCACAATTCAAGAATACAAAAACTCCAATCTCCTCAGCATCTATCAGACTACTAATATACAAAAGTTTTTAAGGGTCTTTTACTCGATGAAAGTCAAAGTCAAACTGAAGGATCGCCAGAATGATTTTTTGGTTGATAAACCGTCTCCAAGCATTCCTTAGCCCTGTGAACCTTCGACTGCAGATAGAAACTCCCGTTCGTTGCATTCCGCTCGAATAGAGTGTCGTATTTCTGTAGAAGATTCAACGAATATTAGAGTTGATTATTATTAAAAAATTTATATTTTTGCTGATTATTTATCTCCTTGTAAAAAGGTTTTGAAAAACAGTTAAAAACGAAACCGGACAAATGGGTCAAAAATTATAATAATATATTTTTTGTAATCCCAATTACAACTAATTTTTCAAAAAAAAAGGATATATTGAATGATCGATTTGATCAGAACCAATGTACTAACATTGCATTGTAGGGGTGTAAAAAAAAGTTAAAACCTTTAAATTTCTACTGACGATAGCTGGTAAACGAATAAATAAAATGAAACAAGATAAAAAGTACTTGCCTTTGCAATTTCTTCCCATGAAGACTGCTCGGTTACACCAAGAATTTGTCGAGCCTCTTGTTTGGTCATAACTTTGCTTCCTCTGCGCACAGCGTTCTGTAATGTTTCTTGTGCAACACCTGACTTCGAGGCATCTGCAAATTGTATCATTAGCATGCATTTCAATTAAAAAAAACAAGCATAAACAAATAGAAAAGTAAAATAGTTCACATAGCAAACTATAATGTAATATGTGCTGATAAATTAGAGAATTTAAAGCGTGTATCTTACACGAAAAAAAAAGCAATTCAGAAACATCAACTGATCCACCATAAATTGTAAAATCTAATAATTTAAAAAATACCAAGACTTAAAAGGAGCAATGATGCTTAGTCTTGAGTCATACAGATGCGCTAAATAAGTGCACAACGCATCCTAACTGACACTTACTAAGAGTATTAATTAGCTAAGCATTAAACACTGTAACGAATGATCGAAGTAAGCCAGAAGCAGACTTTATAGAGTATTCTCACAACTGTTATCTTCACATTATGTGAATTTAGAAAAAAAAATTAACTTATAACTATTCGATATATCCAACTGTTTCTAAGCCAATCAAAAGAAACAAGGGGGTTGCATATTATACGACTGGTATCTAATATATTGCAAGACTTAACTAAATGTTCTGATCAGAAAAAGAAAAATAAAGTTACAAAATAAAGAAGTGTATCAGAAGCTTACTCTGAAGGGCTTGACGATATGCTTGAGCCACTCCCCTAAGCAAGATTCCAGAGCCCATTATAATCAAATTTGCGAGAATTTTAGCAGCCTGCAAAAAAGAAGTTTATATCAAGATTTAATAAAGCATTTCTAGAAGGCCGAATGTGTATAATAAACTCCCCGTCAATAGTAAACCACAAATTTTACCAACCAGTTGTTGCAATTTTAGTAGCTTCTTAAGGATAACATTGCAGTTATATGAACAAGATAGAAACATTTATAAACATACAGTTAGCAATTATGGATTTATTTTTATTTCATTAATAGCGTATGATAGTGATATTGAACACACTTGACAGTAATGATTATAACCCATAGAACCGATTATGACAAGAAATGCATTCCTTCATTTAGAAGGTGTGTTGTTCTGATTAATTGATTTAATCTGTACATCAGTAAAAGTAGTATAAAGAAAACTAGGCGCCATAGTGAAATTTTATCAAATCAATCGCTTAATGACTAAAACATTTTGCAACTGTAACATGATATTTAGAACTCTTCAAAATAAATTCATCAAATGAAAAGGGAGAAAACAAAAATTCAACCCAAGCTCCCTCAATCAGTATATTATGAATCGCATCTAGAAACATATTTTAGACATGTAATACCACATGAAAACAAAAGATATACAAATCACAAGACCAGAGTCTCTCATCCATGTGATTTCAAACTAAAGCGGTAAACGAATTGAACGTTCAACGAACGGTTCGGCGGGAAGTTCGTTTATGTTCGGCGTTCAATGAATGATCTAACATGAACAAGGAATTTAGTTCAATTAGCTAAATGAACAGACACCGGACACGAACAAGACATGTTCGTTCAATTGTGTTCGTAAAAGTTCGATAACGTGTTCGTTTATGTCCGTTAATGTTTGCTTGTTTATGTTTGTTCATTTAAGGTTTTTAATACTTTTTAAAGACTTTTCTAACCTAATTATATAGATTTAAACAAAATTATTAGCCACAAGACAAAAATATATGCGAGTATTACGTGACTGATTTATATGTAAAAATAACATATGATTATATGAACATGAATGCTAAAAAAAACACAAACTTGGTAGCTGGACCAAACCGTTACATTGGCCATCATCAGTTAAGACAGATCAAATACAATATTATCTGTGTTCATTCGTGTCGGTGAACCATTAACGAACAAGCTCATTTACTCAATATACATTTCGGTCGATTAGCAGTTCATTAACCGTCCAACAAACATAAAAGCTTAACGAACGATCATGAACAATAAGGCCTTGTTCGGTTCGGTTAGCGTACAGCACTGTTTCAAACAAGTAAAATATACATATTTTTGCAGCAAAATAATCAATAAACGAACACGACAAAAAATTTCGTTTGACTAACAGTTCATGAACCGTCCAATAAAAATAAAAGCTTAACGGACGAACATGAACAATAAGGCTTTGTTTAGTTCAGTTAGCATACAACCCTGTTTCAAACAGATAAAATATACATATTTTTGTAGAAAAATAATCAATAAACGAACACGAACAAGAAATTTCGTTCAATTAGCAGTTCATGAACCGTCCGCTAAAAATAACGAAAGAATATGAACAATAAGGCCTTGTTCGGTTCGGTTAGCATACAGCCCTATTTCAAACAGATAAAATACACATATTTTTGCAGCAAAATAATCAATAAACAAACACGAACAAGAACTTTCGCTCGATTAACAGTTCATGAACCGTCCAATAAAAGTAAAAGCCTAACGAACGAACATGAACAATAAGGCCTTGTTCGGTTCGGTTATCATACAGCCCTTTTTCGAACAGATAAAATACATGTATTTTTGCAGCAAAATAATAAATCTCATAGAACAGAACAAAATACTTCGCTTCTGTTAGCTGTTCATGAACCGTCCGCTTGTCTGATAAAAATAAAAAATTTAACGAACAAACATAAACAATGCCTAATTCATACAGATAAAATACACGTATTTTTTGCATCAAAATAATAAATCTCAGAGAACAGAACAAAGTATTTCTCCTCGGTTAGCTGTTCGTGAAATTAAGCATACCATGGGTATATATTTGGAATATTGATTGACGATCTGTGAAATTGAAGGCGAATTTGGGGGGTTTAGACGGAAGCAAGATTGGGGTTTTGTTTTGTTTTGTTTTGTTCGTGTGAACTTGGGAAATAAGACGGAAAGTTAAAAGCTGACATTTTTATATAAGGGGGTGGCAAATGGGTCGGGTCAGATCGAAATGGGTCATGTGTCGGAACTAGGCGGGATTGGATTGGGTTGGGTTGGAATTGGTCAATTGGCAAATGAGTCGTTCTGGTTCGAGTCGGAATGGATCAGGATTAAAACGGGTTTCGGACTTTCTGGTCATTTTTTTTTAAACAAGGATAACGAAGGAAATATTTTAGTTGTTTTTTATTTTTTATTTATATTTTAAGTTATGATCATTTTACTATTTTTTAAAAAACATTTGCCGAGAGGTTTTTTTTATCTCATTACGACCGATTCTTTTTTAAACCTGAATCAACCCTTTTATTATTTTTAAGAAAATTGGATTTTAATAATCCCAACTTTTTGTTATTGGCTGATAATAATCTCAACTTAGTTTATTCCCACCAATGGTCCCAAATTTAAGAAAGTTGGCTCTCAATGATCCACCGTTAAAAAAACATAACGACGCTAAGTTATTTTCCGAATTTCAAACTAAGTTTTTAGGGCTTTTGATCGGAATGAGGATACGAGTCGATTACGTAAAACTTAGCTTGAAATGATGCTTCAAATGACTTGATTAGTGCTTCAAATCGGGTGCTTGAACTTCAAATTAACAAAAAAATAAGTTGTTTGGAGTATCGTTTCGAGCTAAGTTTTACATCAATCGACTCGTATCATTCTTCCGTTCAAAAACCTAAAAAATCAGTTTGAAATTAGGAAAAAACTTAACGCCGTTATGTTTTTTTAACGGGGGACCATTGAGAGCCAATTTTTTTAAATTTGAAACCACTAATGGTAATAAACAAAGTTAGGATTATTATCGGCCAATAAAAGAAAGTTGGAATTATTAAAATCCTATTTTTCTTATTTTTATGACCATTATGACCCAAAATAAACTGTATGGGTCGTAATTGGCAAGTTGGCTAGAACGTGACAAATTTGTGAAATGATGTTTTCTAGAAAAGTGTAGAGAGCATTCACTGTGTTGCCATCCACTTATTTAATTTACAAAATCTAAGATAAGTACTTGGTAATGCAAGTTTTGTTTAAGTTTTGATTGTATCTGCCTTATCTTGTTTTAGAGCTTTAAGCTTTAGATACACACGGATACATGTGGATACATGTGACAAGTGTTATATAATCTTTTGTTTACATCACACAGTGATTTTATTTTAAAAGATGCTATCAGGTAATACAAGTTTTTTTTTTCTTCCAATCACATTATGATAAATGTATCATTATAAACGTTTTTTCTTTTTTTCCCCCTCTAATGGTTTATAGTAGAAACCCTTAGGTTTAAAAAAAACTTCTTTTTTAATATGTTTTTTGACACAACCACATAGTAACATGTTTCTCACCGAAACAAAAGCTCCCTTTTCCGTTTCTTGCTTATAACTTTTAAAAATAAAGATATTAATACTCCAAGAGAAGAAAATGAAAAATTACCAAAAGTCTAAAAAAATAATGAGATTATACAAACCAAATCACAAACATACATATTGTACAAATTAACATGCACACAAAACGAAATAGTACATGAGATGGTAACCATGATCAAAGCATAGTCCAATCAAATAAAGCATAAACCAAAGGAACGTAATAATGTTAGTTTTAGTAAGTTAAAATGCGATCTCTACAGAGGGTCTCAAGAAATCACAAAACATTTTTTACATTAGGTCATTTTCTCAATCAGTTTTGGAGAATTGTATTATTGTAAGCTTATGGTGTAAAATCTCACCAAATTACGCCTTTTCAAACCGCAATCTCCTAGAGCTACATGACATAAAAATAACCCCTCCAAGTGTAAAAAACGAAGAATGCTCTACATTGTATCGTAATGGCGGCTTGTTGGTGTGTGTGGAAGGCGATAAATGAGGCTATCTTCGAAGCAGATATCGTAACTTTTTGGAAGACATCAAGTCATTGGGTTTACTTGAACAAAAAAATATATCACTTTTAAAAACATTGCATTGGATTAACCGGTGTTGTTTGTGTTTGGTTTTGGCTCTAACTTCTTGCAAGGTTGCCGGTTAATGAAAATTACAATTTAAAAGAAAATAAGTAAATTTGATAAATAATATACAGAAATTGACCTTCTTTTAAAAAAAGTTAAGGATGTTTGGTGGGATTTGATCTTCATACGCCACCCCCATGATACTAAACGATCGTATAGGGCTATACGGGCCATATAGGTCTTCAACAATTCGCTTAGGCTAGACAAACTCGGTAATCAAAATTGTAATTGATTTGTGTTTATGTATTTTGAATAAAAGTGTTACAAGGAGACACATAACGATAACAATTAGTAACCTAAAGGCTATACGTATCCCAAGACTTTACATATTCAGAGTCTGTAACTAATGTATTCAGTCTAGTAAGCCATGACACAAACTGATACCATTCCTCGTGCAAGTCTATACGAGCCGTCAGGCCCGCCCCAAGAGGAGGGCGAGAAGGTCAACAACCCAGGCCCACTATACCGAGAGGCACATAATCATTAAAAAATAAAATTTATATTTTTATACATAATTATGTTTTAACACAAAATTGTACCAAATGACTTTTTAGTTGAATGGATAGTGTTCTAAATAAACTATTGAAACAAAGGTTATGGGTTCAATTCCCACAATTAGTGTTCTTTTTTTATAGTAAAAACTTTCATTTGTGTTTTATATGAATCATTTTAATTACATGTTTATTATTTTTTGTTTGTTTTTGGCTTCTAAAAGACAACCATATTGGTAAACTTGTCAAATTATCTATTACATAATTGAGAACGCGATTTTAGGGGTCTGTTTTTTACTCGTCCGAGGCCCTAAAATTTTAAGGGATTATCGGAGACGCCCTACGAGCCATATAAGTGAAAAGTGGTATGTAAAAATCTAAAATGGTGTATAAAAATTCCATGCCTATTTGATTATCAAAAGATGGGTTTGGATCAAATACAAATGAAATTAACGTGCTAAACGGAGAATCAAGTAGAGTAATTATATATACAAGTAGAGTAATTGTGTAATTACATCATAGAGTAATTACGTAATTACTCAATGCACGTTAATTTCATTTGTACGTTACTTTCCCCATCAAAAGATAACCTAAAAGTTAATCAATGCAAAAAAATAATATTTAGATTACATCGAAACAGAAGGCAAGCGGACAATAAGCTACGCTGCTACCCCTATTTGAAAGTTAATGAAATAAGACTTAACTTGTTACAAAAGTAATCTCATAAACCTCAAACTTACTAATTTCAAAATTCAAATCAAACATAACTTGAGCCACAAAATATATATATAACCGGTCAATATAAATAATAACAAAGGCATAATAAAAAGGAAAACATTATAGAATAGTAACCAACTTTCAAGTTTGTTTCAATTAAGTCACTCGTAGTTTGTTTTGTCCCAATCAAGTTACTCAACTTTCAATTTGTCTCAATTAGGTCACTTAAATTTCAATTTGTGTTGTAAAACGAGGGGGACAGCTACTATATTATCGTAAGTAATACATTTACTGATAAAAAATAAAAAAGTGTTGGTTTTAATGTCGTTTATAAACATATAATATGAAGGTAAAAAAGATAGTTGAGTGACCTAATAAAGCTAAATTTGAAAGTTAAGTGACCTAATTGAAACACATTGAAAGTTGAGTGACCTAATTGAGACAAAATTAAAAATTGAATGACCTAATTAAGACAAAATAAAATATGAGTGACTTAATTGAAACAAACTTAAAACTTGATTACTATCCAACGAAGGACAAAATAAAATATGAGTGACTTAATTGAAACAAACTTAAAACTTGATTACTATCCAACAAAGTTGTCCCTGATAAAAACTTAAGTCATAATATCATTCCAATTTTCATCTCTCACAAAACGACGTAGTTTCAGGTACCTGATCTCATTTCAGTTAACACACACACACACAAACCGTTTCCGTTATTCCCAATCGCCACCGTCTTTGTCATCCACCGCCGCCGGCGATCTTATTCCGGCGACTGTATTCCGGCGTCCTCCACGTGGCGCACGCAGTCTCCGGTTTCAATTAACCTGACGTCTCGATGCTGTTATCCTTAGCTAGGTAATTTATCGCTGTAATTTGTTAGTTAGGGTTTCAAGCCTCCTGTTAATTATTGTTTCGGTTTAATTTTAATTAATTCGTGCTTAGGTTTACAGTTTACGAAAGATTAACGTGTTAAATAGTTGATGCGATTACTTACTTGTTACTTTTATGTTTAAGCCTAGTGTTAATCTTAGGTTGCAGACTTGCAGCTGTTAGTTAATAGGTTAACCGAGAATGTAATCGTGTTTGTCAGTTAACCGAGAACGTAATTTAAATGTACTTGTTCGTGAACGGTTCACAGACGCAAACGAACGAACAGAAATGAACACAAACAATAATTTACTGGATCTGGCTAACCGAGAACGTAATTTAAAAGTATACCTCACTGTAATTTGTTAAGTAGGGTTTTTGAGCACCGTATATTATAAGCACTGTGCATTTTTTGCTAATTCGTGCTTAGGTTTACAATTTATAAACTATTAACATGTCTAGTAGATGATGCAATCACTCACTACTACTAGTTACTTATTACGTGTACAAGCCTCGTGTTAATTTTAGGTTTCAGCTTTTAGGTAATAGGTTTAAAGTGATGCTGATGCCTACGGCTATAAACGAGCCGAACGAACCAAACAAGGACTTGTTCATGTAATTGTGTTAGTCCGTTAGGCTAAGGAAATGCGGAAATGAACTTGTTCGTGAACGGTTCACAGACACAAACACAAACGAACTAACATGAATGAACACAAAGTATGTTTTATTGGATCTGGCTAACCGAGAACGTAATTTAAAAGCATTTCTTACTGAATTTGTTAATTAGGGTTTTTGAGCACTATATATTTTTTGCTCATTCGTGCGTAGGTTTCCAAACAATTAACATCTCCAACAGTTCCAAAATACTAAGTTTCGTATTTAACCCTCATGTTAATTTTAGGTTGCAACTGTTAGGTAACACGTTAAAGCGGCCGTAAACGAATTGAACAAGGCCTTGTTCATGTTCGTTCGTTAAGCTAAGGAAATGAACTTGTTCGTGAACGTTTGCTCACGAACACAACCGAACGAACACAAACAATGCTTTATTTGATTTAAACATTTATATTAATATGCTAATTTGCATATAAATTAATCATATAATGCTTGTATATATTTTTATTTTTCAGTTAATTTTTTTAGTTCTATTTGATTAGATTAAAAAAGTCATTAAAAGTATTAAAAACATTTAATGAACAAATATAAATGGACGTAAACGAACACATTCACGTGCATAAATGAACACATTATTGAACGTTCACAAACACAATTTAATGAACATGGCCTCTATTCGTGTTTGTTCATTTATTTAATTGAACGAAATTCCTTGCTCATGTTCGGTCATTTAATAAACAAACTTCTCGCAGAACGTTCGGTTCGTTTACAGCCCAACTCATGCTAATTTGAGCTTGCAACTTTTAGGTAGTACGTTAAAAGTGATGCTGACTTGGTTGTATATTTTCTTTAATTCAATTATTAATTTTTCTGAATTTTCTTTTTTTAATTCATTAAGTGATTACTATTCTAACGTTGCAGTTTTCCAGATTACTGGCGTAGTGGCGCGTTGATTGTATAGGAAATGTTTGAAGGTTTGGTTAGGCAGCTGATTTTAGGTTATCTTGGGCAATATATTAAAGATATACACAGGGAGCAACTCAAGATTACACTGTGGAATGGTCAGTCATTACATATCATGCCTTTTAGTTGATGTAGCAGGGGTGTGCAAGAAACCGAAAAAACCAAAAAATCCAAACTGGAAAAACCGAATCGAAACAAAAATCGACGGTTTGATTTTAGTTTTTTGTAAAAACCAAACTTACGGTTCAGTTTTGATTTTGCATGTAATAAAAACCAAACGAACCGAATTTCTAGATTTTTATTTTTATTTTTTAATTTAAGGAACTTATAAGAATTTAATGAATATGCAACTCAATTATATTTGGCCAAATGTATAATAATCAGTTAGTTAATAATTAACAAAATTATGTATACCTGTAATCATTATTTTTGGCCAACTTTTTTTTTCTGTCTAAATTTTCAAGCTCAAATGGTAAGAACCGAAATAACCGAAACCAACCGAAATAAAAATGAAAAACCGAAACCGAAAAGACCAAACGCTTTTAAAAATCCAAACTGAACCGTGCACACCCATTGTAGCTTTCTTGAAGCGGATTGTACCCCTTTGTTATTACCGTCATAATATGTTTTAATTATGTTGTCATTGGGTTTAGTGGTATGGTTTATAATACTGCTCACATCATTAATATCAAATTTATGGTAAACATGCATATTTTGTTCAACTTTCTGATTTTTTAGTTCCAAAATATTTTCCTATTTTTGTTTGTGTCGTGGTTTCACCACATGGTTTTGTCTTTGCTACAAGAGAAGCATGTTCATATGGGATGAGTTTATTTTGTTTTACTTTTCGTAATCTGTATTTATACATATAATTACAATTTAAACCACTGGAGTTGAATTTGTGCTTCATCTTTAATGCAGAGGAAGTATTGCTGGAAAATGTGGAGTTAATTCTAGAAGCTTTTGATCACCTCGAGCTTCCATTTGCTCTAAAGCAAGGTGATCACATTCAGTTTCATACTAAATGCTGTATTTTCTGTTGTTGTTGAGATGTATAAGTTGTGACCTGTATGATGCAAATACCTAAGTTATTTTACCTATATCATTTGGAATGCAAATATACCTGTTATCTTTCTTGATATAACTTTTAATGATACACATTTAAATATTGCTCTTAATTCTATTAATGCACATTCAATTCAATAATAAATTGTCTTTTTTTTGGCCTAATTTCATACAATCATGTGATTTGAAGGATCTAGTTAGGAATAATGTATAGAACATTATTAGAAGTTGTATCTGCATTTCTTCTACTAATTAGTATTATATGATTTAATACAGTTATCATTGGCTTCGCATTTTAAGACATTTGTCATTATTTTTCTTTCGTAATTGCTTGCCGCCCAACATTTGTGAATATTTGGCAGGTCGAGTTGGGAGACTAAGCATTAGAATACCTTGGAAAAAGCTTGGATGGGACCCAATTATTATAATTTTGGAGGATATATTCGTTTGTGCCTCTCAACGTGAGGATGAAGAGGTGACTATATAATATCTTTTCCACATATGATTATTGTGTATCTCCATCATGTTATATACTTTTTCGTTGTTTCATTTATTTCAAGGAGTCAAATTTAAAAAGGTTGTGATAGACATCGAAAGACATGTTTTTTTCTGTTCATTACCAAACAAGTTGTGCGGTAATGGACTAAATTTTTTGTTCTGTCTTTTAAACCGATGCTTTTTCTTTAGTTTATCTCATCTGAAATCAGTTTCTGACAATCACAACTAATTTTGGGTTCCCTAATGCCTAATTTTAGATCAGGGTATGGATGCATTTCTTTTATGTTGTTATACTCAATTGTAAACACTTAATTCCTTTTGCAGTGGGACACTGATGATGTTGAACGAAGAGAATTTGCTGGAAAAAAGGCCAAGCTTGCTACAGCAGAGCTGGCAAAGTTATCGCAATGTGTATGCGGTGAGCTACATTTTTATAACTCATTTTGATTTATTATGTATGCCTGTATGCTTTAATTTATTTAGAGAATTTCTGTTTTTTGAATAGTAAATAGGGTGACACCCTTGTATTGTGTTTTCAGAGAGGTTTTAATGATGTGATGCAAAACTTCTTTGATTTTAATGATAGCTTGTATTATATTATGTCCAAGTAATTTGCTTAGCTATTGGGTGTATCATTTCTTCAGTTTTCATTCTCCTTTTGTGGACATGATTGGTCTTTTGTAACCAAAGAACTGTCATCATTCTAAATTAGAAGACACACACATGCTAGTTTTAACCACACAATGACACATGTTGTTTGCAACCAAAGAACTGTCATCATATTTTGCTAATAGTTGAACAGCGAATGAGTTTTTAGTATGAATTACTCTTTATTTGGCTGCACTGATCAAAGGACAAAGATAGGCAATAATCCTAATCCTTTGTTAATTTGGTCCAGATTTCAGTTTAACTTATTTCTAGTATGTTTAGGATTCTGGAAACCTTATGTATTCTACAGGAGTGGTTGGTTGCATACTCATAGCAAAAATATAGGTGCTTTAACATGTAGCCGTGTATTTATATAATAGTTACTGTCTTACAGGTAGAAGTGAGTGTTAGTTGTTGCGTAGTTACATTACTGCTAACATATCTTCTTTCGTCTCAAAGAAATGTAAAGTTTGATTTGACATGTAGTTAAATTAGTTTGTTTGCTTGCTTGTCAAATAATATCTGCCTGGATAAGGACAGAATAGAAGCGTTTAGGAATCGGATATTAAGTAATAGATGTTGGTAGTATTTGTATTTTCGTGAAAATTCTGAAAATTTGGCTGCATTTCCCCATACTTTACATATAGATCGGTTTCTCTTGAAATGCCACCAGCTGGATCACAGCTAATTCATGAGAGTATCTATAACTGTGCAATTTTAAGATTGTCGTAGGTAGAAATGAATGTCATAACTCCATCCCGAAGATATGTAGTGTTTTTTTTGCTGATATTAAATAATAATTAGTAATGGGAAAAAGCAGATTTGAATTAAAAGCTTATTAAAAAACGGAAGTGTTGCATTTTTGTGGTAATCTAAAAAGGCAAATCTTGTCTTTTACTTTTACTAACAGCCGTAGTGTTTTACTTTGACCTTGTTAAACTCACTTGGTATTACAAAGTCTTTGTATATGCATGGAAACATTTTTTCACTTTGGGGCTGATAAATTCTTTGTTTTTCTTCAGATAATCAGACGGGGAAGTCATTTATATCATACATTACTGCAAAGGTAGTGAGATTCGTTGTCGCTTCAACTTCATAATATTGATTATATCATTTACAATCATGTTTGTGTTTGCTTCGCTTTTCTTGATTTTATTGGAAGTACGGTTTGCTTATTAAGTTTAAAAGCTTCGACATAGTTAACTGATATCTTTTTCTATAATTTCTTCAGATTATCGATGGCATTCAAGTCACCATCAGGAATGTTCATGTCGTATATGGAGATATGTCAAATGACAAGGTCTGTAATACTTTTACACTTCATGGTGTTTGGCTGGGAAAGTATCATTAGTTGTGTTACGTGTATGTTGGATAACACATACGGTTATATATCTGATATTTTGCAGGCACAAACTATATTTGGTTTGAAGTTGACTAGTTTGACTGCAATGAAGCAAAATCTTGCCGGGTATCTTACTCTATAACATACTTTCATGGTTTTTTCAAATATCTTAACAAAAAGTTTATCAATCGCATACTTATACCCCGTCCAGTTGACCTTTTCCAGTTTATTGACTAATTTTTTTTATAAATTTTTTAGATTATCAAATGGAAAGGTGAGGGTTGGGCAAGTTAACAAACTTATTGAGATTGAAGGTTTGGAAGTATATTGTAGAACCTCTCATGGGTGTGCAGAAGATTTATATACTGACAACGGTGGAGACTCCATGTCAATTGTTACTGCAAGTTCTCAAAGTGATGAGCATATTCACTTGTTGGCCCCGGTTGATGTATCTGCTTCTCTTTCGGTATGCACTTAACAAATACAAAAAATATCTTACAAATAAGTCAGGTGTATATATAGATGCTTCTTGATTACAACCTTTTTGAGAATTCTATTTTTCACTTATGCATAGAGTATACCATTTATGTGAAAACATAATGTTTTTCTGTATTATTTGGTATATAACTTATGTACAATCATTTCTCTTATGCTGAGATCCTACAACATATAAAAGGAAAGAAGATTACAGTCTATTAGTCTAACATAAAGCACCGAATCAACTAAAACATGCATTTACAAGTTTACAACTAATATTTTTAATTTTTGATTTCTTGCACAACTGGAGAGACTTCTACACAATGTGTATGTATTGATTAATGATCTTAGATTTGTGGTAGATGATTGCTTTAGAGTTTATGAGAAGTAGGCTTTGCGAATCTGGATATTTGTTAGAACTTATTTATTTGAACTTTTTGGTGTCAGTTGGAAGGTTTGTAAGTTTTATACTGTTGTACTCTACAGGTGAATAGGTCTGGACGACTTGAAAATAATGCAGCACAATACTCTGTTGATGTTGAGTTATCCGGCCTGGTTAGTTTCACAACTTTTAGTTAGTTATTTAATTTATCTAGGCTTCCTGTTTGCCGTTATATATCATTCGACTGACATGTTCCCAAAATTATAGGTCTTCACACTTAATGAAGATCAGTTGCAGCAAATATTACATCTGTATGACTATCTATGCATCTGCCAGCTGAGAGAGAAGTGAGTGAAATGTTTTTAAGCCACCATTATCCTTTTTAATTAGCTTGCACGCCTGTCAAATAAAAAATGATCTGACATATAATTTTTAAGAAAACGGGCACTTTTATTGAGTTCCAATTTTGAGTGGCATTAGTGACTTATATGTAATAGACTTGCAGGAGTTATTTGCTTTTGTCTAGAGTTTATGAACATAGTCCCTTTCTTTACATGACAGATATGGATAATTAAAATGTTACAGTTAAAGTCTGTGTTGCTATTTTGTATAAACATGGAATCCAATTATCAGGTTCCATAGATTACACAGACGATTATTTTATCTTTAAATCTTTGTTGCTGTTGTGTGTCTTCATTTAATCTTTTAAAGTTGCCCGTGTACTGTCAAGCACACTTTGTTTCTGACTTGGCTGTGTCTTCTACAATGTTTACAGTATGATACTTGTAGATTCTTAAACATGTAACATCTCTTTTAATGTTCTTAGATATGGTCGTTTTCGCCCTTGGGAGTTTCCTTTATCAGAGAGACCTATGGGATGGCAGATAAAGTGGTGGCAGTATGCTCAAAACTCTGTGCTATCTGATGTTCGCAAAAGACTAAAAAATACTTCATGGAAATACCTAGGAGAACGCTTGTAAGTTGTTCATCAAAACTGGTCATGCTTTCTCTACAATGTGCTTACTCCTTTCCATAATATAAAACCTAAGAAACATGGTCTTATGTATTGTAGCAGAGGGAGTATTACCATATTGTATTGATTGCCATTTTCAATTTCTTTGTTTTTTTAATTGTATCTCGCTACCTCTTATTATGATTTTGTCTTTCCTTCAACAGAGGCAGAAAACGGCGATATGTAAATCTGTATAAACTGAAACTAGAATGCCTTCGGAAAGAAGAGGTACAAATTAAAATTGAAATATTTGACACCTGGATTAACTTCCCAGTACTTCTATCATGATTTAAACATTGGTTGCTAATATGTGATCAGCCTCTGGATGAAGCAAGTGTTTTGGAGTTGGAACAAATGGAGAAATCATTTGATATAGATGATATCCTAAGTTACAGGTCTGCTGCTGAACATGAGATCCAGGTATATGATTTGATCGTTGTCACTCATGTTAAGCTTGCGACCATTATGATTAACATCATTTACAATAATACCTTTGTAGGAATTCTTGGTGGATTCAGCCAACAGTATCGGAGCTAATGAAGGGAATACTACTTTTGACAAGTTGGTTGATGATGACCAATCATCAAGCAAGCCCCGAGGTTGGTTGAAGTGGTTGTCGCGTGGTATGCTTGGTGCAGGAGGTACAGATGACTCCAGCCAGTTTTCTGGTGTAGTTTCAGATGAAGTAATCAAGGTATGTTGTAATCTAGTAATCTAGTAAATAAAAGTAAGGTAGCGTTTGGTATGCAGGAATGACAGGGGAAATGGAATGATTCATTGCGTGGAAATGAAAAAAATGGTGTTTGGTTGCTCAATGGAATGGAATCATCCATTAAACATGGAATCCCATTCCATCAAAACCATTCCTTCCCACCCCCCCTTTTTTTTTTTCATTCTATTCCTCCTTCACCCTACTTTCTCAACAACACTACCACCTAACAACAACCACCACAACTACCATCGGCACCACCACTACCTCTACCGCGACCACCACCTTACCACCAACGTTACCACCGCCACCGCCGCTGCCAACAATGTCGCTGTAACCATTGCAACGATTGTCACCGCTGCTGCCTGACCATCACCATCACCGCCACCACCACCGTGCCATACTACCATTGGCATCACTACCGAGTCTACCACTGCCACCCCTACCGCTTGACCACCGCCACCACCATTTTCGTTGCGGAGCTACCACTATCGGCATTGTGGGTTTTTTTTTTGGTAAAAAGTATTTTGAGATGAGTGCTTTTATTATTTATATTTCATTCCTACAATATTTTTGGATACCAAACAACATAAAGTAATAATTCATTTTATTCTCATATGTTAACCAAACAAGACAAAGGAATGCAATGATCCATTTCATTCCCTAGTCCATTCCATTCCTTCTCCCATTCCATTCCCCCTTCATTCCATTACCTCCAACCAAGCATACCCTAACAGCTTAATTGTAAAGTCAAAATTCATAATTTTTATTACCAATTCAGAAGCCAACATGTTCCATTCTTGAGATACAAGTATTTACAAGTTACAGAAGCTACTAACTGAGTTGACTTCTGAGTTGACTTCTATTTATTTATACTACAACAGAAGCTACTAACTGAAATTAGGAAATACTAAACTAGATAGAGTCTAGAATCTGGACTCAAGCAAATGATTCGATTACTTAGATAAAAGACCCAATTCGAGAAGGGTTGGTCTCCATATTACAATTGAACTAGATATAATATAGATTACTAGACAATTGGAAATAAAAGAGACCTAGCTTTATTTATACTAAAAAGGTCACAAGGAGTTTTCTCCACTCAATCCGCCTCTTGACTTTGACTCCCCTAATTTAGCCCTTGACTTTGACTCCTTATGACCTTGACTCCTTATGACTTTGACTATGTCCAACGAATAACGTTTGACTTTGACCTGACCCTTCTTGTGTGATGGGTTCATATCACTACCCCTTTTTGGGTTTAAGGCACATAACTGAACATGATATGATTATTGTATAACATGACAGGATATTTATGAGGCAACAAAGTTTCATCCTGCACCCTCCCCTGTTTTGGATGCTACTGGAAGTGATGGAATTCTTTTGTCTTCTATTAAAGTCTCTATTAATCGAATCTCTGCAACTTTGCGCAACAGGTACTGTTTATTGCTGCAACCTTGGTATAAATTAAGGATTCTGAAGGATTATATGTTAACACACTTGGATAGTTTGATTGTTATGATTTTTTAAGCTCACTGGCCTGAAACTACAGACTGGACTCTAATACATTCTTTTTTTCTCCCTAGGAGGTTTGATCGTGCTATTGCTGAACTGTTATTTGAGGAGAATCTTGTCAAGTGCATGATTTGGGAGGAATCTGCTGCTGTTACTGCATCTATCGAGTCTGTTGAGATAACAAATCCATTAAACGAGAATGCCATATTACTTGTTAAAAAGGTCCGTCTTCATGTGCTTTTCATATCTTTATTATGGTGTAGTACTTGTTTGAATGTTCTACTAATGTTCACTCATAAATCCAGATGAGTATTTTCCTAATGTATTTGTTTTACAAGTATTGTTCATTTTCTCTCAGGTCGACTCGCAAGAGCTTTTTCTTGAAGTAGAAAAACCGTCCCTAAATATTCAAGCTTACATTCCAAAAGAAAATCGTGAGGGTGAAATGACACTCAAGGTACTCGGGTTCCAAGTTATTTTCTTACAAAATCAAATCATTACAACTAGTTCTTTTGCCATGCGTTCTGAATTTTCTGATCACTAGGGTGACCCTTGCTCTATTTTAGGTCACGCTTGAGCCAATTGAAGTAACTTGTGATCCAACGTTTATTTTGAATATTATGGAGTTATATACTGTTCTGAGTTCTTATACCTCTCATGAAGAAAGGGTTAGTTTCTCTCCCCCCCCCAAAAAAAAAATAAAAATTCATAACACGTATTCTTTTTTTTAGATTTTTGTAAGCATATGAGATCTTTTTAGTACAAAATAACTTTGTTACGATCACTTTCCTAAATGCTATTTTGCTGACCTAGATGTTTTTCATCCATCTGTATTTAGTGATTTTGAACTTATCTTTACATAATTTCCTGGAAAATTAATGAAAAATCAATTTATGTTGCTTTATCAGGTTTGGAGTAACAAATTCTATTGTTTTATGATGCAGGTCTTAAAATCACTTAATAGGATCAATGATGTGAAGTCGCGGTTAATATCAAAAGCTGAGTATGTCTCTTCTTATAATCTGATTGGATAAATGATGTAATGTAACGTTATTATATTATTATAAAAACAAAATTCAGCTATGCGTTCTATCTTCTGTTCTTTTTGCAGTTACATATTGTCAAGTCGGAAGAGAGCGATGTGGGATATTAGTTTGGTAAATGTTAAGATAATTATTCCATGGAAAAACAGGAATTCAGAGATGCATAAATTGGTAATTTATTTCTTTTAACTTGGTCAACTGTTCATATTATTACACATTGAATCTTCCTATCCTGATATGTTTTGACAATTGCAATATTACCTCTGTACCTTAAGTTTTATAAGGCAGTTATTTTATTGTTTTTTTTATGTAATATCATAGTTGTGCTAATTTATAACTTGCGTATAAGTTTGGAAGTCTGAAAAGCCAGATCATACAGATCCTGTAGTATATGCACTTAATACGTGTTCTAATATACGTCTGTTTATATAATAATATATGACATATCCCTATTGTACATGCAACTTATTAAATTTAAGTCCTCTGATACGAACCCAGGCCCAGAGGCCCAGAACTGATATGGGTGGGTCAAGAGTTTTGATAAAGCAGCTAATGAGGAAGAAGGGTAGTGGGAAAATGAAGAGCTAAGGGTTTAGAAATAATAGCAGCCATTATTAATATAGTTAGGTCTATTTATATGCTGGTATTTTAGTTTATTGATCATGCATGTTTTATATATTAAAAATATTGGGGTTTGTTAACCTTGTATTTGGAGAATTGCCATCTCGAATCGGCTAACCGGAGACTAGCCCATCTCGATTCGGGTCAACTATCCTTGTTCTTGTTTATTTTAATCATTCAAATTTCTGGGTTCTATCATCCTCTGTGCCCAAGGTTTCTACTTTCTAGTTTGAGCTTATCTATTAAGGATGATTATTTATGTCATTTTCTCGTTGCCCATTATAAGATTACTAACTTCATAACCAAAATGGACAGGTACTTGGATTAACATCTGTTACATTCACATCCAAGCATGATATTGGCTGTTTTGCCCCTGATATCAATGTACCATCTCATTTTGTGAGGAATTTGGTGGATATCGAATCTTCAAGTGAGCTCTTGAAGGGGATTCAGATTCAAGATCTGCATGATCACTTTGAAGCTAAAATAATTGACTTTGAGGTCAGGGTTATATTTTCTCTCATTTTCAGTCATTTTTTTTAAATATTTTTGGTCAAGAAAACTAATGTTTAGCATCCTGCAGATAAATTTGTCTGTGCCCTCTTATCCTTATACTTTTCCTGTTGTGGAGAAAGTTAACGCTTCTTTTGCTATAGCACAATGCGTTGTTCAGGATGAATCATTCTTGAAGGCATTGGAGGTAGGTAAACCTTCAGCAATGCTTATTATCAGATTAATTTGATATAAATTTGTATCTCTCTCTAAAAGTTTAAAGTTCCCTTCAAATCTCCTAATATCATACACACACACACACACACACACTCTCCCTCTCAAAACACTAAAAAATTTTCTTATCTGTTTCGTACTAAATAAAATAAAGGGTAAATATGATACATTTACTGTTTTGAAAGGTAAATATGGTATCATGAAATTCTGAAGGCTGCATATGAAATTTTGAACTACTAGGAGGAATTATGAAATAAGAAAATAATTATTCTCACGCCGATAAGTAAGATAGACTAAAATGCATGTATTTGGATGTGCATTTTGAAAGTAATTATGTGATATTGAATAAGACAAGCAGCTGTAATAAAACTGGTTGTAGAAGATAGTCTTCGGATGTGCATGTGCTGCCGTTTGAAGATTCTTGAGCGGTTAAGTGATAAGATCATTTAAGAATATAATAAATAAAATGACTGCGAATGAGATAAATCATGAAGGGATTGCATATTGATTGTGATATAATAGGGTTACATGGGGGCTCTCTACATATAGTTTGAATGTACACATAAGATTCTTGAGCAGTTAAGTTATAAGATCATTTAAGAATATAAAAAATAAAATGGCTACGAATGAGATAAATCATGAAGGGTTGCATATTGATTGTGATATAATATGGTTACACAGAGGCTCTCTGTTAGGGATTCGGGTATTGCAACACACACACAAACACAAATAATCTGCAAGAGAAAATAATAAAAGAAGATGAACACGCGAGATTTACGTGGTTCGGTCCGCTGACCTACGTCCACGGGCTGCAACCAGGATACTTTTATATATTATTGCCTCTGCCTCACTCGTGTTGAGGAATTACAAGTACACAACAAATATAAATAGAGAACTATCTAGGGTTTACAACTTAATCCCCAAGAAAACTAATAATGGGCTTTAATTAAATAAATGGGCCAGGCCTGCCACTAGTCTTTAATTAATTAATCTGTCACAAAAGATGTCTTCTAACTCGGGCCCAATTAAGCCTCCATAAACCCAACAATCTCCCACTTGGAGGCTTGATAATCTTCAAACTGCCTTCCGCTATGATAACTTGTACCTCTTGTAATCTTCCTCGTCTTCCTGGTTGCATCTGCCTTCTCATCAGTAACCTGAAGGCCCGTTGAAGCTCCCCCGAGCTCCAACACATCAGTCATGGCTACAACTGCCGCTGACTCGTTCTCTGTCCCTACCGGCTCCCACTTACACGCACAACCTGGAATACCTTGAGAACAAACAACACTCTCCATATTAAGCAGGTAATCTTCTGGAGAGACTTTAACTGCTGAAAAACCGGTTCTCTTAACCCACTGTCTGGTAACTCTGGCTAAAGCTTTGACTGACTGACTGCCAGTGCTCCCACTGCCACGAAAACCCCTGACTAGTTTCTCTGAACCTCTTCTAGCAAGTTAAACCTGAATCTGACCTATGGCTCTGGGTTTATCTCCTGCAAAACAAACCTTCTTCTGCCCACCGACTCTGTGAACCGGACTTTGGTCTTCTTCTGAACTGGGCCGGCCACTCCCTCAGATGATAAACTGACCATATACAATGAACCCCTCTTTCTTCCTCGAGCTATGACAAGATTTCCCTTAACAACTTTCCACTGCCCGTTCCCAAATTTAACCTCATGTCCCTGTTCATCCAACTGCCCAACAGAAATCAACTTTTTCTTTAAGCTTGGAATCACTCTGACATCCTTCAAGGTCCATGAACAGGCTGAAGTAACTAAATTCATGTTACCCATGCCCGTAACATCAAGAACATCATTGTTCGCCAGTCTAACCTTACCAAAATCACCCTCCTTCAAATTCTGCAATGTTTCACTGCTGTGGGTAGCATGAAATGAAGCACCAGAATCCATGACCCAGAAATCAACATCACCCTCAACACTAAGAACTAAAGCCTCGTCCTTTGAGTATTCTTCTGCTGTGTTGACTTCTTTCTTTTCATTCTTATCATTCGGACACTGATTCCTAAAATGTCCCGCCTCGTTGCAGTTCCAACATACCACATCCTTCCGAGTCCTAGACTGACTCCTTTTCCTGTTCCCGCTCCCACTACCTCTGTTATTTTTCCTCCCTCTGCCAACATGCATTAAATCACCCGATGATTCACCTGAATTTCTTCTTTTGACATCTTCGCCTAAAACAAGATCCCGAATCCCATCAAAAGTGAACTCACTGGTAGAACTAGTAATTGCTGTAACAGTCCCTGACCAGCTATCAGGCAAGGACGATAAAAGTAGTAGAGCTTGAACCTCATCCTCGAATTTGATACTGACTGACCCAAGTCTTGACAAAATCGAGTTAAAGTTGTTGATGTGCATCGTAACTGAACTTCCTTATTTCATCTTCGTATTTACCGGTTCACGAATCAGGAAAACCTTGTTAGCTGCCGAAGGCTTCTTGTACATGTTAGACAATGCATTCATTATCCCACGCATTGTGGTTTCCTTCAACATGTTGAACGCAACATCCTTCGATAACGACAATCTAATAACTGCCTTAGCTTTGTTATCCAAAGTTCCCACTCATCCGGTTGTATCTTCTCCGGTCTTTCACCCAATACCATGTCCAAATCTTTCTGAACCAGCAAATCTTCCATTTGCATTTTCCACCAACCAAAGTCTTTACCATCAAACTTCTCAATCTGAAGTTTCCCGTTCTCAGCCATTAACTTAAACTAAGAATTCCCAACTTTGGATATAGGTAACAATATCAAGAAAAATAATCTCGGACAAACAAAATAACCCCCAAAAATCACCACAAAACCACTCGGCTAAACTGCCTGACAACCGCCAAAAAACCCGATAACCAAAACCCGTTGCAAACTCACGAACCAACCCCAAACCTAATTAATAATCAGAAACTGAAACCAACTAGAAACAAAAACCTGTTCCTGGTTTCTTTCTGATTAAAAGATGATTAAAGTACAAAGTAATAAAATTACTTTTGGTTTTTGTCAATGTATGCTTACAATTGATAAGAAAGATAGCAGCTTGCAATTATTGATCGATGGTGCAATAGTATATTATAATCCAAAATTCACAATTTGTGAACAATGACCAAAGCAGAATACTATTTCTTGTTGGCGGTGGAATTGTAAATCACAAATAACGAAACAAAAACAAAGAAATATTGCAAACCTCAATATATTTATTTCCTTATTTGATGTAAAATTATGGAGGTACCTTTAAACAAACTGTCAACTAACGGGTGGTAGGCGGCTAGGATCTGCCGGCCTTATACCCTAGACCAACCAACTATTTTCTCTCGCGATCGTGTTTCGTCCGTGTGTAACCGTAACCTCGGCTCTTGATACCACTTGTTAGGGATTCGGGTATTGCAACACACACACAAATACAAATAATCTGCAAGAGAAAATAATAAAAGAAGATGAACACGCGAGATTTGCGTGGTTCGGTCCGCTGACCTACGTCCACGGGCTGCAACCAGGATACTTTTATATATTATTGCCTCTGCCTCACTCGTGTTGAGGAATTACAAGTACACAACAAATATAAATAGAGAACTATCTAGGGTTTACAACTTAATCCCCAAGAAAACTAATAATGGGCTTTAATTAAATAAATGGGGCAGGCCTGCCACTAGTCTTCAATTAACTAATCTGCCACAAAAGATGTCTTCTAACCCGGGCCTAATTAAGCCTCCATAACCCAACACTCTCTACACATAGTTTGAATTTACACATAGATACTTGCAACTTTTGTTAAAGTTAGGGGTAAGTTAATTTGCTTTACTCTTGGATAACTGGTTTCACTGCAGATAGTATGAAGCTTGTTTTTTGGCTCTTAAATAATCAGATTATTAGAAGAAGAATCAATTTATTCAAACATTTAGAACTGATTATGTCTAATTGAGTTTTTGTATTGATAGTTTACTAAGTCAACGGTTATTAGTCATCACTCACAGTTTGGTTTCAGGTTTATGTAGTGGTGGCAACTTTTTGGGCACACTTGTCACCAACAATAGTTGGTGCAGTATTGGAACTTGTTGACAGTCTCAGCATGCTGCATGATTCATCACACTTGGTGACATCAGACACACCTTCGTCATATGATACACCTTCGTCGCATCATACGGATTTGGATAAATTAAAAAACATTAACTCTTCAAGAGTTTCTGTTATTGCTAATTTGGAATCTGCTAGTGTCATTGTTGACCTTGAAAATGGCTTAGAGGCTAGCTGCACACTAACTGTTTCTCTCCAGGATTTGGATATAAGGTATGTTTGTCTCTTAAAAGTTATTATGATTTGATATACTGAAGGCCTTATTGGACCCTGATGTTTAAGTTGGGGATAATGTTATGTTTTTTTCTCCTTTTTAGGTTTGTTATTATGGAATCCGCAAACGCTTGCTGGATGTGTACAAGAGCTTTAAAAATAACATCTTGTTCATTGGAAAGCGGGGAGGACCTTATAATATGCGTGTCTGAAAGTAATTTTTCTTCCCATTCTTCACAGCAACAAGAAGAAGAAATAAACGTTTCACCTAACGGGTGCCTCATGTTACATTATGACGGTGATTTAGTTAACCACAAGCTTAGTATATGGTTAAGTGACTTTGACCTTCATTGCTACCCGTATATTATCGGACTGCTTGTTGACTTTTTCAATAAGCTATCTGAATATACTCCTTCACATGCTGCTGTCAAGATTCAAGATTTAAGTAATGGTTTTCAGTTGGGTTCGTATTTTGACTTTCAAAGATTTGGTTGCTCCAATTTTTCCGAGAACAGCTCATCTGACTGGGACAGCATCTCAGTGGATGATTACCCTTTTGTTACGATACACAATGGCAGCCCACTCCTTAATCTTGAAAGTTCACTTATTAACATTAGTCCAGACTGGAAAAAGGTTCTTAATATAAGAAAGAGTAAGATAAACACTTCAAGATTCTGTGCAGAAAAGGAATTCCAGAAACTATACACCCCGTTGATTGAACGTGAACCATTGGATCATGACTTTGTAGATCTGGTTGTAGTCAATCTTCATTTCAGCAGCATAAGATTGCATCTTCATGACTCTAAATGCATTGTTGCATCTTTTACGCTTCCTGCTGCTAAATCTTGTTTGGCTATACATAACGACTGTTTGGATGTGCTTTGTTCTACTGAAGGATTAATCCTGTCTTCTTACTGGTGCCCTCAGTCTTTACAAGATTCCCTGTGGGGCCCAGCATCACCAAATCTTTCCCCAGTGATTAACATTCGTGTGAAAAAACAAAATCATGGGTTAACAGCATCTAGTGTTGAACTGGATTTTAGTATTCAAAATGTATCATGTGTTTTACCACCTGAGTTTCTCGCTGTTCTCATTGGTTACTTCTCATTGCCTGATTGGAACTTTAATGCCAACCAGGATACTGATAAAGTGGCTGATGTTAGTTTGACTTACAAGTTTGAGATATTGGATTCTGTTTTGTTTGCACCAGTGGTTAATGCAGATCGCCGGTTTCTAAAGCTTGACATTCCGCAATTGTACTGCACCTTCATTGAGTATTGTGATCCTGATAGCCTTTTAAAAGAGATTCCTGCTGAGTGTTGTGTTCCAACTGAATTTATTTCAGATCAAAGTCATTGTTTAAATTTATTTGGATGGGAGTTATCTCTACATCATATTCTTTTGAAACACGAAGCTTCTGATTCCTTGAAATTTAATCATGATTTTGAAAAGAGTGTTGGATTAATTGCACCTTTTAGTGGTGATTTATGGATCAGAATACCATATGGATCTAATCCTACTTGTGCCACCGCTTCTCCCTCAGTTTGTGTCATGTCAAGGATTAGCAATTGCCAAATTATTGTTAAAGGTATAGTATTCTTTTTGGTTCTGGTGAACCCCTCTAGTTCCAGATCCATGACTACCATTTTGTACATATGTGATATTTTTACTAATGTACGTTTTTTTACAGGAAATGACACTATTGGCTGCTTTGGAGCATTACAAGATGTCATTGATGAGTTATCATCTATTGAAAGTCGAGCCCAATGTTTCACTTCTGATGTTTTACAGTTTCTTCAGTCAAAGGGAAATCTTAAAGAAAATCATGTTCCTGTTGAATCTTCAACTGTCACCTTCACAGAAATCAGATCTTCTATCCAATCTATGTCCGTAAATCTTTATTCTCGGCAGACAAAATCGGTTTCTCACGAGCTTATTGCTAAAATTGACATGAAATTCACATGTTCAGTATCATTAAAAGATGACAAACCTCGATGTCTGAATATGTCATTCAGTTATTTACAACTCAAATCCCTGCTTAACTCGGCTGTTTTACTGGAATGCACATCTTCTAACCAAAATGCACTCGTACTTCAATTAAATGTTTTAATATCGGATGAGGGTGAAAGTCAGCTTAGTTTCACCCTTCCTTGTGTTAACATTTGGTTATTTTTATCTGACTGGAGTGAAGTTGTTGACCTTTTAAATTCTTCTGGCGTACAACCTCCTAAAGCTGCTATCTTTAATGAGGAATCAAAGAAATCCAATTTGGATCGGGTTGATACTCCAGAAAACGCATCTCCATCAACCACTGTGTCAAATTATCTATCTTCAGAAGACATAACTCAACATCCGTTTTCACTAATTGTGAAATCAAATTATATTGGAATAAAGATATGTGTTCCTGTTCAAGTCTTTGGAGAAGCATCTAGATATCTTGGGGAAGCCCAAATTCGAGAGAAGAATTCTTTCAATGACTACAGTTTTCTCTTCATTTATTTGCAAAGTAGGTGCTCCGAGATGAATGTTAACGGTCAAAAAGCAAACTTGAAGTCAAATATAGGGAAAACAACAGGAACAGTTGAATTATGTCAGAACAAAAGGGTCCATTCTTGGCCATTTTTTCAGTTATTGCAGGTTGATGTTGAAGCAGATGTTGGTAATGATGACATGGATCAAATGCAATTGAAGGCAGATGTTAACTGTGATAATCTTGATGTTTGGCTTTCACAAGATACATTCTACTTCTGGCAAACTATGCATTTTGTGTTTCCGGATGACACAGGGTCTCCTCAGTTTCCAGCGTGTGGTGTAAATTTTAGATTTTATCTACAGAAGCTTTCCCTTCTTTTGACTGACCTAAAGGTATATGATTTTCTATGTGTCTGCATATTTGAAGGTGTTTGTAGTTTTGCATGGACTATCTGTGGTGTTCATTAGTTTTTGGTTTGAACTAGGGTAGCAAATTGTGTGGGTCAGGTGATTAGGGTAACAGAACAAAATGAGCCGGGTTAGGATTGGTAATTCGTCTACCAGGTTTATGAAATAAAATAGACTTTGGGCAGCTTTTAACCTAGTGGACCCACTCGTTTTTCTTTTAAGCCAATTCGTTGATTTTACCTATTTGATCCATTAGAAATTAAACATAACTTATATTGACCCGTTCTGTAACCAACCAAAATCGTTATCTCTTGTTTAATCTATTGAAACTTTTTGTAAGTGTATTGATAGTACTTATGCTTTGTGTGTATCATCCAGTGGAGTTCCAATGGCTCACTTCTAGAAGTTATCATTGGAAGCTTATTGTTTCGTGGTATCATAACTGAAAACCTAATGGAAGGGTCAATTGAAAGTGAGCTACAAGTGAACTACAATAACATTCACAAGGTAAAATATTGTTGCACCATGCGACATTTCTTATTGTGTAGGATATGCAAATAATTATAGTTATTGATTTGCGTTATTTTTGCAGGTTTTATGGGAGCCTTTTCTTGAGCCTTGGAAATTCCAAGTAAGTTTAAGAAGAGAACAGGGAAAGAGTGCCCTTGAGAATAGCGCAGTCATGACTGATGTTCATCTTGAGTCAGCAATGAATCTCAATATTAATGTTACTGAATCCTTTACTGAGGTATTTAATATCTTGTATTTTCTTTTTAGATGTCTTTTATGATGACATAAATGGCATATTGATTTATTGATTTGCAAAATAATCACCTTAGTCTTGAATAGAGGTAGAAACATGGACAGGTTGGGTAGCAGTTTAAGACGGGTCAATTTTTTGGTACGTTTAAAATGGGCCAGGGTGGGCTGGGTTGAATTCGGTTGTCTCGTGAACACTTTTTTGTTCATTTTACAAATAATCAATGTGTCAAGTACAATTGCAAAAATAGTTTTATGACTAGTAATTTATACTCTGGATAAATTGATTTAGGAGGCTGTATGCATTAATAGTACACATTGGTGAGTTTCAACCAACCTGTTCCATTTGAGATATGTGATATGCTACAATCCAAATTGATCCATTCCCCTTTTAGCAATTCGCTACACGTGAAATCATTTTTCTCTTCATCTGAAAAGATTGCAAAGTTAGTGAGGTCATGTATTGTTAATCACTTCACTAATTATTTGTTTACCCAAATTTTCATTTCAAAGGTCGCTTGCAGAGCAATTGATATGGTTAAGGACACATGGGATCTCATGGAATCGAATGTACTTTCTGAAAACTCAAGATTGACAACAACAGGCACCAGTGAGAACACACTTGCAAGCAGATACGCCCCCCCTTACACACTTGAAAATTTGACTTCACTTCCTCTGGTTTTTTATATCTACAAAGGTTCAAAAACTGCCGATGGTTTTAATCTATCATCATTAAAAGATGGAAAATACGTGCAGCCAGGCTCTTCATACCCAGTGTATATTGATGATACTTCCCCTGATGAACATAATTTTAGCTTTAGAACTAGCCAATCTTCTGACAGCCTAGGTGACAGACATGTTGCTGATGCGCAACATCACTACATCATCGTTCAACTTGAAGGAACTTCCACACTGTCAACTCCCATTTCTATTGATTTGGTTGGTGTTAGTTTTTTTGAGGTGGATTTTTCTAATTTGTCGACTAATTTAGGAGTTGAAAATGGTGGCGATTTTGCTAAAGGTGTTAGTAGCTATGTTGTTCCTGCAATAATTGATGTTTCAGTTCAGAGATACACAAAGTTAGTGCGCCTGTACTCGACTGTAAGTTCAATTGGTTAGCCATGTATATTTCTAAATTATATTCACAAACGGGCCTAGGCCTGAGACCGACACAAAAAGCTCTAATGGTTTCTATCTCTTTAGGTCATACTCTTAAATGCAACATCAGTGCCATTTGAAGTGCGGTTTGATATTCCATTTGGCGTGTCTCCAAAGGTACTCACTTGTAGAAAATTTATTTTATAATGGTACTGGAGCTGATGTGCGCGTATATATGTCTCATAAAGGTGTCTTTTTTTTTTTTAGATTCTGGATCCAGTAGATCCTGGTCATGAGTTTCCTCTTCCTCTACATTTGGCTGAAACTGGCCGTATAAGATGGCGCCCGCTTGGCAGCACTTACCTTTGGAGCGAGGCTTATAGTATTTCTAATATTCTCTCTAATGAAACTAAAATAAAAAACAAAAAATTTCGTTCATTCGTCTGCTATCCTTCTCTTCCGAGTAGTGATCCTTTTCGATGCTGCGTATCGGTGCATGACATGTGTCTACCTTCGATTGGACGAATAAACAAGGGTTCATCATCTTTTTATATAAAGCAGTCAGACAAGATAGAAAATCAAGATCAGTCTAATAAGCGGTGTATTCACCTGATTACATTAAGTAATCCCTTAGTAGTAAAAAATTATTTACCAGTTACAGTATCTTTGACGATTGAGAGTGGTGGAGTCACACGTGACATGGTGCTTTCAGAGGTTGGTAGCTTGTGTGGATTTTAACTGTCTTTTGTCTTTGTTTTAATTCATATTTATTTGTTTCCATTTTAACATCTACAGGTTGAAACTTTTTTTCATCATATTGACTCGTCGCATGATCTTTCATTAACTTTCAATATTCATGGGTTTAGACCATCTGGTCTGAAGTTCCCCCGTGCAGAGAAGTTTAGTGAAATTGCTAAATTCAGTGGAACAAAGTTTTCTTCATCTGAATCTGTTAACTTTAGTTCCGATACCTCTAAAGGTGATCATTACTTTTCTCCTCTCTCTCTCTCTCTCTCTCTCTCACACACACACACACACACACACAGTTACACACATGTAAATGTACACCGACATAGGGGTGTTCAATCTAAGTACTTAATTTGGCAAATTTGGGTGCCAAATTAAAAAACGAAAATTAAGCCGCTTGCTCTGAATTCACCCATACACTGAACTGAATAACCTAGGTAACAAATGGATTAGACCGGTTATTTAGTTAGACCCATATTTTAAACACCCTTGTAACTCGCTAACACAAAAGCTGATTATTGTGGCTGCTGGCTTTTGCTTAGGTTCATTATACGTGACAATGGAAAAGGTGATGGTTGCATTTTCCGGGGCCCGTGAAATCTGCATATTTGTTCCATTCTTATTATATAACTGCTGTGGCTTTCCCCTCACCATTGCCAATTCTACCAATGCACGGATGGCACATGGCTGCACCGTGCCTTCATGTTATGATTTGGATGAAAGGGACCCGTATTTAGGCAAAAAAGATGGTCTTGGCTTTTTGTCTTCCAATCAATTTTTGCAAAATGATGGTACTATGAGGTTTCCCCAAAATAATAATCTTGTTTCCACCAGGAAGACCTTGGAAACATATCATGGTAAGTTTCCGAAGAATATAGAGGCACAGACATCATCTATGGATGACAAGGGAAAAGATTCAGTTTCAAGAAGTCGATCAAATGTGAATCTGAATGATTTTGATGATGCAAAGGGTAAAAAGGTTAATTTTTGCATGTATTCTCCTGATCCTAATATATCTTCGAGTGAGATTATGGTTAAAGTTAGTCGGTGCCAGTCTGATGCTGATGTGGAAAGTAACCTTGACTATTCATGGTCTAGTCAATTTTTTCTTGTCCCACCAACTGGTTCAACTACTGTTCTTGTTCCCCAATCATCAAACAATTCTTCATATGTATTATCTGTATCTTCTAGTGCTGTATCTGGCCCTTTTTCTGGAAGGACAAGGATTATTAATTTCCAGCCAAGGTATCATAGTTTGACATCTCTGTTTCCGCATGATTTACTAGAGGTGGCAAAATGGGTGGGTCCAATGGGCTGGGTAATGGGTCAAAACTGATTCGGGTTAAAATGGGTCGAGTTGGGCCCACAACACTTTATTTTCAGAATATAGTTTCTTGAATCTTTAGCATGCCAGTATAATAAGAAACTACATACTCTTTCAGTAATAAGCTAGTGATTTCTTATAAAATGTTTTGGCATAATAGGTGGCTCCTTTGTGTTGGGTAATGGGTCAAATTAAGTTGGGTTGACCTGCAACACCTAGGGCTGTAAACGAACCGAACGAACACGAACAAGGCCTTGTTCATGTTCGTTCGTTAAGAAAATAATGTGTTCACGAACGGTTCACGAACACTTACCGAACGAGATTTTATGTTCGTGTTTGTTCATTAAGGAAATGAATGTGTTCACGAATGGTTCACGAACACAATCGAACACAAATAAAAATCAATAGAGCCTAGAAATTGAGACCAGCGTATTCATCAATGTGAATAATAAAAGTCTATAAACAAATCAAACAAACACAAACAAGGGTATGTTCTTGTTCACTCATTTAACTTTAAACGAATACGAACACTTAATCGAACAAATATTTATATTCATTTTTGTTTATTTAAGAAAATGAACATTTGTGTTCATTTATGTTCATTTGTTTATAATCTAAACGAACATAACTGAACAAAGATAAACGAATATAAATGAACATAGATGACAAATGTAAATGAACACAAACAAGCATAAACGAACGTAAATTAAAACACTTAAATGAACTCAAATTAAAAAATGTAAAAACCTTTAACTAGATTACTCATCCAGATAATAAGTAATTATTTTCTATTAATACATAAGCGAACATAAATAAACAGATACAAACGAACATAAATAAACAAACATAAACGAACGTTCGTGAACATAAATGAACGAACGGAACATGTGTTCATGTTTGTTCGTTTAATTAAACGAACACAAATATTTTGTTCGTGTTCGTTCGTTTATTAAATAAACGAACATAAACGAACTTCCCGCCGAACGGTTCACGAATAATTCACGAACGTTCGGTTCGTTTACAGGCCTAGCAACACCTTTTGCCCAAAATTTATATTTTTCTGAATATTTAGCCTGTCAAATATGATGAATAATTTATATTTTTGAAGACTGGTTAGGGTTAAATCGGGTCGAGATGGTTACACATTTTTTAAAATTTATATTTTTGAAGCGATAACGTGTCAAATATGATTCAAAAAGTTAACTTATCTAAGGAATAATCTAACAATATCAGACACAATGACTTAGGTGATATATTGTTTATGCTTTGACTTTGGACCCACCTGACTCATTTTTAGCTGATATATTGTTTATGCCTGTATGACTTAGGTGCCACCTCATGTAGACATGTAGTTACTGTGAGTCATTGGTGTTTCGTCCATTACTGATCTTTTATCTTCTTTTTCTCTTGTTCTTCAGATATGTGATTAGTAATGCATGCAGTAAGGACTTGTGCTTTAGGCAGAAAGGATCTGACTTCATATATCATTTGAAAGTTGGCCGGCACTCTCATATTCATTGGACAGATGTAACAAGGTACATCAGTTTTTTTTTACATTTGAGTTGCTAACCTGCTATTACCAGTATTAAGTTTCCACCCACTTGATGGTTTACCAAATACGAGGACACCAAGTGGAAGAGAATAAAAAAAGTAATCGTGTGTGCCTGCCTGCATGTGTGTTTAACATACTTGTGAAAGTTATGTAACAAATATGATCACAAAAGTAGTATCGTTTCATTAATAATCTCTTAATAAGTACTAGCTTGTTAAATATGATCACAAAAGTGGTATTAATTCATTAGTAATCTAATATTTCGAATAAAATTAGCTAGGGGATTTTATGCATTAAGATACCCTTTTGTTGACTTTTCCCATTTAATTTCTATTTTCATTTTAAGCTTTATCACCCATTTGAGATAAAAACATAAACCTAATCGACTTATTCGTAAACAAGTAGGTATTCTTACATGTAATTATATGCCACTATCTTCTATCTGACGCTAATATACACACAAATGGCAGGGAATTACTCATTTCAGTTCGTTTTGATGAACCTGGATGGCTGTGGTCTGGATGCTTCTTTCCAGAAAATTTAGGTGATACACAGTTAAAAATGCGGAATTATGTGTCCGGTGCAGTTACTATGGTACGCGTGGAGGCGCAAAATGCTGATGATGCAATTAGAGATGCAAAGGTTTTTGGGAATCCTCATGGCGATTCTGGGACAAACTTGATTCTTCTGTCTGATGATGATACTGGCTTTATGCCATACAGGATTGATAATTTCTCAAAGGAGGTTAGTGCTTAAAACATCTTGTGAAGTTATTATTTGCTTTGGAAAAAATAGTAATTTAATTCATGATTTTAGTTGGTTGCAGAGACTACGCATTTATCAACAAAAATGTGAAGCATTTGAGACTGTTGTTCATTCTTATACATCTTGCCCTTATGCATGGGACGAACCCTGTTACCCACATCGTCTAACTGTTGAGGTGTGCATTCTTTTTATTAATATTAACTTATAGTGATAATTTGTTTCTCATTAGTTTTCGTAGATTGTGATCAAGTACAAGGTTATTTCTGATTGTTTTTCTGTTTTTAATCTCCCAAGGTGTTTGCTGAGAGAGTAATAGGGTCTTACTCCCTTGATGATGCTATAGAGCACAAACCAGTGTGTTTACCTGCAACTTCTGAGGTACAATTGATATCATCATGAATTATTTTGTCTAATTCATAAATCTTAATCACTCTTGAGTAACCGGTTAAAAAGAAAAATTAGCTAATATGATTTTCGGTTGATTTAATTAACAGAAACCTGAAAGAAGATTGTTGATATCTGTCCATGCTGAAGGGGCGTTAAAGGTATATATTGTTTTAGCATTTCAGATGCAAATTATACATATCATAACATTACCCTTTTGTCTAATTGATATTTTTACAATCATACAGGTTCTCAGTGTCATTGATTCAAGTTATCATAGTTTTGACGATATAAAAAGCCCAAATTCTCCTCAGCTAAATGATAAAACAGAATTTGACCAAAGGCAGGAAAGTTCTGTTCTTTATAAAGAAAGATTATCAGTTGCAATTCCCTTTATTGGGATCTCTGTTATGAGTTCTCAACCGCAGGTACCATTACTTGAAAAGTTGCTACAAATGCAGGGGTAGTTTAGCCATTTTAGTATTTTACAATACTTATGAATTTCCCACTTTGTAGGAGTTGCTCTTTGCTTGTGCAAGGAACATGGTGATTGATTTAGTTCAGAGTTTGGAGCAGCAAAAGTTTACGTTGAAAATATTTGCTTTGCAAATTGATAACCAACTTCCAACAACACCTTATCCCGTTATATTATCTTTTGACCATGAATACAAGCAAATCGCAACTTCCCAGATTATTACTAAAGATGATAGCTTGAAGGTAAAAGGGGGACATATGAAACAGTTAAAATCTGACAGTTCATGTGAGCCTGTATTGTCATTGGCTGTTGCAAAATGGAGGAATAAAGATAGAGCGTTACTTTCATTCGAGCATATAATTTTAAGGTATGTGATAGTAACATGAGTTGAAATTGCTACTTGGGAGTAGTGAGTCGGGTTGACCTGAAATGTTTATCGTCCAAAAATTATAGTTCTATGTTATATGATCACAAAAGTAACATTATTTAACAGTGAACTAAATTATTTAAGAGGTTACAATGTTACATGCATTGTAATACAATTTGGGTGCCTTTTGACCTGTTTGACCCAGTAGTGATAAAATATAATCCGAATTGAGCCGTAAGTAGGTAGGTTGAGATTGCCACATGTACGAATGACTAATTTTTAATTTTCTGCTGTAGAATGACAGATTTTCATCTTGAGCTGGAGCAAGATGTCATCTTAGGTCTGTTTGACTTTTACAAGACAGTATCTTCAAGGTTCCATAGCAAAGCAATGCCACATAAGGATTCAATCATCCATCCTCTCTCCTCAAATTTCAGTGCAAATATTGCAAGGAAATTTTCTGACACCCATCTAAATCAAAAGTCAAATGGGGATCATTCTACATTTGTTGAAAGTCAAAGTCAGACCTCTCTTTTGCTTCCGTCAGTTGTGCCAATTGGAGCACCTTGGCAGAAAATCCATCACCTAGCACGAAAACAGAAGAAAATATATGTTGAAGTTCTTGAAGTAGCCCCCGTCACTATAACTCTAAGGTTATTCAATCATTATTTTTTTGCATCTTTATTTAATATTTTAGTTTAATACGAGATGTTCACTTGTGGGCACTATTTTTCTTTTTGCAGCTTTTCGAGCAGTCCATGGATGCTAAGAAATGGAATACTTACATCAGGAGAGTATCTTATCCATGTAAGGGTGACAATGGGGATAAATATTTAACTTTATTATTGTATCTAGTGTCTATTAAACTACTTATTTGGATATATGTCTATAGAGAGGTCTTATGGCTCTTGCTGACGTGGAGGGAGCACGGATTAATTTGAGGCGGCTGACCATTTCTCATCAATTGGCGAGCTTGGAGTCCATCCGAGAGATCTTAATCATTCATTACACACGACAACTTCTTCATGAGATGTACAAGGTTCAAATATAGATTACCTTTAGCTTGTGGTCTACTTATTTCACTCGAACATATGAATGTGTTTTACAATGTATCTAAACACGTGTTTATTATCATTTAAGGTTTTTGGTTCTGCTGGGGTTATAGGCAATCCCATGGGTTTTGCAAGGAGTGTGGGACTTGGAATCAAAGATTTCTTGTCGGTTCCAGCCAGAAGCTTTATGCAGGTAATATAATATTGTTTTTAAATGCACAGGTGGAAGTCGCCCTTTATAATATATATATATATATATTGTAAATTATTTTTCCAGAGTCCAGCTGGACTTATCACAGGGGTGGCTCAAGGAACTACTAGTCTTCTTAGTAATACAGTGTATGCCATTAGTGATGCCACTACTCAAGTCAGTAGAGCTGCACACAAGGTATAATTTTATTGCCGGTTTATAATTAAATAAACAGTTGTTTGTTTGTTTATCTGCATTGTTTAAACTTTATACCTGCAGGGTATCGTCGCCTTTACAATGGATGACCCTACCGCAAGCGAGATGGAAAGACAACAAAAGGGAGTGCCGTCTCATGGCAAAGGCGTGATAAATGAAATTTTGGAGGTTTAGTTTTTTTTTCGTTATCTGTGTCACGTTATTAACTGATTTTTAAGTCAGCTTAATTTACAAATATATATTTTTTTATATTTTAGGGGCTCACTGGTCTTCTCCAGTCACCAATAAAAGGAGCTGAGAAACATGGTCTTCCAGGAGTCGTCTCAGGTACTTAATGGAAATGTCCTGTGGTAAAAATGACGTTATATGTCTAAAATTTTATATATCAAGTAATTTGTTTGTTTTTGCAATTGCAAATATATATTATTTCAATAAAAAAAGGTACTTGGGTAGCTTCCGACTTGTTATCAGAAAATTGCATTATTGTAAAAGATAATTTTAATACATTAGTTCTTCAAAGGAATTTATAAAATTGATTAAAATAAATTGTGGTGTTGACCCACCCCATCTTGTTTTGAATAAACCCCGTTGTTCTTTATGGATATAATGGATTGTAATTTTCGTTGAACTTTTATTTTGTCTTGTTATTTGTTAACCGTGTCAGACAGGCCAGTAGGGTCATTTGTATTACCGAATATGTGATATCCAGTCGTGTTAAATGGGTCATGTCGTTCAACCTGTTTATTAAACATGCATGTGCTCATGTTAAATAAATGACATGTATAGTTAAACGGGTCATGTTCGTGTTTGGTACCCTGTTAGTCGTGTCATTCCATGTCGTGTCTGATTTGTAAAATTTACATCTTTACCCTTTCACAGGTTTTGCCTTTGGAGTAACCGGGCTTGTGGCAAGACCCGCAGCAAGCATCCTTGAAGTCACAGAAAAAACAGCCCGTAGCATAAGAAACCGAAGCAAACTCTACCACATGGGGTCCCACCAGCTGCGGGTCCGTCTCCCAAGACCTTTAAGACAAGACTACCCTTTGAAACCCTACTTATGGGAAGAAGCAGTTGGCGTATCGGTCCTATCCAACTCGGATGACAACTTGATGTTAAAAGATGAAACATTAATCCTATCAAAACCACTCAAACAAGGGGGCAAATTTGTCATTATCACAGAACGTCTTATACTAATAGTTAGCTGTTTGAGCCTGGCTAATCTAGGGAAACCCGAGTTTCGTGGGGTCCCGGCTGACCCGGATTGGAACATTGAAGCTGAAATTACTTTGGATAGTGTGATTCATGTAGATAGTGATGAGGAGCTTGTGCATATAGTTGGAAGCAGTTCGGATGTCGTTTTAAAGAACCCGAACCCGCAAAGACGGGCTGGCAGGAAAAGATGGAATAACCAACCTACGCGGGTCCCGCTTTTCCAAACGGACTTGGAGTGTTCGTGTAAAGAAGACGCGGACGAGCTGTTGAAGGTGATTTTGGTGATGATTGAGAAAGGGAAGGAGCGAGGGTGGGGCGGGGTGCATCGGTTGCATCAGAGTGATATTCGGTAAAGCGGGTGGTGTACATTCTTTATATTTAGTTTTGTACATTGGTGTAGATATATGCCATTAGGAAGGGTTGCATTATATCTCCGTTATCGATCTAAAGCTTTAAGTTTTGTAAACAGTAAAAAAGAACATTACGATATAGGATAGAGATCTCGAGCCCGAGCCCGAGCCCGAAGTAGTGAAAAGTTTTGGTTTGATTGTTCACCTGTTTTATTATGTTTGGTGTCAATTAGACATCGTGTTTTTGCTACATTTAAGTAGAGAGTTTTAAAACTCGCATAACACTTGTCGTCTTAGATGTGATTTAAGAGACGATTTTCATGTCATATGTTTTGATACCCTTTCGCCGTATGTGATCAACTTCTATGCATTACATACACATGTTCATACGGTTTTAGTTATACTTGGTTCCAGGTTGAACACACTCCCAAAGGATTCGGGTGCTAATGATATTTGCTTCGGATATCTAACACTTGATTACTACTACTAATAATGTTGATGTGAGTTATAAATCACTGGCATTTCATAAAGGTCATAAGTTGGAGGCATTGCTTCTAAGCAATGGTGCAAATCTTCAAGGCTCAAACCATCTAGCCAATCATTCCCATCATCAACATCCTCGGTTAATCCGATGTCGTTTAGCTCACTAGTATCCTTGATTGTGATCAAAGATTCAGGCGGCAAGTCGTTTGAATATATGACATCGCCTTCGAAGCCACCACCAAACTCATCGCTCGAAGATCCCGCATCACCCTTACTAAAGTTGTTCTCTTTCTGTAAGGGTGATGCGGGATTAAGACGATGAATGTTGTTATCTTCGGGTACGATTATTATCTCCTTAGGGTTATTCTTCTTGTTGTAAAGACGACATAAAACCCAATCATCCGACTGCAAGTATCATCAACACATAATCATGTCAACTTTAATTTTTTTTATTAAAAAAAAGTTAAAAGATTATCAAATAATATTAAAATTATAAACTCACCTTAGAAGCTGCAAGTCTATGTTCATGCATGATCCAATTTGTCTTGATCCCTTTAAGCCCTCTTCCCGCGTAAAAAACCAAGGATTTCTTGATCCCGATTATTGCATTCGTGTCGGTTTTCGACTTAATGGGTTTATCCGCTCCGGTTGCTTTCCAGTACCCGTTTCCCGTGACCCGGTTTGGTCTTGACCCATTCGGGTATTTCCTGTCTCTCGGTGTGAAAAAGTACCATTCCTTTGTTCCAAACAAAGCCATTTCTGAAGTAAAAAAATTAAGTAAAATAATTAGTCGAACGAAACTGAATTAACCGGAAACCAAACCGAAACCGAATCAAATTCTAACGTAACCGAAACTAAACCATGATCAAGAAAAAATGTAACCAGTTCGTTTTTCAGTTTTACAAAATGCTGAATTCGGTTGACCGAATAAACCGTTTAAATCGATTAAGAGATTCGGTTACTTGCTTAATTAATTTGAACATAAGAACATACCTGGAAGCTCCCATGGTTCATGTTTGTAGATATCAACATCGGTGATGATATGAGCGGACTCCGACGTCGATTTGGATTTGCGACATAGGTAGTGAACGATAAGCTCCTCGTCGGTCGGGTGAAACCGAAACCCGGGAGGCAAGTTTAACTCGGATTCAGCGTCTCTAGTTCTTTTCGTTAACGGCGATCTCATCTTCCAGCGGTATAAAGACGTTTTACTTCTATGTGATGAGGGTTCAAATCCCGTGAATAAAATAATTGTGCAATTTAAACTGTTAAAAAAAAAAGAAAAAAAAAATTAATCCAGAATTTGTGTTGAATTGAATAATAATATGATAATATTCTTTCTGATTGGAAGTGGAAACTGAAATTTGATGAACTCCATTGCAAGCTTTTATACTTGTCTGAATGTGGGGTCCATTTACCGACATATGGGGTCCACAAAACAAGAGGTTCTCTTAAAGATTTGAATCACGTGTGTGTTTGTTTTCCGACATACGGATATGGATGAAATATGTGGGCTCTCAAAACACATATGTTCTTTGTCGGATAACTGTAGTTAGGTATCGGATAAATATGTAGGTTTCGGCTATACATGTTGGTTTGTTTAACACAAAACCCTTTGGGTATTTATTGGGTCTTGAGTAATTAATTAAAAATAATAATTGGGTAATATATTAAATTAATTAAAGAAAGAGAAAATTATATCGGGTTATTTAGGCATATAATCGGGTAAATGAGACTATATTATCGGGTTGTTAATCAAGCATATTATAAATCTCATACATCTCTTGAAACTGTCAAATATTCAAAATTACTACCAAAACGGTCACATACCCTAAAAAGACAGATGTATTCATCCTAAATGTTTCAAGTTTCATTAGCATCCTTATGTTTATAAAAACTAAAAAGTATTATAATTTAAGTGGAAAATAAAATACAATCATCATGACGAAAAGAAGTTAATGGGATTACAATTTTAATATTGTGTCTTATAGTGATCAGTGACATATACAATTTAATAATAAAGCTAATAAGCTATTTGAAATGAAAGTTTATATACATTTCGCATTTGTCAAATATATAAAAACTAGTTTTTACCCGGCGTGCTCCGCCGAGACAGTTATGATATATTTATATACATGTCCAGTCCCGTCGCGTTCTGACTGTGTATTAATGCGGATTTGGTTGGTATGGGTCAAGTTCGTTAAGATACCGAAACTAAATTAAGAAAATAATATGTACGTCAACACATAAACAGTAGTGACGCTCATATAACTAAAAATTAACATATTAAAAGGTTTGGTCGGCATCAATTACGTTCATATTGGTACCGGATTAAAAATAAAAAATAAACTCGTTAAATTAACATATAAAAAAATTAAAATATTTATAACGATGTTTATTCAGTCAATAAAACCCGGACGTTGGTAAAACCCAAGCATTATAATTTTGAGTCTATGCGAATTCAGCCAGTATCAGTTACGTTTGTTACAATATAAACAACGTTGGTAAACCAAATCGGTTAAACCCAAAAAAAAATCATCAAATTAGCATATAAAAAATATTTAAAATTACTTGTTTCGGTCGGTAAAATTAAGCAAGCAAACACGTGTAAAGTGTAAACATATACATACATGAATATTGTGATATTATTATAAAAGTACATGGTTGTCAAAAATTTACTTAGCCACATACACAACTGTGTCATTTTCATAATTAGCCTCTCTAGATTATAATATATTTATAAGGTTCACATTAAAAAGTAATGAGGGGTCTATTGTGGGAACTTGTCACCATAAATAGGTGTGGGACCATTCATTGAATTTGTGGGCCCACTTTTGTCCACAAAATTACCTTTTGGGCTTCTTGTAAAGGTTCTTGGACCCTTGGTGAGGGTCAAACACAAATTTGCAATGAGTCTTTCACTCTTAACTCTAAAGTTGTTCTTTTTAAATCTAATAATAAAAATATTATTCCCAAAAGAAATAATTAATAATTAATTATACTCTCTAATGAATATTATTAATAAGAGTAATTATTATCGGAACTATCAACTATGAACCAACTGGCTGATAATTGCTCATACTGACAATAATGAATAATGATACTCTAAAGTCTTAACTATCACTTCCATTGTTAAGCGTAATCACACAAGAAAAAGAACTATGATTTGCTCTTAATGAACACCTAACGGATTCTTATCTCAATCAAAATGTTGCAAATTGTTTTAGAACGACATAACTTAAAGTTAGAGTCATTGGAGTTACTTCTATGCTAGAGGAATCACCCTTGCTGACAAACAAGTTACAAGTGTTGTTGGTTATGTCGCATCTCGCAAGTATATATTATCATGGCTAATAGATTGTAGTTTAGATTATTAAATTAAAGTATTCTAATTATAAATTTATAACAATTTTATTTAAACCAAAGTAAAAGCATTTGCAATTTGCAAATTTATAAAAGCATTATTTTTTTTAAAAAAATGTTATATTATAATATTAAGATACCTTGGTATCTTGATTTTGAATTAAAAAATATCCAAGTTTGACTGGATGTAAATAAGTTCATTTAAAGAATTTAAATACGCCACTGCTGACGTTTTTGGTAATGGGCCAAAGGCATAAGGTGCTAAAGATGATGACATAACCAGTTACGTCACTAAACATAGTCACTACAAACGTTTTCTGGTCTTGTCAAAGTTGGTTTCACACGAGTGATGGATAATGCGTTGTGTTATCTCTTAGATTTCGAGCGGTTAAAATCGTTTGCATTGTTTAATGTTTAATGAACTTGTTTAGATTTTTTAGGCTTTTATTAGGTTTTTATTGGTAATTAGCTTACTAATTTTAACTTTTTAAACAAGAGTAAAGTGTGGTTTTTGTCTATGTGGTTTGTCCAAATATGCGGTTTTAATCAAATTGTTTCAAATTTATGATTTTCGTCCATGTGGTTTCATTTCATTTGCAATTAAACCCGATCTCAGTAACCCTGTTAAGTCTGGCCGTTCACGTTAGGGGCAATTTTGTCCTTTTTTCCCCAAATAAACCTCAGCTCTAATTCACAAGCCCCCTCACATGAGAGGCTGGAGTGTATTTGGGAAAAAAATGACAAAAATGCCCCTCACGTGAACGGCCAGACTTAACGGGGTTAGTGGGATCGGGTTTAGTTGCAAGTGAAATGAAACCACATTGACGAAAATCGCAAATTTGAAACTATTAGACTAAAACCGCATTTTTGGACAAACCACAGGAACAAAAACCGCAGTTCACTCTTTTAAACAACAAAATTTTAGGCCCTTATCGAGACTATGCCATAGACGTCGGCCGAACCCTTTCGCAGCCGATCGACTTAACAGCTTATAGCAAATTCTGTATAAATTTAAGTTAATTCTTACATTACTTTTTTAATATTTAATACCAGTTAATTTCTTTTCACACATATAAACTATTTTTTAGTATCTTAAAAGATATAGATAAAGTTGATGCAACAATGGATTCCTAAAAGTGAAAAAAATAGATACAATGAATGAAGGCAAGTGGACCAAATTTTTGAACTTTACTAGTATACTGCTTGTTTAGTTTGAACTTTGAATATTGTCAAAATAGGCCAAAAATGCTTTAAGCAGGACTGTAGAGTATGGACCCCTAAATATTTTTATAGCCCTACATTACTTGCATCTCACGCATTATATATTATTAATCAAAATACTTTAATGGGTTAACTGAATATGTGTAAGTATGTTTCAAAAGCATACTTTCAATTGGTAGGGCTTGTATAAAGATTTAATCAAAAATAGTTAGATTGGTTTTAAATAATTCTAAGAGAAAATTTTTGTTTCCGTTCATGTGGTTTTAGAGCGGACATAATGAGTCCCTGAAATTTTTTTGAAATGGTTGAGTCCCCGTGGTTTCAGAAACGAACAATTTGAGTCTCTGTGGTTTCAGAAACGAACAATTGAGTCCCTGTGGTTTCAGTAAAATGAAAGTTTACCCTGAAAGTTAAGTAAATGCATGGACTCAAATGGTTTATTTTTGAAACCAGAGGGACTCAACCAGTTCAAAAAAATTTTCAAGGACTTATTGTGTCTCCGCCCTAAAACCACAGGAACGTAAATAGTAATTTTCTCTAATTCTAATTATATTCTATTGGTAAATAATTGTCTCAATTTAATACTTGTCTGGTCTGGTGGTGTTCCAAACTAAAGGTGTATTTGTTTTCAACGATCCATGACTAACGGATGGTTAACTTCGTTAGCCAAATGCTTACGTGGCATGCGTTTCTTTAAATTATTTATAAAATATGTTATGTAATAATATTATAATAATATATTAAAAAACAATTTAACCCAACCCATCCTTCCGTCACCCCTTCTGTCATCACAATTTCATCTCCGGTAGTCCACGAGCCACCACCACCGTTTTTTTTGTTTTATTATTTGGGCTTGAAAAATTTGGTCTAAAAACAAAATGCTGGCCAAATATATTGAACCTTGACTTAAATCTTTTGCTAGTTAATAACTAATTGGTACTTATACATTTAGGCTACAAAATTTAGGTTAACCAATATACTAAACTATTATAAATCACTTAAAATTTAACATTAAAAATAAAAATATAAAAGTTCAGTTCGGTTCTTGTTTCAATTTATTTTTTTTCTAATTTCAGATCAATTTTTCCGGTATAGCAAGAATAAATTATTACTAAATATTAAAAACCCAAATAAATAATGTTGAACCTTCTTCATATTTGGACCAGCACATGAAGCAGTGGCATGGTGGGACCCACACTTTCCAACCATTCGTATAAATAAATACTCAAATTCCAACTTCAATTCACACAATAATATTATCATTCAATAAATAAATATATAACATGAGATCACCATCAAAATCTGTTACTAAAAAAACTGTTAGAGATGCTGAATCTGACTTGAACTTGCCTCCCGGGTTCCGCTTTCACCCGACCTGACCGAAGAAGAGCTCATCGTTCATTACCTCTCGAGGAAATCTCAAGGATCCTCGGTGGCCCCACCCCGCCACCTATTATTGCTGATGTGGATCTCTACAAACACGACCCGTGGGAGCATGTTGGCCTTTTATTATTCACTACTCTTTAATGAACTACGATTAAAAATTAAAACTAATTATTAGAAAAATGAAAAATTGTTCGGCTAACCGAATTGGTTTACGGGTTTTTATTATTGTCGGTTTGGTTTTCGGTTATGTGGTATTTTACGGTAGCAACCCGAACTGAAACCGAATAATAATTTGCTTCGGTTTAAACTGTTTATTCGGTTAACCAAATTCAACATTTTATTTTTTTTGTAAAACTGACAACCGAATTGGTTACGGTTTTCTTTGGTCAGTTTGGTTTTCGGTTACGTTGAATCGGCGTCAGTTCGGTTTAAACGGTTTTATCAGTTAATCGAATTCAGCATTTTTTTAAACTGAAATAGTTATCGTTTTCCTAAGTGTCGGTTGGATTTTCGGTTACGTTGTTTTTAGTGGCTGCAAGTTGCACACCCGAACCGAACCAAAACCAAAAATATTACGGTTTTCCTCGTTTTCGGTTACGCCAGTTTAACGGTCCCAACCCAAACCAAAAACCGAATAAGAATTTTATTTCGGTTCAGTTTTATCGGTTTCAACCGACTAATTTTTTCCCCTAATTTTTTTCTTCAGAAATGGCTTTGTTTGGAACAAAAGAATGGTACTTTTTCACACCAAGAGACAGGAAATACCCGAACGGGTCAAGACCAAACCGGGTCACAGGACACGGGTACTGGAAAGCAACCGGAGCGGATAAACCCATCAAGTCAAAAATCGACACGAATGCAACGATCGGGATCAAGAAAGCGTTGGTTTTTTACGCGGGTAAGGGGCTTAAAGGAATTAAGACCAATTGGATCATGCATGAATATAGACTCGTTGACGCTAAGGTGAGTTTAACATTTTTAATAATTTTAATGTTATTTGAAAATTATTTAATATTTTTAAAAATGAAAACGAAAACTTTTTTTTGAACGACAAGCTACACTGCTTTTAAACTGAATTTTACAATTTTAATACTTGCAGTTGGATGACTGGGTTTTATGTCGTCTTTACAACAAGAAGAATAATCCCAATGAGGCGATGATCATACCCGAAGATAAAAACATCCATCGCCTTCATCCTACATCACCGTTACATAAAGATAATAGTTCTAGTAACAACAGTGACAGTTTCGATTCGTTTGAACATTCGGATGTCGAGTTTGGTGGTGACGTCATGTTTTCGGGTGACTTGCGGGGTGAATTTTCGACCAGACTCCAAGACGCGACTAGCGAGCGAAACAATGTAGGATTAATGATGCAACAAGGGGATGTTGATGATGGGAATGAGTGGTTGGGTAGTTTGAGTTTGGAAGATTTGCACCATTGTTTGGAACAAATGCCTCCTGATAATAATAATAATAATAATAACTTCTATAATATGCCAGTGATTTATAGCTCAAATCAACAATATTTTTTCTAGTTAGGATTATATATATATATATATATATATATATATATATATATATATATATATATATATTAATTTTAGGAATTATGAGTTTTGGGGTACAAATGTAAAATAGATTCATGTAGTTGGAATGCAAGATTTCATTCATGTAAATACCATTGAGTTTTGAAGATGTTATTTTATATTTTTTCTTAACATGTAAAGGAAGTCAATTATTAAATGTAAGAAGCTCCTTTTATAGATAGACACTGGTTTGGTGGTTTATTTCAATTTGAAATTCTAAAAATATTAATTGAAATATTTAATCTAGATTTATGTTAATTTGAGTGCTTTGAAAGTTAGAATGGTGTAGACTCTAATTGAGAGGACGATTAAAATAAAAAGCGACCTTAACCTCGTTTAGTTATTAAGGCTAATTGTGTAGGTTCATTGAGCGTCGTTATATTTTTTAGTGTTAACTTTCATGGACTTCTATGTATTGGTTTAACACTACACTACTAAGCTTAGGCAACTGAAGGCTTTTCTGAAAAGCTATATAATTAAATAAAAGTACTTTCCAATAAATTAGTAATTAATAAACAAGCCAAGTTCGAGCTTAAAAATAATTCACGAGCCGGCCTCAAGCTTAAAAAAAATGCTCAAAATAAACCGAACTCAAGCTCTTATAAGTCAAAACAAATGAAGCTCGAGCCTAATCGATTTTGAGCTCAGCTCAATAATTCCATAATACAATACAAAAAATGCCAAGGCTCGAAACCGTTTGCACTGACGATGACGTAAGGGGTTACGTCATCATTGTGGCACAGAAAACGTCAGCAGTGGCGTATATTATTTAATTATTAAATAACTGGTCAAAGTTTTATAATTGAGGTCAAAGTCAAGACACAAAGGAATCTTAATCGTTTGATACAGTTTATTTATGGGATAGGATAACTACCAGCCACCAAAAATATTCATTGACCCATCCCGAACATGTTTATGGGAAAAGTCGTCGGCCCGGTAACTTTCTAATCATTGCTTGACGAGAACCTTAATCAACCCAGATCAGCCGTGTGCTATAATATTGTTGGGTTGCTAGTTATTTTTGCTTCTGGTGAGACCTTTTCAATAAGGGATGTGATCATCATACGTTATCCATAGGCTGACTGGACATGCCTATATGGGCCGTATAGGCTACGCATGATTGACAAGTGTACGGAAGGGACAAAAAAAAAAGTTTTTTGCAGCTTATACGAGCGTATAGACCTATACGAGCCGTATAGACATTTAATTGCTCTTATAGCACATGATACACCATAAAACCTCTATAGGAGCCGTATAGGGTACCACCGTATAGAAAACTTAATTTTATGTATGTGGACCAGATGTTTATCAGTATGTTGTTTTGGCCAAATTTTTATTGTTTGCAAAATGATTGACGAGCCATATAGACAAAAAATGATGTATGAGGATTCTAAAATAGTGTTCGAGAATCCTAAACCTTAAATAAACCCGGACAGTCATCTTGTAGAAAAAAATGGCCCCACAAGTTCAAAAGAAGGGTCCACACAACTCCTCTTTGGAGTGACAAAGTTCCCACAATAGACCCCTCATTGCCTTTTATTAGAATTATAAGTGAATTTTGTAAACATATAACATATACTGCTGTATACATGTAGCACTAATATTATATATGTGTAGTATGATAACCTGTATAAATATATCTTATTGAAGTAACTATAAATATATGTAAATAAAAAAATAAAATAATTACTAAATAATATATCGGCCGAGCTTGAGCCAAGAAAAGCGCGGGCTCTACTCGACTTGTTTACACGTATTAGAAAATTAAATTGAAATAAACTATTCTCTTTGTATCGAAGGAGATTGTTACATGTTAAGATAAAAGAACAAATTCAAAACTTCAATGGTATTTACATGAATGAAATCTAGCATTTTAACTACATGAATCTATTTTACATTTGTACCCCAAAACTCAAAATTCTTAAAATTAATATATATATATATATATATATATAATCCTAACTAGAAAAAATATTGTTGATTTGAGCTATAAATCACTGGCATATTATAGAAGTTATTATTATTATTATTATTATTATTATTATTATTATTATTATTATCAGGAGGCATTTGTTCCAAACAATGGTGCAAATCTTCCAAACTCAAACTACCCAACCACTCATTCCCATCATCAACATCCCCTTGTTGCATCATTAATCCTACATTGTTTCGCTCGCTAGTCGCGTCTTGGAGTCTGGTCGAATATTCACCCCGCAAGTCACCCGAAAACATGACGTCACCACCAAACTCGACATCCGAATGTTCAAACGAATCGAAACTGTCACTGTTGTTACTAGAACTATTATCTTTATGTAACGGTGATGTAGGATGAAGACGATGGATGTTTTTATCTTCGGGTATGATCATCGCCTCATTGGGATTATTCTTCTTGTTGTAAAGACGACATAAAACCCAGTCATCCAACTGCAAGTATTAAAATTGTAAAATTCAGTTTAGAAGCAGTGTAGCTTGCCGTTGAAAAAAAATGTTATTTATAAAAATATTAAATAAATTTTCAAATAATATTATTATTATTAAAAATGTTAAACTCACCTTAGCGTCAGCGAGTCTATATTCATGCATGATCCAGTTGGTCTTAATTCCTTTAAGCCCCTTACCCGCGTAAAAAACCAACGCTTTCTTGATGCCGATTGTTGCATTCGTGTCAGTTTTTGACTTGATGGGTTTATCCGCTCCGGTTGCTTTCCAGTACCCTTTTCCTGTGACCCGGTTTGGTCTTGACCCGTTCGGGTATTTCCTGTCTCTTGATGTGAAAAAGTACCATTCTTTTGTTCCAAACAAAGCCATTTCTGCATAAATTAGATCGAAATTTAGAGGTGCGCATGAAACCGTAAAAACTGATCCAAAACCGAAAAACCAAATTGAAAAAACCGAACCGAAACAAAAACCAAAAGTTTAGGTTTATGTTTTTGTAAAAATTGAACTTAGGTTCTATTTTTGTTTTGCGTGTAACAAAAACTGAAAAGACCAAATCGAGTTTAAAATTTTTATTTTCTATTTTATGTAATTTATAAAAATCTAATATTTTAGTTAAAAAAATAAAAAATCAAAGTTTCGGTATTGTGTTTGGTTTCAACCCAAAACCGACCCAAACAGAACCATGCATGGTTTAACAAGACGTACCTGGAAGCTTCCATGGATCATGTTTGTAAAGATCCACATTAGCAATAATCAGTGGCGGTGTGGGGCCACTGAGAATCCCTAACGTGGGTCCGGGTTTCCTCAAGAGGTAATGAACGATGAGCTCTTCGTCGGTCGGGTGAAACCGGAATCCGGGAGGCAAGTTCAAGTCAGATTCAGCATCTGTAACACTTCTTGTAACATATTTTGATGGTGATCTCATGTTTAATAATGATAATAATTTGTTGATGAGGAGATGGGTTCCTTGGGTTATAAGGCTGAGGGGTGCGGAGCGCTAGTCAGGGCGCGTGAGGGCGTTCGCTAGCGCCCCGGGGCGCGAGAGCCACACCACCGGGGCGCGAGAGGGGCGCGAGAGGGGCGCGAGAGCGGAAAACGAGGCAGGCGCGGGCTGAGTAGCGGCTGGGAATGGCGTGATGATGCATGGGATTCCGGAATAGAGCCGTTGGGCTCAATATTATATTAAAAAAAAAAAATTGTTTTTATGTTAATAGATTTTTAATTAACAAAAAATTGAAATCAAATCGTAAAAACTATCTTCTAATTAGTTTTCATGTTAATAGATTTTTAATTAATGTTTTGTTTTTAATAATACGTTTTTTTAATACATTTATAAAAAAAAAAAAAAAACCGCTCGCGCCCCCTCTCGCGCCCCTCCACACCATGCCCCGGGGCGCTATCACCACTACCAATACCCATCTTATCAAGTTTCTCTCTCTGCCACACGTCACAATATTATTGGATGGCGCCCCCACTCACGCCCCCTCTCGCGCCCCCCACACCCCTCAGCCTAATATATATAAGTTGGAAAGAGTGGGGTCCAGTTTTATCTGTGGGGCCCACATGAGAAGGTTCAATGAATCTGCACGTGAAAAATATTAAATGAGAAGAGTCAAATTATTACAATTCACATAAAAAAATAAAAGAAAAATTATGAAATGAGTGGATATTCAAAATTCAACTTGCTACACACGTAAAGATGTTGAGGATGAAGCTACTAGGACAATGTTTATAATTTAGTCACTTTCATAACCTAGATATTATTTTGGAGTTATTTATTGATGGCGGACTTGGGAATTAATTTTTTAGGGGTGATATCGGGGCTTAACAGTAACTTTAAGGTGGACGATCAGGATTTTCACTGATTTTTTTTGTAAGGTGTGTGCCGCTCCCAACTTGACACGTAGGCTTGCCCATGATTACTGTTGTCGTTTATCAGTTTGTTAAAAAGTAACAAAGTTAGTGAACTGGAATGGAATTGACATAACTGAAAATCAGATTAAAAAAAAATACTTTTAGATTGAATTGTTATATAAGTCAACAAATTTACTTTATGGTTTTGAAAACTACACTCAGGCTAAGGCTGAGGGGTGTGGGGGGCGCGAGAGGGGGCGCGAGTGGGGGCGCCATCCAATAATATTGTGACGTGTGGCAGAGAGAGAAACTTGATAAGATGGGTGTTGGTAGTGGTGATAGCGCCCCGGGGCATGGTGTGGAGGGGCGCGAGAGGGGGCGCGAGCGGTTTATTTTTTTATTTTTTTATAAATGTATTAAAAAAACGTATTATTAAAAAAACAAGAAATTATTTAAAAAAAACACACATTAATTAAAAAAACACATTAATATATAAAAAAAAATTAAAGTACTAAAGAAAAACATTATTCTTATTCTTCGGCTTCGTCTTCTTCGATCAACCTCTTCCGGATTAATTACTAATTACTACTTGGTAATAAACTAATAATTAATTACTATTCCTGTCAATAATAATATATCAAATATTAAACGACAAGGCGTGTAAACAGATAGCATTGAGCCACCAGGTCACCTTCCCCTGTACTTCTTCTTCTTCTTCTTCTTCATACTTTATTACCAAATCACAGTCAAAATTATAACCCTGCCACCCAAAATCAGACCCACCATTATTATTATATATACATCTTAATTATATTCATAACCCAACGGCTCTATTTACCCTTCCCAAGGCCGCTCACGAGCGCTACCTCCCTTGCGCCTGCCTCGTTTTCCGCTCTCGCGCCCCTCTCGCGCCCCTCTCGCGCCCCGGTGGTGTGGCTCTCGCGCCCCGGGGCGCGATGCGAACGTCCTCTCGCGCCCTGACTAGCGCTCCGCACCCCTCAGCCTAAGGGGTGTATACACTCAGGCTAAGGGGTGTAGAGGTGGTCAAAAAAACCGGTCCGGGAACCGGTTTGGCGGTTTAAACCGGAAACCGGTTTTTAAGAAAACCGGTTTTTTAAAAACCGGTTTAACCGGTTTACAAACGGCCGGTTTGTATATCGGTTACACGTTTTAGAGCCAAAACCGGTTAACGAACCGGTTATAAAAAAAACCGGTTTTTTTTAATAACTGGTTAACCGGTTTTTTTATAAACCGGTTTTTAACCGTTATAAAAAAACCGGTTAACCGGTTTTTTTATAACCGGTTTTTAACCGTTATAAAAAAACCGGTTAACCGGTTTTTTTATAACCGGTTAACCGGTTAAAAACCGGTTTTTTTTTCCGTTGTATAACGGCTATATAGCCGTTTTTTTTTTGACCGTTTTTTTTTTTTTTTACCATTTTACCCCCACAAACATCTATATATAGTTTAGGTTGGGTATTGGTTAGATCACACTCGATTATACAACTCCAAACGCTCTAAACGTTTATTTCATACGCGATTATTTTGTTATCTCACGCTCAATTATACCACATTACCACTCCATACGCTCTTATTTCGTAGTCGATTATCATGGCCTCCCAAAGTGCTGCTTCATCCGTCAACATGGGTGCCTCGAACACGGGAGAAACGGTCGTTCGGGTCATCCCCACGAAACGAAACCAAGATGTTTGGCAACATTTCGACCTATGCGAAATGTCTAACGGTAGCCAAAAAGCTCGATGCAAACATTGTTTGAAGTTTTATGGCAAAGATGCAAACTCCACTTTAAAAGCGCATGTACAAAGGCCCTTTTGCAAGGCCTTGAAGGACGAATAGGGAAGTAGTTCGCAGCCGGAGATGACGAATCAAGGAACGGTGTTTACGTACGACCTTGAAGCGGTACGTCAACAGTTTTCAAACTTTGTGATTCAACAAACACTTCCTTTCAACCACTTCGACAACCCTCAATTCACGGAGATGATGCAAAAGTATGTTCAACCACGCTACCAACACGTAAGTCATTCGACCCTTAGAAGAGATTGTCTTAAAGCATGGAAAAAAACGCTAAATCCGAACTAATTTCATACTTTTCAAACTTACAAACTGGTGTAAACTTAACAACGGATGTGTGGTCGGTACCTAATGGTTCGCTCGACTCATACATTTGTGTGACGGCTCATTGGGTTGACCCCGAGTCGTGCCAAATGATGAAACGAACCGTTGCGTTTCAATTGTTTGATTACCCGCACACGGGTAGAAATATTTTTAAACTCTTGGATAAAGTCATTCGACAATACAAGATTGAACATAAAATCTTTTCAATTTCGTTTGATAACGCGTCCAACAATACGGCCGCGGTTGGCCATTTAAAATTAAAGTATAAACCTATTTGTGATGGAGCGTTTTTTCATAGCCGATGCATTGCACATATTATCAACTTGGCCGTGCAAGATGGGTTAAACGTGATCGAAACGCAAAGAAACAATTTTAAAAGAATGTTACGAGATGTTTTTAGCAACAATACAACATTTTCAAGATACAAAAAATTTTGTGTAGAAGCTAATTGTCAATGGTTGGGGCCAAATTGGGATTGTCCAACAAGATGGAACTCGACTTGTGATATGTTTGAGAAAGCCATCCAACAAAAAGAATCATTAATTGCGTTTCATCAAATTTTGTCAAGTAGGGGTAAATGTGCACCGTACGATCCTAGAAACTGGTTATTGATTGAGATCGTTACGGAGGTTCTTCAAATTTTTAAATCTTGCACAACTAGTTTATCCGGGGTTTACTATCCAACAAGCCCCATTGCTTTACCAAAAATTGCTGTCATGTGCACAAAGTTGAGTGAACTTCATTGTAGGGGTGCACCTTATTTTGATATTGGTGTAAAAATGAAAGAAAAATTTAGAAAATATTTTCAAGAACTACCCGCTGTTTTGACATGTGCTGCTGCGTTAAACCCTTGCATCAATGTTGGTGGTGTTGAAGCTTTAATAGAAAAAATTTGTGATGAGCTAGAGTTAAACGATGATCAAAACCCCTATTATAACCAAACTTTAAAGAATGCTTTCAACACCACCTTGTCAAACATGTATGATGTTTACCTTACAAAATACGGGTCGTCTTCCTAAATTCATGACTCGTTAAGAGCTGTTGCCCAATCCCAATCCCAAACCGACCTTGAAATGGGGATGTACTACATGATTTGGGAAGACGCCGGTAAACGTCAAAAGGTAAACACCCCAAGCAGTGAACTTGGAAGGTATGGTGGTACCAACTTTGTGAAACACATGACTCCGAATGAATTTAGAAGTCTTGATTTGCTGGCTTGGTGGAGAGGTAAGGAGGATGAGTTTCCGATCCTCGCCGCCATGGCCAAAGATTTACTAATGGTCAAAGCTTCCACGGTAGCTTCGGAGTCTGCTTTTTCTGTTTCTGGCAGGGTTATATCGATTAGGAGGACTCGACTCACTCCACCAGATGTAGAGATGTCGATTTGCTACAAGGATTACTTGGACTCTTTAGATAGGGCACAACATCAACGCTCACTCGAGGGGGAAATGGACTATGAGGCGGGCTTGTATGAAGACGAGGTCAATCAAGGACACACTCAACCAATGACCGATGAAGAAGCCGCGTACGACGATTACCTAAGGAATAGCTCGGGATCGGGTAGCGAAGAAAATTAGTTAAAGAAACAGCAAACATGGAGGCAAATAATGAGTAAGAAACAGCAAGTTGTTAATGTAATCTTGTCTAAGCATTCTTTAATGTTTGTATTTTTGAGTTACGAATATGCGATAACGATTTAATGTTTGTATTTTTAATGTAAAAGCTATAAATGAAAGTTATGTGTTTTTAATCTTCCAAGCAAAGAACCCTAACAACGAAAGCAAAGAATGGAGTCAGTCCGTTTTGCCTTGTAGTTACCGGTTTGCCTTGTAGTTACCGGTTTGTTTATACTGTGAAAAAAATAATGGTTATTTAAAAAAAAAAAAAAAAAAAAAAAAAAAAAAACCGTTTAACCTAAAAACCGGTTTTTAAAAAACCGGTTAATAAAAAAACCGGTTTATTAACCGGTTTCTAAACCGGTCCTAACCGGTTAGACCGGTTAGGGTTTTCAGATACAAAAACCGGTTATTAACCGGTCCGGTTATTAACCGAACCGGTTTTTTTCCGGTCCAAAAAAACCGGTCCGGTTAATAACCGAACCGGTTTTTTTTAAAAAACCGATTTGTGCACCTCTAAAGGGGTGTGGGGGGCTCTAATGGGGACTCCAGTGGGGGCTCCAGCCAATAATATTATGACGTGTGGCAGAGAGAGAAACTGGATAAAGGGGGTGTTGGAGCCCCCGTTGGAGCCCCTGGCCCTGGTGTGGAGGGGCTCCAGCAGGGGCTCCAGCGGATTTTTTTTTATTTTTTTATAAATGTATTAAAAAAACGTATTATTAAAAAAACTCATAAATTATTTAAAAAAACACACATTTTTTTTAAAATTCAAATTACAAAAAAAAACATACTAAAAATTAAACAAACAATAATACTTAATAATAACACTAATCTAATACAAGATCATCGGGTCGCCTCGCCCACAAATGTTCAACCAACTCATGTCGAAGATCCCCGTGTATCTCACGGCTCTTGATATTTGCTATGTTATGAAGTCTTTGTTGATCACTGATTGTTGACGGTTGTGGCGGAATGTCACATTGGTAGTTTTGACAGATAGCTTTGCCCTCGTCTTCTAACGTCATGTTGTGTAGGATCAGACACGTGTAGACGACGTCCGTTATCCTCTCCCGAGTCCAATAACGTATCGGGTTCGCCAGAACATAATATTGTTTTTTTATAGCTCCAAAAGCTCTTTCAATATCTTTTCTAGCAGACTCTTGCTTCTTCGTAAAATACTTCCGTTTGTCGGCGATTGGATCTGTAAAAGCTTGAACTAACAAAGCCCATTCGTTGTAAATACCATCGACCAGATAGTACCCGTACTTGAAGAGTTCTCCATTTGCAACAAAAGATTGAGGTGGTTCAACCCCGTCGATAAGGTCGTTGATCAAATTTGACTGATCGATAACATTAAGGTCGTTATTTGACCCAGCAACACCAAAAAAAGCATGCCAAAACCAAAGATCCTGTGACACCGCCGCCTCAAGTATAAGGGTCGGCCCTTCATGATCACCACGGTGGAACTGACCTCGCCAGGCCGTTGGACACATAGCCCATCCAACATGCGTACAATCGATGCTACCTAGCATCCCAGGAAAACCATGTTTTTCTGCGTGCACCTCATATATGCGTTGGATGTCATACATTGTAGGTTTACGCAGATATCTCCGAGCGTAAGTCGATATGACTCCTACGTATAATATATATTACAAAATGTAATAAATATTTAATAAAAAGTAAAATTAATGTTTTTTACCTTGGCAGAAAAAATGAAGGGATTCACGTGCAACCCTTTCCGACATCTGTAAATACTCATCCAAAGCGTCCGACGAGATGCCGTACGCTAATTGACGGATAGCAGCCGTGCATTTTTGAAGAGGGGTAAAACCGGGGAGACCCCTAGCATCCTCCCTTTGTTGAAAAAAGGGATACCGTGCCTCTAAATCACTTGCTATACGCATGAACAATTGTCTGCTCATTCGGAAACGAGTTCGAAAATCCGACTCCTCATATACCGGTTGAGGGCTAAAATAATGCCTAATCAAAGTATCGTTAGCACCCGATCGATCACGATCACGAGGTGGTGCTCTAACCCTCGGGACTCGAGGTTGATGGGCTTGATTTTGCAAGAGATTGACCACGGTTGCGGTCAAAACTCCCCCTACATGAAGAAGCAAATCATCCTCTTCGGAGAAGTCGGAATCAGACGAGTACGACGACATTTTTTTAAAAACAAAAATTGGGAAGATGGGTTGATTTTGGGTTTTTTTTTGAAGTTGTGGTAATTGTTTTATATGAAATGGGTTATATATAGGAAGAAAAAACTTTTTTTTTATTAAATAAGAGCCCAACCGCTCAATTTAAATGTCCAACGGCTCTTTCACGTTTTCCCATGCCCCTTTACGCCAGCTTGGTCCCGCTAACATGCTTGCGCCTGCTTTGTTTTTCGTGCTCGCGCCCCTCTCGCGCCCCGGTGGTGTGGTGCTCGCGCCTGGGGGCGCGAGCGGAGGGGCTCTCGCGCCCCCGTTAAAGCCCCACACCCCTCAGCCTCATAGTCGTAAGTATTCATTCGCAAATTAATATACTTTTAAGGAATTGTAATTTCAACAGTTTTAGTAGTCAACTTAATGACTTTTCCTACATTAGAGTCAATAACATGCATGAGCTAATTAAAAACACGTTATTTTTTATGGCGGTTGTCTTTTTAAGGGTGCTTGAATATGTATGTATAAGCATGAGATATGTTTTCTTTTTTTTGAAATTCATGTTTTTGAGACTTAAACTCAAGATATTTGAGTGTTTAAGATATTTCCTCTGTCATTATTTCTGAGTATTTAAGATTTTTTAAGGGTCCACCTCTTCTTCTACAGATTGTGCAGATATGGTTCATAGACTGCATATATTTTACCTATGAAAAAACAAACAGCACCTTAGGTTTGAGTTTTTAAAAGGGCTTGCTTACACTGGTTTTAATGTTTTTTTTTCTTTAAAGCGGAAGAAGTAAAAATATATTAAAAATAAGCAAGAGGTTCAAGTACAATGAATTTTATGATCTTTTATATGCTTAATTATTTTTTTATATTCAAACAAATCATGCAAGATTAGTCATGCATGCAAACATCATTGTCCTCATATTCATTGTACCAATTAAACATACATGAGTACATGACTACTAGTTCGGTCTTTGGTTTGTTATTTAATATACTTTTTTCTACCGGTTTACGCACTCTTTACTCTACTCCTAAATTACTATACATTCGCTTCCATAACTTTTAACTCACGGCCACTTGCTATGAAGAACACCAGTTTACCATCATGATATCCCCTTAGGAATTTACAAGATGTAATTTATGTAGACTAAATTGATCAAGTAAATGAATTTGAGATTAACATGAAAAAGGTTAATTTAGTGATGTAAAATTATACGTAAAAATGTACTGTTTATAAATCTTTAGTGATTATCATAAGGATAATATCGGTATATTAAGAGTTTTATTCATTTTTTAAGTTTGCTATGACTAAATAATGTAGCAACAATAATTCACCATTTGAATATTTATATGATTCGAATAATTTTATATATATGACTGTTGGGTTTTTTGACCGATTATACTTTATTTTTTTTATCAGGAAAACTTACCAACTTTGACTCGATTATTTGTAAATGGACACTCTTTAAGAGCTACTAACTAATTTGGTGGCCCAAAAGAATTTTTTTTATCACTATGCATGCACTTCACTGTTAAAGATCTTTCAACCAGATGTAGCTTAGGAACTTTTCACACTTACACTTTTTATCTCAAAAAAAAAATTCATATAGTTGAGTGAAAATATGGCTGAGGGGTGCGGAGCGCTAGTCAGGGCGCGTGAGGGCGTTCGCTAGCGCCCCGGGGCGCGAGAGCCACACCACCGGGGCGCGAGAGGGGCGCGAGAGGGGCGCGAGAGCGGAAAACGAGGCAGGCGCGGGCTGGGTAGCGGCTGGGAATGGCGTGATGATGCATGGGATTCCGGAATAGAGCCGTTGGGCTCAATATTATATTAAAAAAAAAAAATTGTTTTTATGTTAATAGATTTTTAATTAACAAAAAATTGAAATCAAATCGTAAAAACTATCTTCTAATTAGTTTTCATGTTAATAGATTTTTAATTAATGTTTTGTTTTTAATAATACGTTTTTTTAATACATTTATAAAAAAAAAAAAAAAAACCGCTCGCGCCCCCTCTCGCGCCCCTCCACACCATGCCCCGGGGCGCTATCACCACTACCAATACCCATCTTATCAAGTTTCTCTCTCTGCCACACGTCACAATATTATTGGATGGCGCCCCCACTCACGCCCCCTCTCGCGCCCCCCACACCCCTCAGCCTTATTATTATTATTTTAAACAACAAAACTTTCTACCTAAAATATTTCTATCCTTGCATTTACTTGGACTTGAACTCCACCGCCTCTATTTTGAGAGGGTGAATATCATGTCATTGGACTATTACGTCATTGATGTGAAAATATATATTATTTAATGGATTGTGAGAATATATATAGAGAGAGAGAGGAAATTGGATGTGGAAGATTATGAAAAGTGAACAAATTTTATGAATATATGTGTATTTTGATTAAATTTTTTGGATTCCATTGTGAATGTACTTATATGTAACTATGTAAGAAATCTTTAAAAAAATGAGAAACAAATTTAGAAAAATGAGATTTTTAGTTAAATCATAGAGTTGGGATGATGTTGTCGTATTATAAACTATAATTTTAAATTTGCTCCCGTAAGGATAAATCTAAGTACCACTTCCCCTATTTTCACCTACGTAAATGTTGGGGAATTTATGTAGTAAAATGGGTATCTTGGATTTCCAAGAATCATAAATTAATCAGATAAAACTCAGTAAATAAGATAATTTAAGTGAACATCTTTCTTTGTAGAGGCGTCCGGGAAAGAATAGGGAATGTCATTTCACTATAATTCTGTCATAAACAAATCTTAGACTTTTAATATATTTTTTATTAGAGCGTTTTAAAGAGACAGATATCCATTTTTATTTTTTATCTCGGGGTAAATATGATCCGTGAGAGATGGGGGATGTGAATGCTCTAACCACATCTTAATTTAAAGTTTAATTTAATTATCATAAATGTTTTTTTTTTTAAAAAAGTAGATGCAAACGTCACTAATGTAACATGTACGTCGTATGCAGACAATGAAACATGGGTAGACAGACAGCCGATGATTTTGAAGTGGAAGATACATAGTAGTTGAGACGCAGCAACTCGAAACAGTTGTTTTTTTCCACTATCCGAGAAACAAGGATGACCAGTCCAAAAACATATAGAAAAATAAAATTAAAAAATATTGGAATGAGAATGATGGCGTAATTGCTAACGTCATTGAAATCATGACTACAAACATGCTCTTCGATTGCTCCATGTCTTTCCGGAATTTTTTTTTTTTGAATGGTAAATTTTATATAAACACGCGCCGCGAAAGAAATACCGCAGAAAAATAAAACCCCCTCCACAACCTGGAGGACGCCCACCAACTAGAAACCAACTACATAAACTTAAAATTACACCAATTTGACCAATCTACAACATTACATTTATATCAATTTTTAAACCAAAGGAATCCTAAGGACTTTATATCACCTATTATCTCTTCGATCTTACCTCTTTTCCTCCGAACAATCTCTCATTTCTCATTTTCCAAATTCTCCAACACGCAATAATAATTATCCCATGAATGACATCCTCTATACTCGCTTCTACGCCCACACAATCGGAGATGTCAAGCAAGTCTCTAACCGAGAAGGCAAAAATAGGAGGGATCTTACACCACCGACTTATGTTCTCCCAAACAACCGGCGCAACCACGCAACCCGTAAATATATGGTCCGCCGACCCCCAACTAGACTCGCACAAAGTTCCAACATAGTTGGAATCCTATTCATCTCCGCCCTCCAGACATGAATATTACACTTCGCAGGGACCCATTTGCTCCATCTCATCTTATAATTATTACTATTATCTCAGCTTTGAATAAACAAATTCTTAACCGAATTGACCGAGAAATTTCCTGCCTTATCTCCCACCCATTCCCAAGAATCTGAACCCCCATACCAACCAGCAGAATTAACTGGAATTTTTATAAATTCATTTTCTATACTTTTTTTTATAGATTTATAATAATTTATTTTTTGTAATATATTTTTTAACTTTAAACTTGATAAGTGATGAAATAAATTAGTAAATGTATTATGAATATGAAGTTGTTATTTTGCTTATATAATAATTTTAGTAAGTGAATCAATTTACGAGTCATTCTGGTGAAATTATATAATTGATGAAGGTGGGGTCGGGATGAGTGCGACCGTAAAGACGGACGAAAGTGTTTGGTTCATATGTTGAAAATCATCAAAATAAAATACGAAGAATTATATATGTAATATTCGTGGACGATCTTTAGTATCCTTGAACCATCTAGCTCAACAAGTTATAGAATAATATAATTACCAGCATTATGACCTAAATGGTTCAAGGATTACACACATGCTCGATAAAACACTAGCATTATGACAACGATAATTAAATGTGTTCGATTGAGTTAACCAAAAACACTTTTTAACCATTTTTAAAATAAATAGCTAGTGTCGAATATGATTTAAAAAAATGGTATCTCAACAAGAAACCGATATTTGTTAATAAAATGATTCAGAAGGTTTTATGTAGTAAAAAACTTTGGATGCCTTCTTAAATAAAAACATAAAATAAATTGTGGCACTTTGATTGAACCCAAAAGTTATATAATGTGACTGAAATAAAGTTTAATTTTTGTTATGATGAACATTTGAGCATCTTTAAAATATAGCTTGAATTTAAATGACTAAATCAAAATAACAACATATATTTATAAATATGCATATTACTTGTTGATGTATGGTATCTTACATATAATTACAATAATACAACATATGTAATTTTGTTACCATTAAATTATTAAAGCTTGGAAGAAATCATGATCAAAGCCCAAGCTTTTGAATCCTAATCCTAGGAGCACACTATTGTACATTATCACAATAGTTTCTTTTAGGTTATACGAGAAACCTGTCAAGATGCATAAAATCATTTAGTTTTCATTAGAGGTACGGAACTTGATGAACGGGTTGATTCGAATCGTGTTTATATATCTAACCCGTCAAACAAGTCAAACAGGTCATAATTTAGAATTCTATTTTTCGTGCATAAAGTATCCGAAATATTTTTAAAAAGCTTCAAAATTTTCAATAAAGAAGTGTTCATATCAACTTATCAAGTTAACACATCTGTTTTTACTTTGCATAAAAACATGTTCATTTTGACCCGTTACCTGACTCTTTTGTTTTGACAAACACTACTTTTCAGTTAACGCGCCAATTTGGATATGCTTCGTCTAATCGGTCAAATGGGCTAGAAATGTATTTTTTATGCGCAAAGTCTCCAAAATATTTATAAAAATTTTAAAAAATGTTCGGGTCAACTTAACACCTCTGTTTTTTTGACCCGTTATCTAGCCGTTTGTTTTGACAAACAGTACTTTTCAGTAAACGGGTCAATTTTGATATGCTTCATATCTCCGGTCAAACGAGTTAGAAATCTATTTTTCATGCATAAAATCTCCTAAAAAAATGTAAAAAGTTTCAAATTTTTCATCAAAAAGTGCTTGTGTCAACTTAACACCCTTATATAACTTGCATAAAAAAATTATTCGTTTTGACCCGTTATCTGACCCGTTTACTTTTACAAACATACGCTTTTTTACCTTTGACTTCTGCATTTTCACGCGTTTGGGACGAGTGATTAGTCAAATCCTCAAGAATAACTTTGTCAATAGACGAAAACTTTGCTGGCAAGTCATCTTCCATCTCACGGGCCTCTAAATCCCGTGCTGCCTCATGTTTTGACACTTGTGATATAATCGTCCAACTGACTTCAATATCATCATCATTCTGATCACATGGCATAATCTTACAATACATGTCACATTCAGTTGATGAGTCATCAACAACAGTAACTGATTTTATACTCGTGGTTGAAGTAACCGGTGAAATGTTTTCCTTTCCTTTACTTTTCTTTACACGGGCCGGGTTTGAAACGACCCGTTTATTCTCATGCAAACTGACCCGGTAGTTAGCTTCTGATTCATTTACCGAACTAAACTCCATGTCATCATCGAATCCTGAGTGTATCTCATTCAAGCCCACCAAACAACTTGTTCTTGAGATACTGCTGCCCGAATAGCTCGCTGTCATATTCTTTAACGGAAAGCTAACAGATTCTGCACGAGTTAACGGTTTCTGTTTTCTTCTCGCGGGCCTGATGTCTTTTTTATATACGCTTTGATTGCTCGAACCTGATTTTCGTGTGCTGCAGATTGTTGGTTTCATGAATCTTGGAATCTTTGATGAGTGGTGTGTTTTCGTGTTTTCGGGTGCATGTTGAGGGGGTTTTGAATATGATAGTGATGATGATGAGGGCGATAGTAGCCCGTCTAGTTTTTCAGTTGAATCTGTTGGTGTTTTTGTTAGTGAGTCAAGTTTTTGGTTCAGTTTCTTGATTTGTTTCATGAATTTGTCACGGTTGTTTTCGATCTCTTGCATCTCGTGTTGTAGGTTAGTCATTGCTACTTCCCTCAATACTCTTGCTTCCTGTTTTCCAAATTTCAGTTAAGAGCGTTAAAGGGTTAAACTAGTTGAACAAGTCTAAACGGGCCATTCGGGTTGACTCGTAAAACACTTTTTGTTTATTTTCTTTATAATGTACCTATATTAGGCCCGTTTGACCTGTTTGCTTGACTCGTAAGACACTTTTGTTTACTTTCTTTCAAGTATGCATATTGATTCGGCCCGTTTGACCAGTTTGCTTGACTCGTAAAAAACTTTTTTTTTACTTTCTTTCAAGTATGCATATTGATTCGGCCCGTTTGACCAGTTTGCTTGATTCGTAAAACACTTTTTTTTTACTTTCTTTCAAGTATACATATTGATTCGGCCCGTTTGACCAGTTTGCTGACTCGTAAAACACCTTTTTCTTTAATTTTCTTTAAAGTATACATATTTGATTCTCCCGCCTGACCGGTTTGCTTGACTCATAAAATACTTATTTTACTTTAAAGTATACGTACTTGGTTTGGCTCGTTTGACCAGTTTTCTTGACTCGTAAAACACTTTATTTATTATCTTTATAGTATAAATATTTGATGCAGCCCGTTTAACCATTTTGCTTGACTCATAAAACACTTTTTTGTTTTCTTTAAACTATACATATTTGTTTCGGCCCGTTTGACATGTTCATATACATGAAGCAATTAGCAGCTTAAGGTATGGTCAACTCACATTCGGTTCAGTCTTCCCCAAATGGATGCTTCTCAAGCATAATGCAAAATTTAAAGAACACACGGTCTCGCATATATCTTCTTCTTTAGGGCTGACATGTACAAGCATCAGTGTTTTGGAATCCTCTCCTGGAAACACAAAAAAAGATCAAGAAACAAGCTTTTGACCAAACTCAAAAGTCAAAACCAAGATTTTGACTCAACCCAGAAGTCAAAATCAAGCTTTTAGCTTAACCCAAAAGTCAAAACCAAAACTTTGACTCAACCCAAAAGTCAAAATCAAGTTTTTGACTCAACCCAGAAGTCAAATTTAATTTTTTGAGCACTTTGTGTAATTACCTAATGAATCTTTAAGCACTTGTGTCAGCTTGCGTTCCTGTACAACACAAGAATATGCCACTTCAACGGTTAGCGTTTTGTCCGAAATTAAATAAATTCTATAGCAACTTTAGTTTGTTCTAAAAAAAATAATAAAAAGGTTTTATCTTTTGAGCATTAAAAATGATTTGACCCTTTCTATTTATTTGTTCAACCCATTAAAGATATAACGTACCATGAATCAACCCGTTCATAAATAAATGGTCTAACCGCTATCATATGACTATATCTATTTGATATATGCTTAAAGCACCTTATAATATTTATTCAACTTGAGTTTGACTTTGTAAAAATGGTCAACATTTGATTATATTTATTTTCAGTTTATCAATTACCTGTAAGGTATGTGACTCTTTTTCCTTTGGAGAGCATTGATGACATCACCAAGGGCCGAAAGCGAAAAATTAATAGCTTTTCCTTCTTCAAATCTTCTTCCCCATGCTTTCGTTTTTAAAACACGCTCACTTCCTCCCAAATCAACCATCCAAATTTTATTTGTAACTTTTCGCCTTTCGGTAGCATCAGAACAAGTCATTGACATGCGAATCATGCTTCAAATAATATTAAAAAAAAAAATTTTGGTTTATGACATCTTAATGACATTTTCATGAAACAAAAAACAAAGGAAAAAAAAATAATAAGCTACCAATGTGATCTACTTGAAACTTTATTGGAATTTGTTGAAGCAGTTGACCTGAGTTGACTTCCAAGTCTATAAAGACCAAGTGCATGATTAAAGTTGCTGACTTGGATGCTTACAAGATTATCAATCACAATCCCACCATTAGGATCTGTTTGGATGGAAAGACTGCAAAAAGCATACAAAGTTTCCTCTTTACATAATTGTTAGTATCTGCAACCTATAGCTTATAGGCGCGTGTGCATTGGTAGGTTTTGGGCTCAAACCGAATTAAAAAAAAAAAAAAAATTCAGTTTTTTGGTTTTTGAAAATCGTTAAGTTTTGGTATTTTCGGTTTTGACATTTGAGCTTGAAATGTTTGGGCCGAGATTTGGATTTTAAGTTAATGATTAATGATTATTATGCAAATGGGCCTAAATGTTTTCGGCTACAACATTTGTTAATTTCTTATAAATTACTTAACACTCAAAAATAAATATTGCAATCCATAAATTCAATAACAAATATTTAAAAATAAACGGTTCTATGGATTTTTGATTTTAGAAAAATACAAAACCGAAACAGATAAGCTCGGTAACGATAAGTTGTATTGATTAAGGGAAAATACAAGAGATTACATAGAATTATAGATATCATATTTACACATAGAACCCTCTAATAGTTAATATAGAGACCGTCTAATATCCTCTAGTAATCAATATACAATTAATAGAGAGACCGTCGGTTTTTTGTATGGTTCGGTTAATCGGTTTTCTGCTCACCCCTAGCAACCAATACCATAAATTTAAAAAAAAAATTCTATATACTATATAATATTAAACTCACCATGGTGGCATAGGATCAGTTGCTTTTCTTGCATGAGGTATGAGTAAATCTTTGAGTTGACCAAGGTATATTTCAAGCATGCTGAAACTAAAAAGATATGTGTGGTTGCTATCTGCAGCTTTTTTGAATAATGCTTCGATTGTTCGGGGCACTACACCGGGACAATCTGGATTTCCTTCCTATAAATGCATTTATTTTTTGTATATAAAAATAATCAGACAAGTAGAAAGCAAAATATGTTTATTAAAAAAAAAAAACTAGTTACCATGGTGAAAGTCTTGCCCGTGCCTGTTTGCCCGTATGCTAATATGCAGACGTTATATCCGTCCAAAGCGGATTTAATAACGGGCTCGATTTCTGAAAATACTTCATCTGACAGTTTAAGATCATGATAATTCATCTGTTAGCTTTTTACTAAGTGGATAAAAGGACTTGTAAACGAACATGAACACATATCTCAGTTGTTTGCGTTCATTTACGTCCGTTTGTTTATGTAGAAACATGAAATGAATCTGACCTGATCCATGACGATATTCCCCGGTCTTCGAGATGAATGAACCACGACTCGATCTTCTTCTCTGGTAGCTTGAGATCTGCAATGGTTTTTGGGGGTGTGGAGGTGACTGCTAAGAAATCTCGAGGATCTCTTGTTTACAGACACAAAAATATATGGTGGTGGCTCTTATTGAGGACAACCACAACCGACCATTAATAAGGAGATGGAGACCTCCTTATATAGGGAGCCTCATGGCCACCATCATGGTACCCTAATGGGCCTAGCCCAGTTAGGGTTACCTCCACAAAACCCCCTCAGCCCAATAATATTGTATTAGTCCATAAAATAAAATAAGCCAAACATAATAAATTAAGGTCGTAAGCCGGGTTTAGTACCATACCCCTACAAGCCCCCCAAGTCCAGTGTTGCTCCTAGGCGTGCAAGCGTTTAGGTGGAGCGCTGGACTTCATAAGGTGTGTTAGGATATGAGGCGGTTTTTTCCCCTTTCTTCGGCCTTGTCTTTATTGTCTTTGAGTTTTGAGAGGTTTTCTCCATGATTGTGACATGTTATGATCCTTATGATAACGATGGTGCACTGGCATGAATAGGATATAGCACGCATCATAACAATAGTGGCGCGGGGCCTGATAAAAGATAGAGTGCGCATCTCGATAATAATGTAATGCAACTTGCGCGCGAGGCAGCTTACGAGCTATGAAGATAATGAAGCTTGCGCGCGAGGCGACTTACGAGCTATAAAATAATGAAGCATGCGCGAGTTGCGGCTTATGAGCTATAATATGATGATAATGATTGGCCCACAAGGGCCTCTTCTACGCAGGATGACTATCCCGGCTTGTCTTCAAAATAATAATGGAGGCACAAACGGCCAGATAATAATAATAATGTCATAGGTGCTTGCGCGACTCGTAGCCGAGCCTGCAAAAACATATAAATTAAGAGTGGATGTATTACAGGGTTCCCGTCCTCGGGCAAATTTGGGATATTATTAGGCTCCCGACCTTTATGTTTGGCGTGTGGCCATGTGGGATATTATTAGGCTCCCGACCTTTATGTTTGGCGCGTGGCCTTTTGGGATATTATTAGGCTCCCGACCTTTATGTTTGGCGCGTAGCCGTATGGGTTTATGAGGATTCCCAACCTTTAAGTTTGGCGTTATAGCCGTATGGGTTTATGAGGATTCCCAACCTTTAAGTTTGGCGCGTAGCCGTATGGGTTTATGAGGATTCCCAACCTTTAAGTATGGCGCGTAGCCGTATGGGTTTATGAGGATTCCCAACCTTTAAGTATGGCGCGTAGCCGTATGGGTCTATGAGGATTCCCAAACCTATGTATTCGGCGCGTAGCCGTGTGTTCTGCATTAATATAAGCACAATTTTTGTGCCATTTCATGCAACTCTTATATACTCATACTTTTCGTTTTGTTTTATTTTGATTGTTAAACCAAAATCAATATAGGCCAAAAGTTTGAGGTTTTGTAAAAACTTGTGAAGTAATTCACTTACTTGAGGAATTTGTAACCAAGCATGTGCTATTGTTAGCGTTCTGGGATTTTGCCGCGAGGATTCCACGCTTCCGACACGAGTGTTCCGTGCCTCTGACGCGAGAATTGTTTTCGCTTTGCCATGAGAGTTCCACGCCTCTAACGCAAGTGTTCCGCGCCTCTGACGCGAGACTTCTTTCAGATCGCGGAAGGTTTCCTTGTTATACTTGTAGAGGGGGGTAAATGTCAACAGCTTAAATCCTTATTTTGTTATCATAATAAATATGACTCAAGAGTTGAGGGGGCTGTTTTGAAAATTTGGAAATTAATTCCTCCATCAAGACTTTGTTGTCATGTGACATGTGATGATACTGACAATGCTTACGTTGCACTACTGACATGCTATAATATTATTTATTTAGCTAACTGTTTCTTGTTCGAAGACCCATAAATTTGTAAAGGGATACCGTGTCGGAGCAGAATAAGACCTCCGCCCCAGTTTGTCGATTTTAAAAAGTTGCGGAGCGAAGATGTATGCGTTCTTTAGTGATCAGTGTTGGTCTAATCGGAGTGTTGATCTGCGGTGCGCGCATGCATGGAGGCGGAGTGGTGATCTAAGGTCGCGTATGCATGGCGGCTGAAAGTTGAGCGCGCATGCATGGCGGGAGTTGAGCGCGCATGCATGGTGAGAGTTGAGCGCGCATTCATGGCGGGAGTTGAGCGCGCATGCATAGCGGAGGGTTGCGCGCGCATGCATAGCGGAGGGTTGCGTGCGCATGCATGGCGTTAGAGTCTTGACCCTCAGCACTGTGCATGCATGGCGTCGGGGTGTTCCTCCGATGCGGCGCATGCATGGCCGGGAGAGTTCGTCCGCAACGCACTTGCTATGACGTCGGAGTGGTGATCCGTAAGTGCGCATGCATGGCGGCGGAGTGTTGGTCCGCGGGCGCATGCATGGCGACGGAGTGATGACTCGCGGGCGCGTGTGCACGGCAGTGGAGTCTTGCATAAAACCAAGGTATGGAGTCGTCTTCCCACTTGAACAGCAATGCGGATGCAAGAAACCAAATTTTTTGGAGGCGCCCATCCATAATGACGCGGTGTTGTTCCGCGACGGCGCCCACGTATGTGGCGCAGTATTCTTTTGTGACGTGATTGCGTAGTGGTGATTCGCAAGTATGATGGCGGTGTGTTGTGAAAATGAGTAAAGGACTTAGAATATCTTTTCTTGCCTGCCTCCAACTGTGGAGGTGTTTATAGTATTAGGGTTTCCAATGATTGGGCTCAGACCCAATTAGGGCCTTTTTGGCCTCCTCCTATTGCTTCGCGCCACGTGTACTTAGGACACCTGGTGCTTTTTCATTGATTATCTCTGACCAAGGTATTTCACCCGACCCATGTGCCATCACGTGGTGGCACATGGGCTTTGCTGAGTTGTCCACCCTTCAGTGGCAGCTGTCAATATCAGCACATCCTTTATTCCTTAAAAGATACCTTCTGGAAGGTTGTCTGATGAGTACAATCATGGTTGTCCTTATCCTGATTTGGATTAGACTATTCTCATTTGTTGTGTCGCTTATGCTCGGCTTTTATGCGCCTATCCCGGGGATGCGCAAGGTCTTCTCTTTGTTCTCACGCGCAGATGTGATATGCGTGAGCATATGTGATGCGTGAGCATATGTGATGCGTGAGCATGTGATATGCGTGAGCACATGTGATGCGTGAGCACATGTGATGCGTGAGCATGTGATATGCATGAGCACATGTGATGCGTGAGCACATGTGATGCGTGAGCATGTGTGATACGCGTGAGCATATGTGATGCGTGAGCATATATGATGCGTGAGCACATGTGATATGCGTGAGCATGTGATATGCGCCATGAGCATATGTGATGCGTGAGCATGTGTGATGCGTGAGCATATGTGATATGCTCCACGCGCATAGGTTTTGGTTTTGTGTCTTCATGACATCCTGATTTCAAGCCTCTATATCTTGTGGGTTGACCCGCCCCGCTCGATGTTAAGGCGGGTGCATACCTCTTCAAGCCCCCCCAGTCTAATGTGTGTCTTGTCTCACGCGAGTGAGGTAAGATAGATATTAGACTTAATAGTTTGCTTTTTTAATAGGGCTTGTTTTTTTCTTTTTCTTTTCTTGTACGCGCGTTGCGCGAAATTCCATCCCTTTGGTTAAAACGAATCGTCAATGCATGTGGTTGGTTGGTGTTGACATGCATCAGAGATGGAGACGTTGTCAGACCTTCGTGTGCTCGGCGCCAGCGCGCATGCGTGATGGCGCGCTGCTGCTTCATGGCGGTGGAACTCATGCATGGTGGCATGCACCATGGCGGCCAGATGGTTATCCGCGGTGGCGTGTACGCGTGGTGGCGCAATGACATTACGCGGTGGCGAGGTTCACTTGTCGTGGCGCGTATGAATGTTGACGGAATGTTAATCCGCGACTGTGCGTATGTATGGTGGAAATGTATTGAACCACGGTGGCGCATGCGTGGTGGCGATGTACTGAACTGTGGTGGCGCATGCGTGATGGCGATGTATTGAATCGCGGTGGCGCATGCGTGATGGCGGTGGATCGAACCGCGGTGGCACATGCGTGATGGCGGTGCATCGAACCGCGGTGGCGCATGCGTGATGGCGGTGGATCGAACCGCGGTGGCACATGCGTGATGGCGGTGCATCGAACCGCGGTGGCGCATGCGTGGTGGCGGTGCATCGAACCGCGGTGGCGCATGCGTGGTGGCGGTGCATCGAACCGCGGTGGCGCATGCGTGTGCTTGTTGAATATAAGGCATGCTTACACATTGAAACTTGAACAAGGTTGTAAGGAAATTATTTTTTACTTAATCCTTAACAATTGTCATATTTCAAGTTATTTTGCGATATTCTGAATATGCTGACACGTGCCTTGGCATTTCATTATTCCTCTTTTGCGCGACGTTATCGTGCATTTATTATAGGGAATTATGAATGAGTTTTTAGCCTTTACGTGTCAGTATGTGTTACTCTGCCTATATCCATTATAATCCCATGCGCGGCCCCGACCTGAGACCTTAACAACTATGCTTTGGCATGTGTTTTGCCTTAGTTGTGCTTAGGTATTTTTATGGTCCAGCTGCGCAATACGTAGGATGGATGCTATGAGTAATTTGAGCTAAGGCTTATATTATTGGGCTAAGGCCCTGACGTTTTAGAGTTAAAACTCGTCAACGCGTCTGAGCTTGGAGCTCGCGCATGTATGTTTTACTTAGTTTTATTTTTAGTTTGATGTCAATACAATGTTGTCGTATTGCTCAAAATTAATAAAGGGAAGTGTGAAACATGTATGCAAAAGGTAATAGAAAGCATATTAGTTTGGTGAGGGGAGTCCATATTCTTGGTAAAGGTCTGTTAGGCTCTCCGCCGCCTTCCTTCTTGTCACCTTCTCCGCGATTGTCTTTTTGGGGTTGGGCGCGCATGCATGGCGGGAGTTGAGCGCGCATGCATGGTGGGAGTTGTTTCGCAGGGCGCCTGTTCATAGCGGCGGAATACATCATCCGAGGCGGCGCGCATGCATGATGGCGGGTTGTTGATCCGCGGGGTTGCGCATGCAAGGCGTCGGAGTGTTCCTCCAATGCGGCTTCCTCCGAGGCGGCGCATGCATGGCGAGGAGTGTTCCTCCGATGTGACATGCATGGCAGAGGAGTGGTGATCCGCGGGCGCGCATGCATAGCGGCTGAAAGTTAAGCGCGCATGCACAGCGGAGAGTTGAATGCACATGCATGGCGTTGGAATCTTTTATAGGTGGTGGAGTATTGATCCGCGGCTGCACGCATGCATGGTGGTGCATCAGCCGCGACACGCGGATGCACGGTGACGAAACCTTCCACGGGCGGTGGAGCGTTGATCCGCGGCTGTGCCCTTGCATGGCGGCGGAGTGGTGACTCGCGGGCGCGCATGCATGGCGGTGAAGTCTTCTGCGCAAAACCAAAGGCATGGAGTTGTCTTCCGACCCGTATGGTGGGTTTTTCGGACGCGCATGCATGGCGGTGGAGTGATGACTCGCGGGCGCGCATGCACGGCGTCGGGAGTCTTGTTCGCTAGATCTATAACCTAGATCTAGATCTGTAAACCAGATCTAGATAGATCTGAAGCTCGGAGTGGAGAGAATTTAAAACCATCACAGATCCGGAGGCTTGACCGTCCAAATCAGGTAGTTTCTTTTTTGGATCTACAAATCTTTTTCAGCTTCATTTTTGCACAGATCTGGAAGCATCTTTTAGATCTATGGATCTTTTTGAGCTTTAATAGAACAAATCTTGTAGCATTTTTCTGTAAACTTCCAGATCTGGATTTTCTTGGATGAACAGATCTGAGAACCGAGACGAAAATCGAAGGGTAGCTCGTTGCCGTCCCACGGATGGCGCCAATGTAGAAACATGAAATGAATCTGACCTGATCCATGACGATATTCCCGGGTCTTCGAGATGAACGAACCACGACTCGATCTTCTTCTCTGGTAGCTTGAGATCTGCAATGGTTTTGGGGGTGTGGAGGTGACTGCTAAGAAATCTCGAGGATCTCTTGTTTGCAGACACAAAAATATATGGTGGTGGCTCTTATTGAGGACAACCACAACCGACCATTAATAAGGAGATGGAGACCTCCTTATATAGGGAGCCTCATGGCCACCATCATGGTACCCTAATGGGCCTAGCCCAGTTAGGGTTACCTCCACAAAACCCCCTCACCCTAATAATATTGTATTAGTCCATAAAATAAAATAAGCCAAACATAATAAATTAAGGTCGTAAGCCGGGTTTAGTACCATACCCCTACAGTTTACATGTTTATTAACATTTTTAAGGCCCGTTACAGTTTATTATAGTTTTATGAAGTTACAATTTAGTCTAGTTTTATGAACCGTTCGTTTATAATACTTGCGAATGAACACAAGCGAACAAGAACATGCTGATTTTCTTGACGAATGAACACGAACAAGAAACTCGGCCCGTTTAACTGTTCGTGCTCGATCGTTTGTTTGGTTAAAGTTATACGAACATGCCTGGTTCATGTTCGTTTGGTTCGTTTACAGGACCAGATAGAAGGGTGACAACTTTGACCCGTTTACATATGAATATGCTGATTCGGGTTATGATTAATTACTAATGGGTCAAAAGGGTAAAACTGGGATTTTTAGCTTAAAAGAAAAAAAATGGTCAAGCAGGAGAAAGTGCCCATTCTGACCAGAAATGTTTTGGCCCGTTACCCGACCCGTCGAGTTTACCATATTGACAAGATATATAAAGCACCTTGTGTTGAACCAGGGTGTAAAACCATGTCAAAATTGTATAATTTTCTCTTGTTTTCGGAAAAATTTATGACAATGCCACTTGAATCTAGAGGAACAACGGGCCTTTGATGGCTAAATGTCTCGCCATTTAATGCAGGCCTGATTCGACAAAATACATGAATATTTCCTGAAAATGTTAATAAGGTAGAGAATTATATTAGCACCTGTATCAATCATTTTCGTTAAATGTAGCAAGATAAAATGAGTTGAGTTGAAACGGGCCATTTTAGTATGAGTCGGGTTGGCCCGTAAACAATTTTTTTTCCATTTTCAAATAAATTAAAAATAAAATTTGGCACCCCTTTGACCCGTTTCCCTTTTAGCTAAATGCTGGTTCGACCCATTTGACCTGTTTAAGATAAAATAAAATCAAACGGGCCCGTTTTACATTTATTATTAAAACGGGCTTCGTAGATTTAATTCATTTAATTACCTTTCAATTGCAGAAACTGATTGAGAACTTGCCTTCTTTGTGCATTTAATCTACAAACTTCTTGATTCAAGGTGGCAAGTTCACCTGTTAACAATCAAGAAACCGAATTTAGTCGATTTCACAACATAAAGATAACTTTTTTTAAAACTTTAACTGTAACATCCTAGGCGAATCCCATATCGGCCGTGGACAGGAGAGATTCTTGGTTCATAACTAAATGTCCCGCCTCTTAAACCACCAACGCGTTTTGGGCTTAATGCCAGTGCACGAGAGCAGAGTTCCACAGTTAAGCGTGCTCAGATGACAGTAGTAGCAAAATGAGCGACCTCCTGGGAAGTCTCTATCGGGGCAACCAAAAACAAATCCTCCATGGACAAAGCAGACATAATACTTGTGGTACAGGGGCCGGATGTTACATTAACACGAAATGTTACATAAACACGAAAAACAGACTGGTTAAAATAATCTTTACCATGAATATTTGAAATAAGATATTCATCATGATCATGATGATTCTCATAGTCAGCAGGGATGGCAAAACGGACAATATTATGTTAATTAACACGAAAAACATACTGGTTAAAATTAACACGAAAAACATACAGGCTAAAAAAATCTTTACCATGAATATTTGAAATAACATGATCATGATGATTCTCATAGTCAGCAGTGATGACAAAGCAGACAATATTGGTGGTACGAGGGTCCAGATATTACATTAACACGAAAAACAGACCGGCTAAAATAACATTTACCATGAATATTTGAAATAAGAAGCTCATCATGAGCATGATCATGATGATGATGAATCTCATAGTCAGCAGTTGATGGCAAGCTTTTGATGATGTCACACACAGTGTTAGCCCATGTGGCATTAGTTTCAGTCTTGAATCCCAACAAAGAATGGATTGTTTCTGATAAACTTCTAAAAGACTTCTTGGTGTTCATCTTCATTATCATTCAATGTTTATATGATTGTAAAGGTTTGTAAAAGTTGATCAAGATCATATTCCATGATACTTTTCATATTGAATATAAGAGTTTAGCCTTTTAGGAATAGGTATTGAATCAACCCATCATCAGAATGGGGCCCACTTCATTTTAACAAGTTACCTTCTCTCTCACTAGTCTAAAAAAAAAAGTGAAAGTCTTGTATCTTGGTTGTTAAGATATTGGGGTGTAAACGAGTTGAGTGCGAGCTCGAACTCAACTCATTTCAAGTTTTTTTTAAAGATTGAGTTTGGGTAGTGAGTAGTTTTGTAAACTCAGGCTTGGCTCGTTTATTATTTATTAATTAATTTATATACATTTTAAATTATTATTATTATAATAATTATTATTATTGATAAAAACCTTAAACGAGCCTAGCTTGTTTACTTTCTTAAACGAGCCAAAGCTCGGTTGTGCGTATGAAGTTGATACATAGAAGTCCGAAAGAGGTAAAACTTAAAAATACACAAGGCCCGTTAAGGCTCGACGAGCCTGAATGAGCTTCCTAAATAAGGCTGGAGCTCGGGCTCGAAAACTAAATGAGCTGTATTCGAGGCCCAGACTTGAAAAGGCTCAGTTTATTTCAAGCTTTTATCATCATCTGAATGGGCCGATACAAATAAAATTAACCTGCTAAATATACAAATAACTAGAGTAATTATGTTATAAAAAATAAATAGTATAATAATAATAACTCTAGTTTAAAAGTTATACAGTAATAATAATTACTGTAGTTATTACGATAAAAGTTACTTATTTGATCCAAACAAGTAACTTTATATCATACACAGGTTGTTATATTATTATTATTATTATTATTATTATCTTACTTTATAGATAGATAAATGTATATTATGCAACAAGCCCATTATGTTAAAAGTTAAAACACTAAGCATTAAGGGCCCATATGATCCAACCCAATAAGTCATGACACCAAACCAAACCAAATAATATCAAATCTAGTTAGCCATCAAGCAACAAAAATGACTTATTATTTAACGAAAACAACCCAAAAACCGAGACGAAAAACGTGAACCCGATCACTTAACGTTGACGATCTTGATAATCGACGAGGTCCCAATGCGATGTAGCGCCACAACCGCGTCACCCTCCTTGCAAAGTCCAACTTTTTTCGCGTGTTGCAACCCGAACTCCAATGCTTCCGCGGTTGCCTCAGTAGGAGAGCCTTTAGTAGACCGTTCACACAAAAGTGGGACCAACCCGCGAACAATGAAACTGTGTCGGTACGGAGCCTCATCCCCGGCCAACAACTCAGACCCGGCCTCGGCCTCGGGTACCACAACAGACAGTATAGGTACCCGAGGTCGGTACTTGGCCACAAGTTTAGCTGTGGTTCCGCCTCGGGTCAGGACTAAAATGAGACTGGCTTGAGCCGTGTTAGCGGTTCGGACAGCAGAAGCGGCTAAGCTTTCGAGTGGGCTCATTGGGACCGGTATTCGTGTGGAGATTCTTTTATAAGCAGCCGAGTAGTCGACAGTGCTTTCGGCCTGCATGCATATTTTATTCATGGTTTGGACCGCGATTTCAGGGTATGCACCGGCTGCAGACTCGCCACTAAGCATGACGCAGTCGGTCCCGTCTAGGACCGCATTGGCTACATCAGTGGCTTCAGCACGGGTCGGTCTAGGAGACTTGATCATCGACTCGAGCATCTGGGTCGCGGTTATAACGGGCTTTCCTTTGAGGTTGCATTTGTAGATCATGAGTTTTTGTGCTAAGAAGATTTTCTCTATGGGAATCTCCATTCCCAGATCACCTCGGGCCACCATGAACCCGTCGGTGTTGGCGAGGATGTCGTCGAAATTCGAAACCCCTTCTTGATTCTCCACCTACCAAACACAGTTTCTGTGTGATTTGAACACATATGATTATGTCGGGTTGACGGGTTGAAATGTGCAACCCGGACACAACCCGTATTATTATTCGTGTCAAAGATTTTGACACTAACCCAGACACGCATAAATTCGGGTCAACCTGAACACGACCCATTTAACCCATTTATTAACAAAATTGATATAATTTAGGGTCAGAAGAGTATATTAATATAAATATTTTTTTAAAAAAATATTAAAAATCTTGAAAACAAATTGGAAATTACAAGCATGTCTTCTAGAAAAATGGAAAATGTAAAAAACATAAATAAAAAAATAATCATAAATTTTTTTTTTAATACTTGAACGGGTTGGCAGGTTGAAATGTGCAACAGAACCCGACCAATATTATTATTCGTGTCAAATATTTCGACACTAACCCAAGAACGCATAAATTCGGGTCACCCGAACACGACCCGTTTAACCCATAAAAAAACAAAACAAAATCGATATAATTTAGAGTCGGTAGACTAAACGAGTAACATAAATATTTTTTTAAAAAAATTTATTAAAAATCTTGAAAATAAATTAGAAATTACAAGTGTATCTTTAGGAAAATGGAAAGCAAAAAAAAACAAAAAGAAAAGCATAAATAAAAAAATAATGACAAAAGCTTTTTTAAATACTTGAACGGGTTAACAGGCCAACCCCAACCCGACCCATTTTTAAACGGGCTGTGTTAGTTGACCTAAAGTTGACCCATTTTTTTAAGCGGGCCATCTTTGTTGACTCTAAATCTGCTCTTTTTTTGTGTGTTTGGTTCAGGTCGGGTCGTGTCAACAGTTGCCGCACCTAATGTAGACAAAAAAAAACAATTTACCTTCGAAATAAGCGCGATATTTTTGGCATGCTCGCCAAGCACCTTGCGAACCTCAACCAAATCCGAACCTTTTCGGACAAATGACAAAGCAATCATATTAATCTTATTAGGCACCCCCCACTTAAGCAAATCTTCTTGGTCCTTTTCAGTCAAAGTTGGGAGGTCAACAATGACCCCGGGAAGGTTCACATTCTTTCGTTCGCCAAGGGTCCACGTGTTCTCACACCGACAATGAACCAGGCCTTTCTCGGTGTCGCAAGAAAGGACCGTGAAGGTTATAGTGCCGTCCGAGCAAAGGATTTGACTCCCGGGTTTGACATCTTGGGCTAACTTTTTGTAGCTCATGCATATCATCTTTTCATCACCCTTGATGTTGTAATCAGTTGAAATGGTGATTTCATTGCCTTGTTTTACTTGTATGGGCTTTCCATCTTTTAGAAACCCGGTTCGGATTTCTGGACCCTGTCATGAATTTTGTCGTTTGTCATTCTGACATTAAACCTCACTCTTTTTAAACTTGTATACAAAAGGGCAGATAATAAAAATATATTTCTATACTCTTTAATAAAAAACTACAAGTTTTATCATTTTATATTCACGTTAAACCTCATACTTTTTAAATTTATCTTAATTTTATATTAATATTTGTCACAACCTATGAAAAATAAAAGACAGAAAATACAAAATAATAATAATAATAATAATAATAATAATAATATGTGATACTGCATACTTACCGTACCTAAAATTTATGCTTTAAAAATTGTTAAATTTAATATTTACTTCCTATTTAAATACAAACTTCCGCGCCTAATACAATATCCGTCCCAAACCCGTAAAATTTTTAAAAAGTAATCGCGTAAACGTTTTGGATCAAGTTAGCATCCCTTTTTAAGATTAAATGCACTAACAAATGCTAAACTATGGTTCATCGGAGAATGTTAATTTGACGGTGTCAGCAAACCTCAAGACCATTATAATTTAAATCATACTATATATGAATATATAAACTTTGGTTTTTGGATTTTTGAAACTGTTCGGTTTCGGTTTAAGTTTTTGCCATTTGAGCTTGAAAAGTTTAAGCCGAAAAAAAAAGTTGGCTAGAAATAATGATCTTAGGTATAAATAATTTTGTTAGTTAATAATTTGGCCAAAAATATTTGAGTTACATATTTATTAAATTGTTATAAATTAATGAATAAATGAAAAAAATCTAGAAGTTCGGTTTGGTTCGGCTTTTATTACATGCAAACAACAAAACTAAACTGTAAGTTTGGTTTTTACAAAAATATAAAACCAACTTGTCGGTTTTTGTTTCAATTCGGTTTTTTCAGTTTGGATTTTTGTTATCTTGCACACCAAATTGATAACCATGCATGATTCGATTTGGTTTGGTTCTAACTTTCAACAACCTTTATCAACAGTTTCGTTCATAGTTTGACCTAAAAACCACTAGGAAAAAAAATAATTGATAACCTTGCATAATTCGGTTTGGTTTTGTTTTGTTTTAATTTTCAACAACCGTTACCAACGTTTGGTTCACAGTTTGACCTAAAAACCGCTAGGAAAATAATTGACAACAACCCATGATTCGGTTTGGTTTTAACTTTTAACTTTCAACTTTCAACAACCGGTTTGGTTCATAGTTTGGCCTAAAACCACGAGGAAAAATAATAATTGATAACGATGCATGATTGATCGGTTTGGTTTTGTTTGGTTTTAATTTTCAACAATTGTTATTATTTTATTAACGGTTTGGTTCACAGTTTGACCTAAAAACTGCAAGGAAAACATTTGACAACAACCCATGATTCGGTTTGGTTCACAGTTTGGCCTAAAAACCGCGAAACCCGAAACAGAAAATAACAAACATAAACGAACAAACACCATACTTTGGTATCGAGCATGACCGCGCACTGAATCCCGGTATTCTTCATAGCAGTACGTAGATTATCAAGTGTCTCCTGATGGTACTCATGCGACCCATGCGAGAAGTTGAACCGGGCCACATTCATGCCTGCTCTCAGCATCTTTTCAGCCATGGGAATGGACCTTGAAACAGGGCCGAGAGTGCATACGATCTTTGTTTTCGGACGGTTCCAGCCGCCTTCATTGGTGGTGTTTAGATCACACTTTATCATTTGTTCCATTGGTTTGTTGGTTTTTGTTGTTATTATGTGTGTGTTTGTTTGTAATTAAGAATATTGTTGTTATGAATAATATATGGTTGGAGAATTGGTGGTTAAACGGAATGAATGGAATAAAAACTGTGCATGAGATGCGGATATGTTTACGGTTTCTGATGATCAGAAAACCGTTTTATTATTATTATTATTATTAGAAAATTTTTTATTTTTATGAATTAAACATTTTCTTATCAGAAACCGTTATTATTATTATTATTATTATTTTATTATATTTTATTTATTATTTTTTTATGAATTAAACATTTTATATTTTTTTAACTTTTATGAAATAAAGGTGAGCAAACAGGTCTAACATGCAAGACTTGATTAAGATTCGATTAATGGTATTATCAGGACTTGGGAACCAATGCTATTATAAATAACTAGGTCTGATCGGCTTGGGTCTTGCGGGTCTTATCTGGTTGATGCTCATCCCTATAGGAGCAAGCGAGTCTTACCTGTCATACCGGATGCGGTTAATGGTATTTTTAAGACCCGAGAATCGACTTTATTGTTGGAGTTTCTAAATAAGCATGGACTTTTTAGAGGAATAAGTTGTCACGTCGACATTTTAGTGTGGATTCCGTAGGCCGCCACGTGGACAACTCGCATAAGCAAATAAACTGTTGGAGTTAATTCCCGAACTCGAGTCATGGGTAGGAAAGGTGGGGTTGGTTCGAGCTAATTGATCGACCTAATTAATTAACCAATTATTGCAATTAGAGATAATTATCTACTTTATTTATTAGATAGATATTGAAGTTTATTTAACAGACAAATAGGAGTTTGTGTTTGTTTCTAATTGTAATCGAGTCTCTATGTAAACCCCAAAGAATTCATTTAGGGCGTGTTCGTTTCACAGAATTCGTGGGAATTCAAAGGAATTGGAATTAAAATCCCATGACATGGCATGTTCGTTTCGTTGGAATTAGAATTTTAATTTCCTTTTGGTGCGTTCGGTTGTCAAGGAATTGGAATTGAAATTCAATTCCTTCAAATCCTTTATATAAAAGGATTCTAAATCCTTCCAAAATGTGAAGGATTTCAAGTGAATTCGTTGGAATCTTTTCTCAGGTGTTTTTTTAACGAGAACAACGAATAAAATATTTTGGTTTTTTTACTTTTTTTGTTTTCGATTTATATTTTGATTTATGATTTTTTTTTTATTATTTTTGAATATTTTTTTGAGGGGTTTTTGATCTTAATAGAAAACCCCTAAAAAAATTCAAAACAAAAAATTATAACACAAAATATAAATAAAAAACAAAAAATCTAAAAAAACTAAAATGTTTCCGCCGTTATCAAAAAAAAAAAAAAAAAAAAAAAATCTTGATTCCAATTCATTTGTCAAACGAGCACACCAAGAATGAAATTGGATTTTAGTTCCTTCATATTCCAATTCATGTTGGAATGTTCAGATTCCAAATCCAATTTCTTTCAATTCCAAATTTTATACAAATTTCAATTCTAATTTCATTCTATTCTGTGAAACGAACGCACCCTTAGGGTTAATGGAGAATTTAAATAAATTTGATGAGTTGTGCGAAATACTCTCCGTGTTTTGTTCATGTTCGATTCACCAATTGCCAATTCACCTCCCGTGATAAACTTGCCAAGTGGTGAAACATCGACAAGTTTTAGAAAATTTCATGTGTCTGATTCAATAGTGTCTACGTGACATACTTTTCAGTTTTCGTCTAAAGAATATACAACCTTTTATTGTAAAGTTTAAAAGTCTGTATATTTTGTAAAACGTCACCCGTCAAATGTTTATTTTGATATTGTTTAAAAAACAATAAAAGACACAAAATTACAAGGCTGATGGAAAAGGCATGTTAAAAGATAAACCGAACATATACCCAGTTTAAGTTTTTTATGTTTCATTACCAATATTTTAGTTACAAATGGTTTCGATTTTTTAGTAAAGAGGAAGACAATTTGGTTAATACGGTTAGCCACCGGTTTTGCCTTCATAGCCAACATTTTAGGTTACAAATGGTTTCAATTTTTTAGTTAAAACCTGGTTTGCGTTATATATTCAAAAGCTATCGCACATTTGCAGTGGGGACACGGCGAAAATTTAGTCAGTATTGGTTCAGTTTGTTATGATTAAAGTTTTGTGGTCAGTTAAAAGTCTAGTTTCTAAAATTTTTTTGTCAAAGTTGAGTGCCTAAAAGTTTTGTAACCAAAATTGTAAGAATAAAATTTTATTGTAAAAGTTTTAAGACAAAAGTTAAAACTTTAACACGTACATTCATTTCCATTTATCGTCTTACCAAACAGACATAAATGAACACAAACAAAAAAATACATTTGTTTCTATTCACGAAACACAAGGACGGTTATAATCTTTTGTAAGCCGTGTATATTGAACTAAAACAAGCACTGAAGCACGGGTTGTTGGTTTGTTATATTAGTCGTTACCGTTTCTATTTCATCTTGTACCTATAAAATGAACACAAACAAGAAAATACATTTGTTTCTATTCACGAAACACAAGGACGGTTATAATCTTTTGTAAGCCGTGTATATTGAACTAAAACAAGCACGGGTTGTTGGTTTGTTATATTAGTCGTTACCGTTTCTATTTCATCTTGTACCTATAAAATGTCCCTGCTTACAAGCCTCACCCCTCGATTCACTCGACAGTGTGTCACCTACATTGCCCGCCAGAAACCATGTTGATCGAATTTACATCAAGTAACACTTACTCTAAACCATTACATGTTAAACAAGATTTAAAGCTCGTCATGAAAATGCGGTTGCTTGTCTACTTCGTCTTCTAGCTCCTGAAACATTTTCGGTTACCCCCAAAATGGTTAGAAGATTTGATCAAGTTAAATGTAGCTAAATAGATTTAGTTATATTAAATTTTAACGCTTATAGCAGGTTACAATACCTTGAGTTTTCGTTCTAGGCAAAGAGCCGGGGTGGTTAACGTTGCTGTGTATCTGCCATGAAAATACTGATTTAGATTCTAGTGAAAAACACGCCTCGTGGTTGGATTGATTATCGCACAATGCTAATAATAATAGTTAAATAAAAAACAAAATATAAAAGAAAATGGTCAAATAAATGGCAGAAAATGGGCCATAAATCATAATAGTCCAAAGTCATGTAAATGTATTTTAATACGCTGACGCTATACAAATACCATTGATGTGCTATCCAGACACCACTGACTTGTCATACGGCCCGTATGGTAGGACGGAAAGTGGTCAAAGAAAAAGGTCATACGGGTCGTATGATTTCCTGACATCCAAAGAAATGACTAATGTGGCCACTGGCAAAGCATACGAACCGTATGACCTTTTTTTCACTCTCATACGGCCCGCATGATAGAAAAGGGTCATCCGACCGGTGTGATAGGGCGAAAAATGTCATATGTCCCATATAATAGGGAGAGAAAGGTCATGCGTCCCGTATAATAGGGAGAAAAAGGTCACACGGACCGTATGATGTGATAGGCACATTGGTGTTCAGTTATGGGAGTGGCATACTGATAGCATGACCCTGTTAATAACAGTCTCCTAAATCATTTCTCAAAAATATAAGATTATATATATTAGTAATATATATATTTTTATCATATTTAACATATTAACTATTTATACGTTGTGCAGGAAAAAGAAAAGAGTGGGCTTACTCGCAACGACTTGGTTCATCTATGTCAGCAACCTCGACTTTCAATCCACATCTTAATCTGACCTATCATGTGGATAAAACACCAGATAAACGGCTGTTCAGATACTAAATAAACATGATATGACAAAGATAAAGATGTTTAACGATTACTTGGATTTTGACAATTGAGTGGTTGGGTAACAAGTCAAAGCATCTTCTTTTTGTAAATGGGTCAAAACCGCCACAAATAGGGACACTTTGTGGTCAGAAAATCGTAACATGAACTAATATCACACGATGAAGTTAAATTAATACCTTTAAACTTCTATCAGGACCATTCCAGCAATTGTCACCGTTTGAAAAGAGCATAACATTATATGACTCCTCAAACTTCTCCCATTTCCTGTACATTAGATGGAGGATTAAAGATTAGTAATTGAAAAATCAAGAAATATTCACAAAACTACAACCTAAATGGGTCAACCCGACCCGGCTCCACCCATACTAAAACCAACCCGTTTCATCCGTGTTTTGACTTACCCCAAACGTGTTGTACTGTACCCTTCCTCCTGAGTGGCTTGTTTAAAAGGGCAAACTTTGTAAACATATCTGGAATGCAACGAACAAAAAACAGGAACAAATTTAGATCAATGTGGAAAAAATAGAAAAACGAAAAAAATTAAACGGAAGAAGTTGCAAGAGTTGTACTTGTTCTGTTTGCTTTCAAAACATTGGCCAAATAACGAGTAGAATTCCTTTTCCGGTCCTGCAAAGTCAAGCACGTGTCATAGAATACGAATTGATAAAATTCTATTATATTCTAAAAATAAATTAAAAAGAAAATACCAAAATCATTCCCTAGCTTCTTTGTTAAGCGAGATATCCTGGATTTTAGTTTAGATAACTTTGTGTTGGCTTCATCATATTCTTTTTGAACATTTTCAGCTTCTACATAACATACAAACAAATAAAAAATTTAGAAAAAAACTCAAGTTATATTTTAAATATTAACTAATCCCAGTTTTACCAGATATGTTGACTGGAGTCTGAAATGGATTGACCGTGACCAGCACATTCCTCACAGTTCTTTGAATCTTCTCAAACCATGATGGGCTGCTTTCGGTTTCCACGTCTAGAAATTATTATTGTGTTAATGTGTTATTATAATTACAAAACCAATATTATTAATACTTTCTACATGTACAAATAATCGCATACCTAACATGTCCATGTCATCATCAGGGTCATATTTGTATGAAAAACTTGAATCATCATGAGCTTCATCTCCAGCAACATCCATGCGAGCCTCAGTGTCATCATCATCATCATAATGTTGATGATAGTCAGTTTCAGTATCATATCCATTATTTTCTTCATCATGGACACTAACAGATGTCTCGTAATCATTCTTGGCATCTTTAGCATCATGATCATGCTGATCTATCTTTTTTCCAGTCCATCGTGAACCAATTTCACGGCCCAAATCTTCCCTTGATAATGAATCAATGTCTTTGGTTGAGTCTTCTCCCTGAGCAAATATCCAATTGTGACTTAAGGTTGTAAGGGATAGAGTGATATGATAGTTTACCCATGTATTCAAAAAATTGCGATTTAAGGTGATGACCTAACTTAGCCGGTTTTCATGTGACATGTCAGCAAAAAAGTCAACACTGTCAAAACTTACCAACAAGTTACCTGCCACGTTATCTATTCTAAGTTTCTACCTGGTGATTGGGTGAGATTACCTTAAATTAAAAAAAAAAAAAAAAGTTGATTACCTTAAATCACAACTGAAAGTATGATGGTTTTTCAGCCCTAATATAAGTTTGTTACCTTTTTTATGCGTTTGCCTATCTAAATATGGAATCTCATATGAGTTAAAATCAGTGGCGGAGCCAGAAATTTTTTTCCGTGGGTTCAACATTTTTCAGTGCTCGATTTTTTCTGGCGTCTTTTTGGGCCCCAACGGGTCGGGCCTAAAGTCATATTTAATAAAAAATATATTATATTATAATTGTTACCGGCGCATATTCATGCTTTGGAAGCGATTCATAACATCTTTAATCGCGACTTAAAAAAAGAACTCAATTTCAATATAGCAAATGCACGCATTATATATATAAGGTTAAAATGAAAACCCATTTGAGTTGTGAAAACCCGCGAAAACCCTATGTAACATCGTTTTTTTTTTGTTACATGTAATATATGTTGTAACATTTAATACAAAACATCGAAACATTAAAAAAAATGTTTTGCTATTTTTTAACATTTTTTTACTAATTTTTATATATGTTTTCAGGAGAGAGAAAAAGTTATATTTATATTTACATTTTTTATTCACTTTAATTGTGGACCACAAGATTTAAACATTAATTAAAAACATGTGGTTGATAATGGGTTTCTAGAGTTTTCACAACTCAAGTGGGTTCTCATTTTATACTTTAAGGTTAAAATGAAAACCCATTTGAGTTGTGAAAACCCGCGAAAACCCTATGTAACATCGTTTTTTTTTTTTGTTACATGTAATATATGTTGTAACATTTAATACAAAACATCGAAACATAAAGAAAAATGTTTTGCTATTTTTTAACATTTTTTTACTAATTTTTATATATGTTTTCAGGAGAGAACTAAAGTTATATTTATATTTACATTTTTTATTCACTTTAATTGTGGACCACAAGATTTAAACATTAATTAAAAACATGTGGTTGATAATGGGTTTCTAGAGTTTTCACAACTCAAATGGGTTTTCATTTTAAACTTAGCCTATATATATATATATATATATATATATATATATATATATTCGCCAGTCATCTAATTACGCAAAATCAAAGCAAGATTCATCGTGAGGTCTGGATCGATTGAAGGCTCATCAAAGAAAGAGTTAGTCGACCGATCGTTGTTGTCATCTGGTTGAAGTGTGGCAGGTAAGGCATTGAATGAAGCCTTGAGGTGAATTGGCAAAGGCGACGAGGCGATGGTCGTTTGGTAGATAGAAACATAATTTATCGATCGCTGAGGCGATGGATGTTTTTGTTTTTTAATTTAATTTTCACTTATATATTATGTTTAAGAATGCTAATTGGGTTAGGTTTACTAGACAATTCTATGAATAATTTGGGCCTTTTTTTATAATCTATATATGGGTTATTATTGGCCAATTTATAATGTTTGTTAGCAATTTTTAAAGTTTTTTATATTTTATAAAAAATATCATTACTAAAAAATTTTAACTAAAATTTTCATAATTAATGGGTTCGAATACTTTTTTTAGAATGACACCGGGTTCGCTCATCGAAAAAGAATGGGTTCGCTCAATGACTCGATACTATATGTTACATATAAACCAAAAAAAGACCGGGTTCGGCCGAACCCGGTGACCAAAGGGTGGCTCCACCACTGGTTAAAATATCTAAGGGAAATTCAGTAACTTCAATGTTTTTCAAGTTGTCATTCTTGCTGAATAACCAGCATAGATAGATCTAAACAACTGTTATGATTGCTTGAAAATTTAATAAAATATTAATAGTACCTTACTTCCGAGCTCAGTATTAGGTTCAGTACCATGAACGACTTCAGACGCTTCTGCGTCCTTTGGATCATGCTATGTAGAAAAATGCAATAACATTTGAAACAAAACAAGAAATTAGCTCACATGAAAGAACCTAAATGGGAATATAAGCTTTTATTATATATTCACCTTTTCTCCATTATCAAGTGATGCATCAGCATTCTGTACCACTTCAGCTGCCAGTTCAGCAGGATCTTCCTTTGAGTTCTAATAAAAGAAACCGAGTATGAGAAGTAGACGATAACGTGGGGTAGACTACCGCATATATATAAACATCAAATGATGCAAGAACCGTACACTAATGAACATATCCTGCTAACCAAGATTTGAAAAATAGATTATTCTTGAAATGATACTTCTTTTTAATCGTATTTGACATGCTAATTGTTTATAGAAAGATTTTTAAACTTTTTTACGAAAAGGGTTTCGGGTCAACTCATTTTGACCCACTATGGCAATACCCAACCCGTTTGCCACTCTATTATACACAATGGGATTAGTGTAAGAAACATCTAATTATCACAAAGATGTGTTCGGATTGTGAAAATTTTAAGTTTGCAGGGTAATTCCAACCTGGCCCGAAGGAGAGTCATCAAGAATTGCAGCTTCACCATGATTATTTTTCACGGTCTCTTGTTCTTCAACATCAATTTTTGCTTCACCTTTGTTTTCCTTTGATTCAGTTTCTTCGGCTTCCTTTTTCTGCTTTTCCTCTTTTTCTTTCTGGATGCGTTCTTTCTCAACTGCCTTATCTATTCGCTCCTTGTGCTCTAGAGAAAAGGTAACAAAAAAACATATCATAATTAATAACCTTATAATGTATGTGAATAACATATGTAACAATCCCTAAACAATATGGGAGGCAATTCCACACTATTAAACAGTGAATGGGTCGATTTGAGCTATGTGATATCTCCAACAGGTAAAAAATAAGCATTTAGCTAAAAATGAAAGTACTCAAATGGAACCAGGCCAAAGATCAACCAAATATTATTTTTACTATAGACGATCTGCTAAATAGTTTTATTAGAAATATAGATTGGTGACTACTGTTGTGTTAATATATTTTTGTAATCATAATTAACACAACACGTTACAAAAATGCTTTGGGCCAATCATATAAAACATGTTAAAATTGCCACCTCTAGTATGAATAGAAAAGCCAATTTGAAGACAATTACAAATAAAGGATGATAAAAAAAATACCCTTAAGTTGTTGAACAATCCCCTTGAGAAATTTCTCCTCATTCTTCAGCTTTGACAACTCAGCCTCATCTTTTGCTGCTGAAATTTTTGCTTGTTCAACTTCATGCTTTCTTATGGTGACACCCTCCCGAAATAATGCAATTTTTTCCATTAATTTATCTCTTGCCGCTTTTCCAGCCTCCCAACAGGTGTTGTTGCACCTGGTTTTGCCATCATACTCGTCGCTTCCATCACAGCAATCTGTTCGATAAAACCAAGTTAAATTTGGTGGTAGTGATGAGATATGAAGACCATATTATGAAAACTTCACTGACCAATAGTATATTATAATGCAGTCATGATATATCAAATAAAGATCGATGTGATCAGAAATAAAGATATTAAGCTACATTTCTGTCTCCGGATGGGATCCATTATATAATGTATAGAAACAGATTATTGACAATATGCCATGAAATTCTAATGATTCAATTTGTCACACTGTATTATCAAAGAGAACTGAACATAAAGGAGAAGAACAAGGTAATACACAGAAAACATGTCAGTAAAGGACTAAGGATCCTTAAAAGACATGTCATATGACAGTGATTAATGCCTACAAGTTGTCAAGTACACACATTGAACAGTAAGAATAGCAAGGATGAGCCTAGCAAATAAAGTTCTAGAATCAGTAAGGAGTTGTTGGTTCTGGGGTTTACAAAGGCATATAACTCCTAGTTAAGTGAATTTTTGCATGCTCCATGTGACAAGAAAACGTTTGATTTCAATTCATAGATAATAAATTCTGTTTAGCAGTTATATTATGAGATCTTTTTTATTCTTTTGAATCAAAAAGAAAGCAGGATTTTGTATGTGCTATGAATAACTCTCACCATGGTATATCCTAAACTTCAAATTCAATGTCCCATTGCTATGTTAGGACTTAGGAAGATATAGTTTTTTTTTTTTAAGAAAAACATAATACTCACAAGTATAAACCTCAGAAAATAAGAATTGTAGTTTCTTACATGTGACATGATGAAAATTTGTAAGTATAAAATGTATAATCATCACTTACCACAGATACCATCATTAATCCTAGATGAAAATATAGTAAGAGCCTTATGTCCTGCATTTCTGCAATAGAATTTCCCAGTAGGACATGCTGATGTTCCTGCAAAGCGAAATATACCATTATGTTAAGATAACTGCATTACTTTCAACTCTGTCAAGTTGCATTCGAACAGAACTTGCTCATGGATGCATCAAGAAAATGTTGGGGATTCGTGAGATAATGCTTGGATAATCTGAAAGTTGTGAAACACTTTCAGATCAAATTAATTCGGTGGTTTGCCCAAATATTCAACCGTATAAAACTCAGAAAAAGACAAGAATTTTGTATGTGTTCAAAGCTAATTTCTAGAGCCAGAGAACATTCAACCAAATGTACAAAAGTCGTATTTGCAGGTTTGAGCTAGACACTGCCATTCATTTCGAATTTCAAATGGCAATAAAATGCGCCATATTTTGACACCGAAATTCATTAAAATGACATTAAATGAACGAACATAAACGAACCTCCCGCCGAACGGTTCACGAAAAGTTCACTAAACGTAAATGTCCAGTTCGTTTACAGGCCTATCTATCAAATCAAACAACAATCCAATCAATGTTCTAAACAAAGGCAAAATGCAATAATGACTAATTCACTATACGAGAATCATTTCATTTCATTTCATGTAACAGAAACTTCAATTCATAATAATAACTAATAATAACAAACTAACAAACCACAACCTGGTTCATCAATGCCGTCAAAGCAATCACAGAAATCGTTCAACACAAGCGAGCGTTCATAAACATAAATGAACAAACAAAACATGTGTTCATGTTCCCTCATTTAATTAAATAAACACAAATTTTCCGTTCATGTTTGTTCGTTTGTTAAATGAACAAACATAAAACAAACTTCATGCCAAACACGTTCGGTTCGTTTACATGCCTAATCACTACCAAATCAAACAATAAATCAATCTATCAAAGTCCAAAACAAAAGCAAAATGCAAACACTAATTCCCTATATAAGAATCATTTCATTTCATTACAACTTCAATTCTTAACAATAACTAATAATTACAAACTAACAAACCACAGCCTGGTTCATCGACGCCGTCAAAGCAATCGAAGAAATCATGCTACATAAACGAACATAATAAACAAACAAAACATGTGTTCACGTTTGCTCATTTAATTAAATAAACACAAATTTTATGTCCATGTTCATTCGTTTGTTAAATGAACGAACATAAACGAACTTCACGCCAAACATTTAGGTAAACATTTGGTTCGTTTATAGGCCTATCTATCAAATTAAACAAAAGCGAAATGCAATAATCACTAATTCACTATATGAGAATCATTTCATTTCATGTAACAACAACTTCAATTCATAATAATAGCTAATAACAACAATCTAATAAACCACAGCCTGGTTCATCAATGGCGTCAAAGCAATCACAGAAATCGTTCGACACAAACGAACATAAACGAACGTTCACAAACAAACAAAACATGTGTTCATGTCAATTCGTTTACTAAATAAACGAACTTCCAGCCGAACCGTCCACTAAACATTCGGTTCATTTACAGGCCTATCTATAACTATTAACTTCAATTCATAACAATAACTAATAATAACAAACTAACAAACCACAACCTGGTTCATCGGTACCGTCAAAGCAATCACAGAAAATCATGCAACACAAACGAATAAGTGAACAAGCATGGCATGTGTTCATGTTCATTCGTTTACTAAATAAACGAACATAAACGAGCTTCACGCCGAACCGTCCACTAAACATTCAGTTCGGTTACAGGCCTATCTATAACTTCAATTCATAACAATATAACTAATAATAACAAGCTAACAAGCCACAACCTGGCTCATCGGTACCGTCAAAGCAATCGCAGAAATCGTCATTCAGCTGCGCCTTAGTAAACGTTCCAGATCCGTCTCTACATTTAACCGTTCCTGAAGTCCATAATCCTTTGTAATACTTCTCATCTAATAACATAACATAACATAACATAACATAACATAACATAACATAACATAAACAATAACAATTAATAATAATAATACATTAGCAATGATAATAATACATTAGCAGTAATAATAACTAGCAATTAGAAGATTAGGTTAAATCGGACCTTGAGGTTCAACGCCGAGCAGATCGTTCGATGAAACTGAAATTGTTGAAGTTAAAATGAAGAATGTGAAGATTAATGTGTTAATCTTCTTTTTCATGTTGTTATGAATTGAGTGTGACCTAGAAACATAAACCTGAGCTTGCAGAAGTGAACGGAGGACAACGACGTCGTATTGTGTATTTTGGTTTGGTTCGGTTCGGTTCGGTTCGGTTTCGGTTAACCTGTTTTGTTTATTTGGTCAAGATGTTTTAAAAGTTGTTTCAGGCAAGGTGACTGGATATGAGAAGACGTGTTTTGCTTTTGACACCTTTGGTTTGCTCGCGCATGAAGCTGTGGAGTTAATTACCCGAGTTCAACGGGTCATGTATAGTAATGTTATAACTCCAAACGAATGTGGTTTTTAAAAGATTGAGTTTTGCAATTCAAAAAGGGGTATCAGCGCAGCTTGTTGACCACTTGCCTTCTGTTTCAACGTAATCACTACCTTGCTTATTACAATTTAAGTTTGTATATACAAATGAAATGAGAAGATGAAAAATGCTCATTTATTTGGTTAGTTTTTTAGTTATTTGATCTATTTGCATGTACTAATTAAGTTTTTATTTGTAGCATTGGTGTGCAGGGTTACGAAGCATCGTGCGCGCGTGTGTCCAGAAGAGTTCGCAACCAGGACCAAGAACAGATATGCCTTGTGCTCGCAATTACGGAGATGATCACCATATTCTTCCGGATGAAGGACTGGAGAAAAACAAGAAGCTGGTTTTATCCGCTCAACCGTTAATAAAATCTCATACGGATCATGACGCCCACAAAGTTGTTACAAAATCTAACTGTGGTCTTCAAGACGAGAAAATCAACCAAAACTGGGTGAGTGGTTCCAACTTTTACCAGTATGGAGATGGGGAGAGGTTTACTATTAGCCGCCTCATTAGGTATTCCGATTATGAAGACAAGATGAAAGCGCTCATCGACAATTTTGGACAAAATGGTCCTTGTTATCCAATGTTGGGATCATGCGCAACCGGTCACTTAGGCCTGCCTTCGGCTGCAGTTGCATCCAATAAAAAATCGCCTTTCCCAATCCCTAATACAGCTCTTGCAGACTGCCACACCGTTGTCATCGTTGCTGTTTACACCATCTCGACATATCCTTTAAGGATCAATGCGCAGATAAAGAATTCCTGCGCAGATAAAGAATTCCTGGGGAAACGAGTGGGGCGAAAACGGACATGCATGGGTGGAGGTGGATATCTTTAAATCCATTTATGGAATTAACTCATTGGATTACGCCAAAAAGTTGACGAACTAGTTCTTTGTTTTGTCTGTTATTTGATGAGAAGGAAAGACTATATGATGAGAAAATCACTATGTTATATTCTTTTATGGTAACCAAGATATAACTTTATCAATAGAAAATGTTATATTAATGTTGTTTGTCTTAAAATAAAACATAATATGATAATGGGACATCAGCGTTAATCACATACCCCGCCACTAACGTATACCCGGTATGCTTGTTTGAACTTCAATAGTAATGCAAGGATTGAGACCGTTTCTCTTCATAATGGTTTTGAAGAAGTGAACGTCATAAATAATCCGTTAACAAAGTCTGTAAGACATAGCCCAGAGAACATTTGTGACACTTAAGTTGGTATGCATATACGATGTATCAAGTACAAGCATGTTACAAGTAGACCTATCATAAAGAAATATTAAGTATAACATATATTAGGTTAGAAACTTGTGTATAAATAAATGTATTTTAAAAATATTTATTTTAAATATCATATCATATATTTCTCGAATATGTTTTATAAAAAGTTAAAAAAAATAATAATAAGACTTATGGTGCACTCATATTACTTACCAAGTTAAAGTTATAAAGTATATTTTGTTGGCGTCGAATACATACAGTCTATTGCAGAGATGGCAGATCATTTTAGAAGCCCAAACTGGTTCGGTTAGAAACCAAACCGGTTTAGTCAAGGTTGGCTCGAAATTGGTTTGGCCAAAAAGGATTCGGGTTAGACTGGTTTTGGGTTGTGTAAAATTGAGCCCCATACAAATCAGTTAAGGTCCTGTTGAAACTGTTTTTTTTTTAATTTACCAAACACAAACAAAACAAAAATAACTGAAAATGCACATTTTTACTCAATATTCAACTCGTAATTTATTCTTTGAAGTATAACCTTTTATTCGCTTCTTGATATCATAATATGCTTAATCATCGCCCGCCGAACATGAGCCACTGCATAGGTACTCATCATATGTGCGGCTTCATTGTTAGTCATCCGGGTCATCAATCCACCTTCTATTTCGTCCTCGTATGTCTCACCTTCGGTTTAAAACCAGGTTGATTCTCAAACCAGTTTCAAGTTGTGAAATGGTATACAAATTGGTTCCGGGTTAGTTCAGGAACCGGTTTGCAGGCCCAAACTGGTTTTTTTGTTTTTTTTAATCTATAGTTTCTTGTAATCTTGTGTCTTTGATGTGAGTCTAGGCCCATGGGCCTTGATTTACCAAATTTTAACTATAGCTCATAAAAAAATATATGTAACTGGGTTTCGTATCTATGAAAACGCATATACTGTATTGGGCTTTGGAAGGCCTTATAAGCAACCATAATACTTAAGGATGAGTGAAGTTGCAATGATAAATAACTACTTTAACTAGCAGCATAAAACCAGTTCAAGTGGTGTCGAGCCGCTCGCGAGCTACTTGATCTCGGATCGATAAAAAAATCTCGGAACAAGCTGAGTTTTTTCAAGCTCTAGCCAAGCCCGAGCCTCAATAAAGCTCGTTTAGTTATCTAACCGCATCTCGAGCCCTGTATAGGATGCTTTTCGAGCCTTGTGTGTTTTTAACTTTTGCAAAACTTTTAGACTTCTATGTATTAGTTTTACATTACCCTAGTCAAGCTCTAGCCAAGCTTTAGCTTGTTTAAGGTACCACACTAACTTGATATGAGCTTATTGTCACATACCAAATATTTAAAGACCGAGATGCTTGATTTGCGTTGAAACGCTTGGGTTTGTTGGCTCGTACCGAACTTCATCCGGCATGACCTCAACGGGAAATGAGGTGTACACACCTAGTCGTGCTTGCACAGCGAACTCATCGCTGGTAATGAGCTATTTCCACTCACGTGATGAGTCCAAGATAGGACAAAACCAGCAGACTTGATCATAAATTCATAAGTGTACCGATTGGCTGACCTTTGAGCGCCACACATAATTTGAGAACATAACTCCGTGACAGTAGGCTCGTTTAAAGGTTTTTCAAAAATATATAAAAATAACTAAAAACATATATAAACTAATTAATGAATTGTAAATGAGCCAAGTCGAGCCGAGCTTGAGCTTTGCAAAGAGAGCTCGAGTCTTGTCTAGCACGGGCTCGGCTCATCTCGTTTACACCCTAAACCGGTTTATCATAGGGTTACTCTTGTATCTCTGATGTCATGGGCCTTAATGTAATGTACCAAATTTTAACTAAGGCCCATAAAACAACAATCCGATCCGTTAATAATTAGGGTTTCCATAGCCATTTCATTACCACTATATATATATGACACCTAACAACAAACAAGTACAATATGCTTGCACTCATCTCATTCTAAGGTTTTCTTGTTCTGTTTTCTTAGTTTATTTTTTATTTTTGTATTTTGTTATTTTTTTTATGATGATGATAATGAGGATGATGAAAAAATTAGACGGATTCCCAATGATTTTACAATATGATCTTACAACCAGCTACTTCTGACTCATTATTATTATTATTATTAATTTTCTTTCACTTATTCAAACTGTTTTTAATTTGATATTGTTGTAAATTAAGTGATACCGGTGATGTAAGAATGATATTTGCTACTCTTGATGAGTTAAAAGACTCACTTGATGAATTATATCCACCAAGATCTTTGAGGAATCCTTAATTTTGATTATTCAATATTTAAAAGATTAAAGTTTTTCGATGTTTAACATTTATTTTTGTCAGTTTTACAAGGTCATGGATATTTTACTAATTTTTGTTAAAAGAATCTCACGTGTTGGTGTTTTTATCTCATTATTGTGTTATTTTGGATGCTTTAATAGTATGGATAAGCTATGTTTTTAAAATCTGAGGAGCTATTAAAATGTGTATCTAAATTATTGGGATGCTGAACAAATTGATATTTAGCTTGGTATGTGATGTGTTGTTAATTGTTATAATTGGGTATACCGTATATGACATTAACGATTGATGTTCGCTGTCTCGAACCTAAAGCTATTCTGGTGTTGCCTTTGTCCTTTGCCACGGAGTTGGAAACTCAATTCTCTACGGATTGTTTATTGTTGTTTTGTTGGCTTGGTGTTGTCTGTGTTGATCTTATGTTCTAGATACTGTTTTCTATGTACATTGTGAAGTTGTCAAAACTTGTAAATGTTAATGATGGGCCTTTTAATAACATTAACTTGAATGTGATGGGCTTTTAATAACATTATCTGGATTGTAATGCCTTAGATTAAAGTGTTTATGTTCTTGATTGTAAGTGTGTTCTGCGTGATAAGGGCATTGAGCCTCTTTATGGTGTTACGCCAACGTTACTTGAACACTAGGGGCATCCAAGTCCCAACCTATATAATGCTCTTCTATGTATTTTGAAGGGCTTTAAATCTTTTATTGAAAAACCTAGAAAAAAGGAGTCGCTAGAAAAGCCAGGGGCTTTCCGTCTCTAGAAAGATTGTGTTGTAATCTAAAGCTTTGCTTCTTTTGGTCGGCTCGTATTAGTCGTTCTTTATTACAGGTAGTCATTCCCCTCTTCCTTTAGTCTTTTCAATAGTATTTTTTGTAACAAACACAATTTAATAAAAATTAAATAATAAAGTATAGTAATGTAAATTAAAGTTATAAATAAAATAAAAAACGTACATATAAAATAAGAGTAATAATAAATGTAATCAACATGCGACTAATATTTGTCTTTGCTTGCATATTCGGTCATAATTGTTTTTTTTTCTTTGGCAATTAGTTGACAAACAGGGTTATTAGGGTCATTGTTGTTTGAGAGAAAATTAGCCCACTACCTTTGATTCGTATCCCATGAGTTTGGGTTTGAGCTTGTGTTTAGGTTTGTGTTTGGATTCATGGCTGTGGAAGTATTCCATTTGATCCCTATATCAGCCAAAAATTGTACTAAAATACATCATAAAGGGATTTTACCACGAATCCATTGATTCTATATGATTTATTATATTACTACCCCTTTTTATCTTTTAAAAGGATCTGTTGGTTTTTAGGAAATTTTTTTATCAATATACTGTTTCTTATACACATACTTCTCCATTATGGAATGGAGGATGGTAATATTTAGGATTCATTAAAAATCAAGAATACATTCCTGAGAGAAAGCCTTCCCGTATTGGGCACTAATATTTTTTTAACGTCTAATTAGATTGGGTAATCATTCAAATTAAGAACGGAAGCTCGTTGCTTTTTCTTTCCCTATAATCAAAATGAAATTAATTGAAGCCATGGGGTATCCATTTATGGAAGCTTTAACAATTTATGGCCTGGTTGTAGCATTAGCACTTTTATTTGCTAATCCTTTTGTTTAATATTATAAATATGAAAAAGAAAAATTTTTCATATTTTATTGCCCTGGACTTGTGCTTTGTTTTTTCGAATTATATAAAGATTTCATTCCTAGAATTACTTATTCGTTGAGAAAATAACCCACGGGAAGGGCTGTACTTGAGTCCATTTTCAAAATTTCCTTGCCAAGCTACATGAAAGAGATTTCCGGAAGTCCACAGAAAAATGATAACCCTAGATCGTTGCCCCTGAGAAATTAATCAATACTTTCTACTCGAGCTCCATTGCAAACTATTTACATTACAATTAAGAGATTTGCCTTTTCTATTGAATCCTAAAATAACCCACGGGAAGGGCTGTACTTGAGTCCATTTTTTTTTACCGCAAAAACCTCAAAGGCGTAAAATGGTTATTTGGGGACCGTCTCAAGGAAATCCCTATTCCCCGCTTTTTTTGGAAAAAAGAGTGTAGGATAAAATAATGATGTGGAGAGTTAGTAAAAATGAAAAATGGTTTGAGTTTATATTGAAAATGGTTGTTATTTTATTTTTAAACGGTCATGTGACCATTGAATGAAGAGGGCCCACAAAATTAATCCAAGCACCCCCGTTGTTTTAAGGCCGCCCCCACCTTCGCTGCCCCTTAAACCGAGCCCCTGAGCGGTGTTTCGCGCCCCAAGCGGGCCCACTACGGCGCCTATAGATCTAATAGATGGAAAGGTTTGTGTATGTAATTTCGAATGAATCAATATTTACCAAGCTAGTTGACGTAGTACAAGGCTATGTTCATGAACTTACTAGACATTTTTAAGATTTGAAAATAAACATTACTTTTTTACAAAGTAATCATACAACGTTTTCCTTTTCAATTATGGGTTCTAATTTCTAAAACATCCATCATTAACTATAGTAGAAGAGTAACAAACATCGAAGCCTACAAATTTAATATGTGCCGATTAACCTTTAATGAAATAGGGCTTAAAGGTACAAAAATCGTATGATTAATCGTAAAGAGATGGAGTCTACCTAAAACTAAATATGTGTTTAGTTTTTTCGGTTTGGCTGAGGTTTATACAATTTTGACATTGCTTCACCATTTTACAAGACTTGCTGTGAGGATGAAAATATGATTGCATGCCTACCAAATTTGTTTTACTAATGATAAAATTTTACCAATGACAACTCTTTTGATGTAAGAATGTTATTGAATTCGATTAATCAAGCAAAAATCATTTTGTGGAATTTTATTGGCTAATACCTAAATATTGGCTAATACCTAAATGAATTAAATCAGGGTTTTGTTTTAATTTGTAATTTGAAGTGTTTCATAATTCAAATATTTTGTGTAATTGGTTACACAAAGGAGGATGTAATTGGTTACACAAAGGAGGATAAATGATCTTGAATAAATAAGTCATGGTAAAACATATCTCATGTAAACAAGTCAAAGGGGCTATGAATTGTTGAACTGAATCAATTTTACGTAGCAAACCTATGCCATGGAATGAAGCCATACATCCACATTGATAGCAGTAAGGATGTTCTTTGGGTTCGTTTTTCGGGTTTTGGGTTTTTCGGGTCGAGATTTTCGGGTTTTAAAGTTTTAAATTTTAACCCGAAACCCAACCCAAATCTCTCACGGGGTTTTTCGTTCTGGGTTATTCGGCTTCGGGTTTTTTTGTTGGGTTAATCGGATTTCGAGTATCTTGGAAAATGAAACGAAGAACAAAAAAAATAAAAAAACTTCAATACTAAAATTTAAACAACATATTATTCTTTGCTCGTAACGAAATTAATCAACTAATAAACCATCATAACTTGATAAAGTCATAAAACAATTCAAAAGAAGAGTAAAACTAAGTAACTAACTCGAACCATAATCGTCTTCAATCAGACGTGACTTGGTTGTTCGATTATGGTTGCTTTTAGTAGTAATAAACGGACAACATAAATTTACAATAAACAATCGATCCATAATAGTTAGGATGACAACAATCGATTAGGCTTGGATTCTGATAACTTTAATGACTAAGACTAAAAATATATTCAATTTTAAAACTAAAATTTATTCGGGTTTTTTGGGTTGATCCGAAACTTATAAATCAAACCCAAGAACTAGACCAAATTACTTCGGTTCGGGTTCGGGTTAGTCTTTTCTCAGGTTCGGTTTTTTTGGGTCGCGTTAGTTCGGGTTAAGGTACGGGTTTTTTTCGGGTTGGGTTTCAGGTTTCGGGTAAAAGTGACAGCCTAGGTAGCGGCGATGTTGCCATGTGGCTTGAAAGCCATTGTTCCAAAACGTGCTGCTCCAGACACGCAAACCAGCCCACGCCAGACCGTCCCAAGCTCATCACGTGAGATGTAGATCAGCCTCACCTAGCGGCTTGGAAGCCATGCACCTTACCCATATTGGTTCTCTATCCTCTCAATCAATTAAAAAAAATTCTAAGGTACTTATGGGTAAGTGCCTATGATTTTGTGGTTTGTAAGTATTTGAGGGTAAAAATAAGGTGACAGTGCAGGAATGGTCGTGCAACGGTGCATGAGTAGTACATATGGTGCCCCTTCCCCCTAAACTCAAAGGGTCCATTAACATAAAGTCATGTGATATGTGACCACCTAGGGTATGTTTGGCAAAACTAGCTAGAAGCTGGTAACTAGAAGCTGGAAGCTGTAGCTGTTAGCTGTATTTTTTAGATATATTTAGGTGTTTGGCAGAGTAGCTGGAGCTTTTTAGATATAATTAGGTATTTGGCAGAGTAGCTAGAGCTTTTAATAAAACTAATTGGGTGCCAGCGCTATGCAACGGAGTGCGCGCGCAACCCGAGATCAACAACATAATTAGTATCGGTACGTGATTCACTTGATATTAGTGCACGCATAACCCGAATGCAGACGTGTACTTTGTGCAAAGGCAGCAAGCGTGTAATCATGGCGAAAATCAAGAAACAAAGCTAAAATATACAGTAATTTCAAACAGATAGTTTTTTAAACCAACCTCTTTTGATTTGAAACCCTTTCCGACCCGATACCGTTTTAATCTGAAACATGTTATGACCTGGCCCCTTTCGACCCAAAACTGTACCGACACGAACCGAACTAAATTAACCCTTTTTTATCGACTCGTTCCGACCCTAATTTGGTCTTACACATGACCCGAGCTCGTCTGACTCGACTTGTTGCCAATCATAACCGGTAAAGAAGTATATCAATATCATACTCAAATTAAAGAGAATAAAATGCTTTTTTTTATGATGTAATGTGTTTAAAAAAATATTAACGTGTGAAAAAGTTATGACTTTTAAAGAGTTATGGGGATAGTTAGTTTTGAATAAGGGTAAAATATATAACTATTATATAAATTAACAAAAGTTGATGAAAGTTTAAGTACTAAAATTATAAATTCAATTGTAAAAGCCTCTAACTTTTTCTCAAACGCTAGTAGTAGTAGCGTTTAGAAAAAGAGTTTTTTCTCCTAATATAAAAGTTTCAAGTCTATTGAACCAAATAAGGCTTTTTGTTAGGTAGGAGCTTTTTCTTAAAAGCTTAAAACTTGAAGCCCCTAAAAACTTTTAAAAGCTCATTGTCAAACATATCCTTGGTAGTAGAAGAGGCATAATTCAATGGTGATTTATAAATAATGGAAGTCATGTGGTTTATAACTCGTTGGTGAAATTATAAGACTTACATATAGGGGACCCTTACTTTAAAACAACGCATGATTATTGGACAGGATTACCAAATGAATGAGCTTGACAACAATATAACAAGTTGGATTGCATGAAAGTGTACCATATGAATAAGTGTTTGTGCAAAACTCGATTTTTGGCTACAAGTTGGATTGCATGAAAGTGTACCATATGAATAAGTGCTTGTGCAAAACTCGATTTTTGGCTAACAGACTTGTAAAGGGCGTCTAATAGACCGTCGATTTTTGGCATATATTAACCCCACCGATGTATTATATGCTGAATGAGATTGTTTTTCAATTTGCTTCGATATCTATGGTGTAACGTCCTGGTTCGATAACATCCATTCCGTTAAATACTTGCTAACTAGTATGTTGTTTATGCACTTTAGGCATGAAGAAGAACCGTGGTCGATTGTGATCAAGGATCAAAGAAGTAAGGATAGAACACACGTTTTGTTTGGTGTAATTGGACTTTTAACTAGTAATTGAAGAAGCAACATACATTATTTTTGTAACTAAAGAAGTTAAATTGTATGTATGTAAAATGTTTTGTTAATCTCATAACATAATAAGGCTGGCACATAAATCACGCGTGTTGTTTCCGCGTGTTGTTTAGTGCTAGACAGTTGGACTTTGCATTTATAGAAAATACATAAATTTCTATGTTTCATTTAGACCCCTAGAAAATGTTGAACCATTCATTTAAACATAATATACCTTTTTGTCCTCGTCCATGGCAAACCTTGTTACCATATTTGGACATGCGATAACGATGACATTTTACAAAGACTTCAGGACAACAACCTTTTGAGTGACTCATATAAAGCTCCAAATCTTTAACCACAATAAGTATAACTCAACCAATTCTAATGGTGGATTTTAAAGGATACGAACGACTTGTATTTTGAAATTCCACATGATTTTGCTGTTAAGAAGTACAGACAATAAAACAAAAAAAAAGAATAACACTTATGATCTAGAACATAGTGCTATCGAAAACCGAGAAACATTGTAGAAATCTCAAATTACTTTGCTTTTGAAATGCTATTAGTTAGGGATGAAAATTTTTATACCAGGTATCAGTACCGTACCAAACACAATCAGTACCAACATTCCCCTTTTATGTATTTGGCATGATCGATTGGTGAGGACGTTAAGACAGGTCCACGGTTCACAATCGATTGCTTACCCACTTCAAACAAATTAAAATTTGGATCCTGCTTATTTTCTTAAACAGGTTAAATGTAAATTGGGTTGGGTATTGAGCTTAAAAATTTGGTAGAGATTGATTGGATTAAGCAATGGGCTTAAAATTGGGTATTAACGACAACTTAAATTGCTCGCATGTGACCCTTGTTAGTTTAAAGAAACGAATGATGATTGGAAAGGAATGCCAAATGAATGAGCTTGTCTCGATACAGGGTTGGACATTAACGACAACTTATATTGCATGAAAATGCACCGTATGAATAAATGTATATGAAAACACGATATTTGGCTAAAAGACTTGAAATGGCCGTCTAATAGACCGCAAGAGTTCACACGCAACTATTTTGTCTACACTGGAGATACATATAAAAAGGAGCAAGTTGGCATATAATACGTCCACCGACATTTATATGTTGGCTGAGATTGTTTTTCAATTTGCTCTGATGTTTGTATTATAATATCCTAGTTTGATAGTGTACATATAGTTAAATACTTGCTAGCATGATGTGTGTATTATAGGCATGAAAGAAGAACAATGGTCAATCGTGTTCAAAAATCAAGGAAGTAAGGATAAAACACACCTTTTGTTTGTGTAATTGATCTTTTAAACAGCGTCATAATCGATTAACTAGTAGTGTAAGAATATGTATACATTTTGTTTGGCATTTAACCGAAATATATTTTGTAACTAAAGAAGTTAACTCGTTTGTTTGTAAATCGTTTTGTTAATATTATAATACATGAAAAGGTTGGCACAAAACTTACGTGTTTAAATATTTACCTGCTTAGTGTTAGACAGTTGGACGTTGTATTTATAGAAAAGACATCAATGCTATTGTTTCATTTAGACCCATGGAAAACGCCGAGCCATTCATTTAATCACAACAAACATTCTTGTTATCGCCATGTCGAACCTCGTTGCTATATTTGGACGTGCGATAAAGGTGACATTTTTCAAAGACTTCCATCCTACAACCCTTTTGAGTGACTCATATAAAGCTCCACACCTTTAACCACAATGAGTGTAACTCAACCAAGGTTCTAATTATGATTATAAGGGATTTAAGCACGACTTGTACTTTAACATTCCAACTGATTTTGCTGTTAAGAAGTACAAACTATAAAATAAAAAATAAGAGTAACGTTTATGAATTATAAAAAAAAACACATCATAGAAGTCTCAAATTCTTTACTTTTTTTTTTGAAATTCTATAAAAACTACCAGTACCACTATACTGTATCAAACACAACCGGTACCGACATTCCCCTTTTCATGTCTTTCCCATTTTCAATAGTACCAGTACCAACTAGAGATGTACAAAAATACCGGTTTCACCCAAACCGGTTCCCAAACCGTCAATTTCAGGGCTAGCCCCCTTAAGATCTATCAAATCGGTTTAAAACCGCCGGTTTGAGAAAACCAAATAAAACCGGTTTATAAACTGGACCGAACCGACATGACCAGGCTGGCCTATCTTGCTTATATACCAGTTTATAAACTGAACCGGTTTTGACCGGCCGTTGACCAAACCCGTTTGGTTTATAAACCAATTCAGTTTGGGCTTAAAACCGTCTTTATACACCTCTAGTACCAACTACCAAACGAATAAAATCAATACAATATTCAATTTACACTGTCATTCATTTTCGATATCAATATTTTCCAGTACGATAACGATAACATAATATCGAAAACTATCGAAAAACAAAACCAAAGGGTAGAAAGTGTAAATACATGTTTAAGGGTTCTATTTGAGCCGATTAATTTCACTCACACAAAACCCTCTTTCTTTCTTCAAAAACCAAAACCCTAATAACATCTTGTGGCGGCGGAGGCTCTCTTACTTCCGTCAAACCCTAATAATTTCAGGGGTTTTCTATCCCATTTTTGAAGATCTATCTTCCGGCATGGCCGCCGTTGTTCCCACCGTCGATGGTATATTCCGGTTACTCTCTTTTTTCGTTCAATTCGGCACTGGTTTCCGTCAATTTGAACTGGGTTTTGTTTAATTTCAACTGGGATTTGTTTAATTTCAACTGGGATTTGTTTAATTTCAACTGGGTTTTGTTTATTTCAACTGGGTTGTTAGTATTTTCCGTCAATTTTAGCTTTTTTTGTTTAATTTGAAGTGGGTTTTGTTTAATTTGAACTGGGTTTTGTTTATTTTAACTGGGTTGTTAGTATTTTCCGTCAATTTCAACTTTTTTTGTTTAATTTGAATTGGGTTTTGTTTATTTCAACTGGGTTGTTAGTGTTTTCCGTCAATTTTAACTTTTTTTTGATTAATTTGAACTGGGTTTTGTTTATTAGAACTGGGTTTTTTGTTTATGTACGTGATTGTTTCATTTGAGTAAATTAATTGTTTTCTTTTAATTTTCCGACTTGATTTGGTTCAGATCTTGGGATTTGGGGTTTAGGGTTTAAGTGTAACTGAGGTGTAATTGCTATTTTGTGTTTAATTTTATGATTTAGTTGGAGTTTAATTCACGGTTTTAACTGTAATTTAGGGTTTATTTGGTTACTATAGGTTTAATTTTATGAATCAGTTGAACTAAGTTAAATGTTTTTGTTTACATATTCTGGGTACATCTTGGTTTGGATCTTTCGGTTGTTGCGGTTTTGGGTTTAATAGTAATTTAGGGGTTTTTTTAGTCACTTTATGATTCAATTTTCGTGATTTGGTTGTTAAATGCTTTTGTTAAGTTTGTGGTACAGATGCTGCTAGTTTGCTGAAAAACTTAGGGTTTTTGGTATATTTTAGGGTTTATTTTTTATGATCCGGTTGTTATATGATTTTGTTAACTTTATAACTTTATGATACAGATGCTGCTAATTTACTGAAAAACTTTATAGGGTTTAAAGTATAATTTGGGGTTTGATAGATCACTTTAGGATATAAGTGTATAATTTTTACGATTCTTTTGTTTTATGATTTTGTTAATTTTATGATATAGATGCTGCTAATATGCTGAAAAAGAGTTTAAAGTATAATTTTTTTATGGGGGGGGTGTTAGGTCGCTTTTGGTTTTATATTTACTATTTGGCTGTTATATGATTTTGTTAACTTTATGATATACAGATACTGCTAGTTTGTTGAAGAACTTAGCATTGGAATCCAAAACTAAGTCGTTGGAGATTACCGATACTGTTAAGAAGGTTAGTTTTTCTCTCTTTTTTTATTATTTTTTAAGAGATTGCATAAGTTTATTAAGTTGATTGTTATGTATTTGTCTACAATTTCAGCTTTCGGTTGATACCGGGAACGGTAAGGTTCAACCTAGCAATGGGAATGTAGCTCCTTTCAATCCAGCATTGGCTTATTATCCCTATTATTACGGAGGTATATGGTATTTCATGTTTAAATAATCTTTTATCTTTAGTAGGTTTAGTTTGTTAATTTTATGCTTTTGTTGTAGGTTATGACGGGACTACGAACAGTTGGGACGAAGTTGATTTGGCTCATGTAAGTACATGTTCTCATTGCTAAAATTTATATTTTGAATTTTGAATTTTTTGTTGTATTGTTGATTTGGCTGTTGTCGGTTTTATTATTGCAGGGTCTTTATGGTTATGATTACGCGCCATACGGAGCTTACGATGGCCAACTATACGGTTCCCAACCTTACCAATACCCGAGCACATATTTCCAACCACCAACTTCAACCGGTGGTTCATACCCTGCTAAAGTTGACACCACCACACCCGCAACCACCGACGCGAATAAAGCAGGTGTAGGAAATGGTATCGGTCTCAAGGGGACAACTGGCTCTACACCCGCAAAGCCGACACCTTATCAAAACTCGGCTTTTAAGGCTAATGGCTTATACGGTACGGGTGCGCAGAACAGTATGTACGCGTCGACTGGGTACATGAACGGGATGTATTCGAACAAGTTATATGGTCAGTACGGTTATGGAACCACGGGTTATGGAACAACTGGTTATGGTTATCAGAATAATGGGCGTGGGTGGTTAACCGTTGATAACAAGTTCAAGCCGAGAATGCGAGCCAACGGTTTCTTCGGGTACAATCATGACAACAGTGATGGTCTTAACGAGCTTAACCGGGGTCCGCGGGCTAAGCCCGTTAAGACTCAAAAGTCGTTGACACCAATCGCTGATGGCGGTGAGGACGAGTTGAAGGATGTTAAAGAGGTCCATGTGGGACCGGTTAGGGAGGATTACAACGACGTGGAGTTTCCTGAAACGTATGCGGATGCCAAGTTTTTTATCATCAAGTCGTATAGTGAAGATGATGTTCATAAGAGCATTAAGTATAATGTTTGGGCCAGCACACAAAATGGTAACAAGAAACTTGATGCTGCGTATCGGGAGGCTCAGGCGAAGCCCGACAGATGCCCGATTTTTCTCTTTTTCTCGGTAACAAGAAATTATGTACATTTTTAGTTCTTTAAATTTAATGATTATTTTAATTTTTTTTAAAAATACTATAAAATTATGTAGGTTAATACAAGTGGGCAATTCGTCGGTGTGGCCGAGATGGTGGGCCTGGTTGATTTCAACAAAAGTTTGGAGTATTGGCAGCAAGATAAGTGGATCGGTTGCTTTCCGGTGAAGTGGCATATCGTTAAAGATTTACCGAACGGGATGTTGAAGCATATAATTCTCGAGTACAATGAAAACAAACCGGTTACCAATAGTAGGGATACACAAGAGGTAATGCGGTTTTATGTTGTAAATTTATGAACATATTTTGGTTTTGTTATGTTATTTGGTTTTAAGTTTTGATTAAATATTTTTGTTATATGTTTAGGTGAAGCTGGTTCAGGGATTGCAGATGATCAAGATTTTTAAAGAGCATTCTAGCAAGCAATGCATTTTAGATGACTTCGAGTTTTACGAGGACCGACAGAAGAAAATTCAGCATAAGAAGGCGAAGCAACAGCAGTTTCAGAAACAGGTAAAGCTACCGTTTTATATTTGTTTGTTCATTTATTTAGGGGTGCGCAAGAAACCAAAAAAGCCAAAAATCCAAACTGAAAAAACTCCATCGAAACAGAAACTGATGATTTGGTTTTATGTGTTCGTAAGAACTGAACCGAATTTTTAGTTTTTTATCTTTTGTTTTTAGTAATAATAAATATTTTTATAAATAATCAACTAAACAATTAAAAAAATTATTTATACTTATATTCATTATTTTTGCCCAACCTTTTTTGTCGGCTTAAAATTTTCAAGTTAAAATGCAAAAATCGAAACAGAACCGAAAACAAAACAGAAATAAAAAAACCGAAACCAAACAATTTCAAAAATCAAAAAATCAAAGTTTTTGTTTTTGGTTTGGTTTTGGCTAAAAACCGCACCATGCACACCCCTATATTTATTTATTTATGTATATTTATTTATTGTATTAACATTGTTTTGGATGTTTTTTAGTCTTGGGAAGGAAAAGTTGTTACTGATAAGGTTAAAGAAGATATTGAAGAGGGTGAGATCGTGGAATCAGACGACGAGGCCTCGAAGTTGGTCAAAGAGGTCAAACTAGTGGATAATGTGAAAGACGTGGTGAAAGCTGAAGAGGAAAAGGTTGTAGTAAACGGTGAAGTTGCGAACGCTTGCTAAATTTTTAGCAGTTTCAGGCTGTCTGGCTTGTTGACCGGAATTCACAGATGAGTTGATGGTGTTGCAGATGGGAAAATAGGAAAAATGTAAACTTGAATAGAGTCTGTGTGTGTTTTGTTTCGGGTCGGTTGGGGGCTTTTTTATAGTGTTTTTAGCTACAAACGGTTTTATTTTCAGAACTCAAGGTTTTCGGTAAGGTGTTTTAAACCTTCATTTTTGTTTCTTTTTCGCTCTTATCATTTAAGTTTCGGTTTTAGCTGATAAAAACCTTCATTTTTGTTTCTTTTTCGCTCTTATCATTTAAGTTTCGGTTTTAGCTCGTTATCAGCGTTTGTGTTGTAATGCTGTTTGGTTACTATTTTTTTCGGTTTTTATTTCTTAACAATAACACCAAGTGTCTCAACGTTCAACTTGTTTTTCGAACAATTCGACAACTATTTTTAGCTATCTTATTTTTCAGTTATTTGATAATTAAGAAAACACAAGAGAAGAATATAAACTAACATAAATATCATTATAAAGCCACAAGTAGTAGATTTAAAACTAAAACAAAAAACCTGTTAGAAACTGAAAAACTATAAAAAGAGATGATCCAACCCACAACATGGATCCGCTTGTGTAACGATCAAGAACTGTAACTTTAAATATTATCACCCAAACCGCCACCCTGCAGATCCCGAATTTAGCAACTATTTGCAGGTTTGACATCTCCATTTATTTGAACAGAAGCAGCTTCCTTGACAGTTTCTTGAGAAACTTCAGATAATTTTGGTGCTAACATCTGAAAACAGAATAAAAATCAAAACTTTAATTAAAAAAAGATAAATAAAATGGAGTGACTAGACATCAACCAAACCTGTTTCTGAAACTGCTGTTGTTTGGCCTTCTTTTCTTGAATCCTTTGTTGTCGGTCTTATAGAAATCGAAATCGTCTAATATGCATTGCTTGCTAGCTCCTCTTTGAAGATCTTCAACACTTGCAGTCCTTGTTCTAACTTCACCTAAACAAATATAAAAAAGATTAATAGTCAGATTAAAACAATTTAAATACAAACAAAATCTAAATGTATATAACAAAAATAGTAAAATACCTCTTGGGTGTCTCGGCTATTAGTAACCGGCTTATTCTCGTTGTTTTCTAGAGTAATATGCTTCAACAAACTGTTTGGCAAATCCTTGACAATATGCCACTTAACGGGAAAACAACCGATCCATTTATCTTGTTGCCAGTATTCCAAGCTTTTGTTGAAATCAACCGGGCCCACCATCTCGGCAACACCGACAAATTGTCCACTTGTATTGACCTAAAAACATAAAGGTAATGCAAATACAATTAGACAGTAGTTAAACAAAGTCAAAGTCAAAACTTTGACAAATATGCTTACCGAAAAGAAAAGAAAAACCGGGCATGATCCCGACTTCTGTTGGGCCTCTTGATAAGCTGAATCAAGTTTCTTGTTTCCGTTCTGCGTACTGGCCCAAACGTTATACTTTATGCTTTTATGAACATCATCCTCACTGTATGACTTTATTACAAAAAACTTCGCATCTTCGTAACTGTCGGGAAAATCAGTTTGGTTGTATTGCTCACGGCTCGGGGTTAAATCAACCTCAGGCTTCTTTTCAACACCTTCGGGAGGTATAACAGTTACATTTTGATCCTTGACCGCTAAGGCTATCGGGGTCAAAACCTTTTGGTTGATCGATCGGGTTCTTGGTCCACGGTTTAGCTCGTTTAGACCGTCACCGTTTTCGTTATTGTAAAAGAAAAACCCGTTGACACGTCCTCGAGGCTTGTACTTGTTATCTGTACTTGATAACCAACCACGCCCGCTTATTTGGGAATCATACACGTTCGCACCATAGCGATAACTATTTCCATATTGGTTGTATAACTTGTTTGGATACATTTGGTTCATATATCCACTTGCCGTGTTTACATCCGACATTGGTCTTGCACTCTAAAAGTTCGAAAGATATTAATATAGTTTAAAACTTCAAGAAATACTGAAGTTATAGTTAAAGATTTAGATTTGCATACCATGATATGAGAATTCGGATAATAATTTTGACTTCTTGATGCAAAGCCGTTCCCGTTGGTACCAGGGGTAATATTGGAATTGTTTCTCGTTTGTCCATTAGATAACAACGGGGCGTCTAACCAAGGGACCCCATCAAACCCGTTTTGTGCACCTCTTCTGTACGAACCATTTGCATTAAAGATCGAATTTTGATATGGATTCGGTCTAACCGGTGCTGACCCGTTAATTCCCTTGACACCGTTAGTCGAGTCACCAGCTGCAGATGGCGTGTTTTGACCTTTGGGCGGGACTGCAGCCGATGAGTATGGTCCACTGGTTGGAGTCATGGGTTGGAAATAAGGGCTCGGGTATTGAGACTGTTGACCACTATAGAGTTGACCATCTTGACCAACTGTCGGCATAGGTGAACCCGCAGGCGAGTAAGGACCGTATGGTGCATAACCATAACCGTATCTTGAGTAGTCATCCCACTCGTTCGTAGTCCCATCGTAACCTGTAGATAACATATGCATAATGTTGCATCAAATTATACAAAACAAATACAAATACGAATCGTATTACCTCCGTAATAATAAGGTGAAGATGCATAACTGTTGGGAAAATATGCCACGGTCGGATCCATGAAATCCGGTATCAAGGGAGTAACAGACCTACTTAAAGGCTGGTTTAAACCACTCCCAGTGTTGGTGGTGTCAACTGAAGGCTACATTATAATCAGACATACTTAGGATTAGATTAAGCTTTAAAATATAAGTTAATAATGCAACATTAATAGAAGCGACGTCTCATAGGTACGAACCGAATGTTCAGCAGAAAGTTTGTTTATGTTCTTTTGTTATTAAAGAACGAATATGAAGCACGCGCCATTCGTTCATTTGCGTTTGTTCATGTTCGTTCATATGCATTCTTTATGTTCGTTTAACTCATTAAATATGTATCTTTATATTATATTTGTTCGTTTGTGTTCATTTATGTTTTTTCCTAACTTCATATATGTTCGTTCACGTTTGTGAACTGTTCTTTAGATTTTTAACGAAAAAACATAAACAAACACGAGCATGTTCTATTTTTAAAATGAACAAAACATGAACAAAAATATTTGTTCGATTAACTGTTTATGTTCATTTCTGTTTGTTCACAAGCCTAGGCTCACCTTCTTGGCAGGCTCAGGAATTTCCAGCGTCTTCGATTGAGGATCCAATGATAGGTTCTTGAGCAAATCGACAGTTTCTGTAGCGGATGAAGTAAAGGAATTCCATTCTTTCGTAATTAAATTGGTAAATAAAATATAGGAACGAGAATCTAATCTTTCGATCCTAATAAATAAGTAACGTGGGTGCCACATGGCATCTTCCTAGGGTATCCACCTAGGATTTTTCCACTTGTCACCGCATTAAATTGTAAATTGGTAAATAAAATATAGGAACGAGAATCTAATCTTTCGATCCTAATAAATAAGTAACGTGGGTGCCACATGGCATCTTCCTAGGGTATCCACCTAGGATTTTTCCACTTGTCACCGCATTAAATTGTAATCAATGAATAGCATATCGGTTATTGAGTAGACACAGACATAATCGATAAAACTTCGCATTTTTTATTAAAATAATTAAAAATTAAGTTTTTTTTACTTAATCTATTCAAGTTTACAAATAGTACCACGTTTGAAATTATGTTCGTTAAAATATTTGAAAAACAAAAGAAAAATAATTATTAGAATTGTTTTTATGAGTGATAGAAAAAAATATTAAAACTACCTTAAACAGAACTTATAACGGTCGCGTCAAAGTTTTATCTTTTAAAGATATATCTTGACGAGCGTATATGCTAAGTATATGTTAACAAACTACATCATATTTTATTCAACCCGTGTAATACACAAAATACTAACCTAACCAGCATCCAACAGAGCATAGAACAAGAACAGCTAACATAAAACCAATATAAGCTAAAAGTAAGTTACTTTTAACATATTCTAAACTTCAAATCAACAATCTAATTCAAATCAGAACACATCAATAACAAATCATCGGTATGGAAGAATAACAACAAACTAACATAAATCTAAGGGTGCCAACGAGCCGAGCTGCTAACGAGCTACCCAAGTTTGGATTGTTAAAAAGGTCGGAATAAGCCTAGCTTTATCAATCCCGAGCCTCAAATAAAGCCCGTTTAGTTATCGAGCCAAAGATCGAGCCATGTATGGTAAGATCATTTAGGCCTGTCAAGCTGCTAGCGAGCTTCTCAAGATTGGATCAACAAAACGCTCAAAGCATGCCGAGCCTTATCATCCCGAGCCTCAAATAACCAAGCTCGAGTCCTGTATGATAAGATCATTAGGCTCGTCAAACCTAAACGAGCCTAGTTTAATTTCAATTTTTTAACTTTTTTTTGACTTCTATGTATTAATTAATTTTACATCACAGCCGAGAGCTCAAACGGAGCTTTGGCTAGTTAAAATTTTTCTCAATATATATAAAAAATAATTAAAAATCATATAAACTAATTAATAACCACTAAATGAGGCTAGCTCGAACTTGAAAAACCGACTCGCCGAGCTCAAAAGAATACATAAATCCAATACATAAACAAAAAGCTAGTGAATTTAATAACCAACATCAACATATTCCAATTCCAACATCAAAACCCTAATTCAAATAAAGCTCATTTAGCTATCGACCCCCCCCCCCGGGGCCGCTCGAGACTTGTATGGTAGAGCCTTAACGAGCCTAGTGCAAATTCAAGTTTTTAACATATCTACTCGTACGAATTAAATTTACATTGCACAACCGAACTCGAGCCAAGCTTTGACTCGTTTAAAGTACTACTGCACACATGCTCGAACCGAGCTTAGACTCATTAACAATTATCTCAAAACATATAAAAATAATAAAAAATTTATTAATAACTAATAGCCAACTTCTAATAATATACAAATATAGCAAAAAGTGTATATAAAGTAATTAATAACTAATAAACAATTTGTTCTCAAAATATATAAAAATAACTAAAAGACAATATGAATTAATTAGCTCAAGCTTAAAAAAACAACTTTTAATTAACTTGCTGGCCGAGCTCAAGCTTCAGAAAAATAGCTCGAAACGATACATAAATCAAATACTTTAGCTAAAAATGTTAAAATTAATTAAAATTGTATATAAACTAATTAATAACTAATAAACAAATTCTTAAAATATATAAAAATAATTAAAATTTACATAAGTTGATTAATAACTAATAAACAAGCCAAGCCCGAGCACGAATAACAACTAAGAAGCCGAGCTCTAGCTTTAGAAAATGCGTTCGAAACTGTGCATAAATCAAATACTTATGCTAAAAGCAAGTGAATTTAATAAGTTAATAACCAACATCAACATGTTCCAATTTAAAAATAATTAAAAATTTATAAATAACTAATAACCGACTTCTAAAAATATATAAAAATAGTAAAAAATGTATATAAAATGATTAATAACTAATAAACAATTTTTTCTTAAAATATATAAAAATAAAAAACTGTATGAGTTAATTAGCGAGCTCAAGCTTTAGAAAAACAGTTCGAAACGATACATAAATCAAATACTTGCTAAAAAGTAAGTGAATTTAGTAAGTTAATAACCAACACCAACATATTCCAATATAACCATTAAAACCCTAATTCAAATCACATCAAATCAAGACTAAATTAAACATATAAGGATACTATCTGCAGCAATCTGAGCAACGGCAGCCATGATTAAAGCTTAAAGATTAAAGATCTTGAATACCCCGAAGCTAAAACCCTATAAAGTTTGGATCTTTGACACTAAAACCCCAAGAAAATGATGGAACAAAGAGGGTTTCAGGTTCAGCCGCCAAGGGTTTCAAGAAAGAGGATTTGGTGTGTGGATGTGTGTGATTCAAATAGCTACACGCACGTGCCACGTGGGTTCTTGCTAGTTTAGACTTTTAGTCCTTGTAGTTCTTGATTTGATGGTTTCGGTGGCTAGTTAAAAGCTTGAATCGAGCCGACGCTGAGAATGATAATAAGTTTGTTTGGTAAACGAGTTTGAGGGTATTTACATGCCAGACCATCTCAACCTCTCATCCGTAATCTTTCTTGGATAACGTCATTTCTTATTTAGAAGGATATTGTGTGCTCACGTACTCACATGAGTATATCGTCTATGTTATATTTAGCTTACACGGTTGAGACACGAACCACTTGTTTTAATTTGTTTGTGTTTTTAAGTTTCAAATTGCACGTTGCACGTTGGTACTTTTGCTATTTTGGTACCTCTAGTTCTTGATTTGATGGTTTCGGTGGCTCGTTAAAAGCTTGAATCAAGCTGAGATTGAGAGTAATAATAAGTTTGTTTGGTAAACGAGCTTCAGGCGACCTAATCTCTCATTCGTAATCTTTCTTGGATAGCATCATTTATTATCCGGTTTGATCGCGTGCCCACGTACTCTATGGGTTTGAATCATGAACCACTTGTTTTAATTAGTTTGTGTTTTTATGTTTCAAATACCATCACGCACACTGCACGCTGATACTTGCTATTTTGGTACCTCTAGTTCTTGATTTGATTGTTTCGGTGGTTCGCTAAAAGCTTAAATCGAGCTGACGTCAAGACTGGTAATAAGTTTGTTTGGTAAACAGGTCGTGAGCCTAATCTTTCCTCTGCGATCTTTCTTGAAAACCTCATTTCTTATATAGTATGATCTTGTGTGACTACATACTCACATAAGTATCCTTGTCTATTTGTATCCAGCTTAAACGATTGAAATACAAACCGCTTGTTTTAATTAGTTTGTATTTTGAAGTAAAGTTGAGGCTCACATTCATCCATATAAGTGGAAAAGCGTCTAACCAGTTGAGCTATACAGTTAAGGGCATGCTTGGTTTATTTAAAAGACACATGCTAATGGTTTATGAAGCTTCTTAATGAATAAGTTTTTTAGAAACAATGTAAATGATTCAGAGGTTACCTTATAATCGGTCATACATTATATAATTTATTATTAAAAGAAAAAAAAATCAAAAGCAAGAAACCTATTTTATATTTTTAATGGGATTTTCTAATATATGCCCTAAGGGCACATATAAGAAGAATTAATTATATTGAATATTCTTGTTGAAACTATCATCTCACATTAATTAAATTAATCTTTTAATAGTTACCATACTTACCTATCTATTATTCCCTCCTAAATCTTTCCTCCATTCATGACTAATAATTATTTTTTTATAATTCCCTCCATTATTATTCTTTTATCACTTCTAAAATTACATACAAAGATAATTTAGAAAAGCTTGGTGTATAAATAAGTAGCATAAAATAATTGTTCATGTTATTGTTGTCAACAAGGAAAACGTTTCAACAAAAGAGTAATATATAAACTAATTAAAACACAAAAATGAATATGCAACAAGAATTTGTAAGATTAAACAAATAGGTATATCATTTCAGTAAACATTTATTATTCCTTAGAGTCTTGTTTTGTTGTTTAAGAATTCATAACTCTTTTTGTATTTTGAAGCATAGCATAGGCATATGAATAACTATATTTATCATATAAATTACATAGCCGGAAATTAAAAGTGATAAGTGAATACTTTTAGAGAGAATTGAAAAAGTTTAATTAGTATTATGAATGAAGAGAAGATTTAGGAGTGGATATTAATAGAAGAGTAAATACAGTAAATATTAAAATATTAATGTGAGTAATGTGAAATGGTAATTGCTGTCAAAATAGCGCAGTTTATCTTCATACCGAGCTGTTAAAATAGTGCAGAATTGTGCGATTTATTGCTGTCAAAATATTGCAGTTTTTATGTATATCGAATTGTCAAATTAGCGCAAATAAGTGCAGATTTATGTGGTTTATTAGCTGTTAACAAATGCAGTTTTTCTTCACATCGAGTTGTCAAATAAGTGCAGATTTATGTGGTTTATTTGCTGTTAAAAAGTGCCGTTTTTCTTCACATTGAGTTGTCAAATAAGTGCATATTTATGCGGTTTATTTGCTGTTAAAATAGTGTGGTTTTTCTTATGCTAAGCAGATTGATTTATCTAACAAACTTTTGAATTTCGACTACCGTTTATAGATGCATACTTTCTATTCTCTTTAAATAGTTTGCATAAAAAGATGCAAGATTAGAAAGTAGCAACTTCAAGACAAACGAAGCAACCTCACTCAACTTCATCATTGTTACTACAACTTAAATATCAATAAATGCAAACAAAAATAACATTAATGGGTTGTTTGGCATTAACAACAATAACTTGACATTACATTAAAAACCATAGTTTTACAACTAAACACTAGCACTCAAACAACTAAAAACCACCATATAGCCAAGACAACAATTAGTAAACCTAAAAAATATTGTTTGTTCCAATTGGACTTTGACAACAAGAGTTGCTCCTTCAATTTTTTGTTCTCCTCCATCAGCAATTTGTTCATCAACTCCAAATTTTCTCCATATCATTGTACTTGCAATTGCCTTTCTCTCTTAACACCTTATCAACATCTTCTTTCCATATAAAGAATTTACAGTCCACTCTCTACTAAGAATAAACATTAGGGATATCACATTAGCAATTGACATCTGAGTAGTAGAATGAAAAGGGACTTACCGGCCAAAGAGAGCACCCATAAAATTCCTTCCCAGCTCGAGAACTTCTACTTCCAACAACTCGAAGGATTGCAAGCTTGTCGTGATTGTAGTATACATTTCCATCTGAATCGACTTGAAAAATTCTAGGGTTCTTGTGTGAGCTACGTGTAGAAGATGAAGATGAACTCATAGTGATTTAATGATTTTAGGGTTTCAATTGGATGCATTAAAAGAAATTGTTTACTAATCGATCAAATGTGTTGTGTTTGCTAAACTGAAATTAGGGCTCAGTTTATAAATTGTTCTTTGTGCCTGGTTAATCCACGTAATGCTAAATAAAAAAAATCCATGTAAGCGGGTCCACGTAAGCAAAAACTAACGAGATCTACCCCCGTTATTGAAAAGCTTGTTGCCGTCCAATAGTTTGAAAGTTGGGACTGTTGTGGTATATTTTCAAAGTTCGGCTCAGCGCCGGCCAACGATGCAAAGTTTGGATTATTAAAATCCAATAAACCTTTCAATAAGAATATTCAACATAATTAATGCTTTTTACATGTACCTTTAAGGTATATATTAGAAAATCCCATTTTTAATTACCCAAAATGGTGGAGACATTATTGTATATATCTAGAACTTAATTCATTTTGGCAATTTAATTATGGGAAACATTGCCATACAAAGATTATATAAAAAATATAAAAATAGATAGTTATAGTTCATCATATGTTCTACAGGAAAAGTTAAAACTTAAGAAAAAAATCTGACCATAATATTTATATGCCGAATCTGTTATAAGAATATGCTGGTGGATTGCAAATTTATTTTGAGAAATTTAGAGGTGAAAACAATTCAATTTCAAGTTGAGTTGATTAAGCTTGAGCTTGGTTTATTTAACTTAAGAGAGTTCAAGCTTCATTCATTATAATTTTTTTAAACTTAAGCTTGGCTTAACCTCAACTTACTTATCAGTCATTAAATATTTATTTATGCATATAAGTAAGTATATTATAATTATAATTTTATACACTGATAATGCAGCGCTCTACCGGCACCCGATGACTTTCTACAGGAAAGGCCACCCGTTTAAATCTTGTTATTGACAAATATCATGCATGAGCCATAAAGTACTAGGTAGTTAAACAAATATCATGACTTTCTACTATGTTATAGACATGATACGTGAGATATAAAGTACTAGTTAGTTAAACACCCTCTTAAACGAGTCATATTCATATTTAATACTTATGTTAATCGCACTCTCTCACTCACCAGAAGAGGAGTGTATGACATGTTTTAGGTACCGTTTGGTAATAGACAATGCTGTAAAAGTAGGTTTACAAGGCCGAGTACTCTCCGAGTACTCGCTACAAGGTATGCCACCGAGGGGAGTCTCTATCACTCCGCCTAGTTACTAAGAATCAGTCAAAGATGGTCAACCTCAGTCAGAATCACATATAGTTGGTGAATTTGTGCCGATTTTGACTTAAAAAATAAAATATACTTCGTATTTCTATAATATTACAGAACATTTATAATTCTTTTTAATTAATGATTAGCAATTTTTAAAATAATTTATTATTTAAAGATGTATTTCTCTTATTTATATTAATATTCACATACTTTGTTATAAATATTAGTAAGCTAATGATATTTGACATAGATATAATATTAAAAATTTAATTTTCATTATATTTATCATGTCCGAGTACTCTCCGAGTACTCCCCGAGTACTCCAAGTACACCCAACTCCTTAGTCAGTCGCCTATGGTCCGCCTAACGACTTTTGCAACCATTAATACAGGAATGAGAGACGGAATTGAACGGACCATTGTGAGGGAATTTAAAAAAAATGTTTGGTTGGTCAATGGAATGAATCTTCATTACCAATTCTATTCCATTCCTCCTAAAACACATCAAATTCATTTCATCCATCACTATCGTTTTTTTCATTGCATCCCTCTTTCACACCATTTCACCTCCAGCACCCACCACCATCCATTGCACTCTCACCACAACCACCACCGCCACTACCGTCGCCGCCAACCACCCACCACCATCATCAACCCGCCGCCACCCCATCACTCCCGGTTGTAACACCCCGACCAAAGGCGGATTATACATCGGGGCGCCACATATTGTTTCATTACTCGTGACACTATTTGGGTGTCAATATTTAATAAATATATTCATTCGCGCACGCGCAACGTAAACACAAGATAACATAAATCAACATAAATCATTTTATATTATAAGGCAAAATATTCGAACAACAATAACTTGTCTTGATACATTTTAATCTAAGTCCAAAAGTAAAAACGTCCTACGTGTCCACAAGCTCCAAATGTAGCTACAGCAAACCTGAACATGTGTTAAAATAAAACGTCAAACACTTGCGTGTTGGTGAGAAATCAAGTTTAATAGATAATAGATAACAATAAATCTGCACGCAACACGTGTATGTCTGGTGTTTAACAAGGGTGCAATCAGATTGTGATCAAGCCTAGATAGATCATAGTTCATAGTTCAATCCGTGCTCCCAAATGAGCACAAAAACAAGAAAACATCTGTGCAAGTGTAAACAAAGAAAACCGTAAACGATAGGTCTCCCGTGTTCATCTAATGGATCCATGAAAACTGCGGAATAGGCCGAACAAAGCGGTTAATGATACACACATACAAATAAACAGCCAAGTAAACGTCCTCAACACATGGGATACTGCGCGACTAAAGTTCATAAACAAGTTTAAGACTCAAGTTAGTACGAACACATGAACATCCCAAAACATTAAAAATAAAAAGGGATTAGGTACGAGATTACTCACTTGATAAACGGTGCGGTGTAAGATAAAGCAAGAACCAACTTTAAACAAGCACAAGTTAACCTATAAATAAGATTATTGTTTTAATGATTTGTTTTAATGTCTAGATTATAAGTTAGCATAATTAATAAGTAAATTATTATATATAATATATATTACCGGAAAAGCAGGGCAGAACAGGGAGGAAGACGGAGGCAGAGAGGGAGGCGACAGAGGAAGAACAACGGCAAGGAGCAAAGGAAAAGAAAGATAATAAGTATTTATGTGTGTAGTGTTTAAGAAAATAGCATTATTATTTATAGGGAAACCATAGGGAACACAATCCCTAGAAAAGGGGAAAAGATCTCAAAAAGCAAAAGATTCCAAAAGCAAAAGATATCAAAAGATATGGCAGCTGCAGGAAACAAGGAAAAGCTGACAGGTAACAGTAAACAGGCATGGGAGGGTCAGATAAAGGTACTGGTCAAGCATGGGAAAAGCAGATCTCAAAAGATAATGTCAGTCACTTTTCCTATCAACCAATGGGGTTGGTGCGCATGCTGCGCCAAAAGTGGCTTTTCAGACATAAGACAGGTTAGGTCAACAGCACAAAAGATAAGATATCAAAAGCAAACAAGCAAGTTAAAACAGAAGAAAGGACACAAGACAGCGCGAGAAAGCTTCGAGCGCAATCGCGAGAAGATTCGAGCGCACGCGCGAGGGCGAAGGCAGACAGAAGACAAACCTTAGCGCGCGCCGCGAGAAGAACTACAAATTCACAGCGCGTCGCGGGAGGATCTACAATTCTTAGCGCGCCGCGCGAAGACCTACCGTTCTTAGCGCGCTGCGAGAAGAACTACAATTCCTTAGCGCTTCGCGGGAAGAACTATCGTTCTTAGCGCGCTGCGAGAAGAATTACAATTCTTAGCGCGCTGCGAGGAGAACTACAGTCCCTAGCGCGTAACGCAGGAACAGTCAATCTTCACGCAGGCTTCCTTGTAAGGAGTCTGGCGCGTGGAGCCGCGCAGACATCCTTAGGCGGGAAGAAACAAAGGACAAACAAAGAGAGAAGGGGGGGGGGGTTCAAGGCTTAAGGGCGGAACGACGACAAGAGAGAGAAAGAGGCGGGACGGCAACAAGAGGGAAAAGAAGGCGGAGAGAAGAAGAGGGACGGAACGGCGGAAAGGAAGAGAAGAAGGCGGGAAAGAAAATATTATTAGTAATATATATATTTTAAATGTCAAGTTTTAAAAGAAAATAATTAAATTTTAAATCATAAAAAGAATCGGATCAGAAAACGGGTACCTGGGTCGGGTCGGATTCGGGCAGATGTCACAGTCTCCCCTACTTTAAGAAATTTCGTCCCGAAATTTATCTCGAAGTAGGTTGCGCAGAGAACAGGTGCGGGTACTTGATCTTCATTTGATCTTCCCTTTCCCATGTAAACTCGGCTCCGCGCTTGGACTCCCAGCGAACTTTAACAATAGGGATACGACTGCGCTTGGTTTGCTTAACCTCGCGATCCATAATCTCAACAGGCTTCTCAACGAAATGCATGGATTCGTCAACTTGAACTTCATCAAGTGGAATGTGAAGGTTCTCGTCGGCTAAACACTTCTTGAGATTGGAAACATGGAACGTTGGATGCACATTGCTGAGCGCGGGCGGAATGTCAAGTCTGTAGGCAACTTTTCCCACACGCGCGAGAATCTTGAAGGGACCAACATAACGAGGAGCAAGCTTACCTTTCTTCCCAAAGCGAACAACACCCTTCCAGGGCGACACTTTGAGGAGAACAAGATCACCAACTTGAAATTCGAGAGGCTTCCGCCTACGATCTGCGTAACTCTTCTGTCGGCTTCTGGCAGTCAGCAGATGATCACGGATCTTGGCGATTTTATCGGTTGTCTCTTGAACAAGTTCGGGTCCTGTGATTTGAGCTTCACCCACTTCGCTCCAACAAATCGGGGAGCGGCACTTACGACCGTAAAGTGCTTCAAATGGGGCCATACCAATACTGGAATGATAGCTGTTATTATAAGAGAACTCGATCAAAGGCAAGTGCGAATCCCAATTACCTCCAAAATCAAGAACACAAGATCGGAGCATATCCTCAAGAGTTTGAATAGTTCGCTCAGACTGTCCGTCAGTCTGAGGATGATATGCAGTACTCATGTCCAAGCGAGTTCCTAGCGCAGATTGGAGAGATTTCCAAAAGCGAGATATAAAACGGCCATCGCGATCGGATATGATGCTCAAAGGAGTACCATGACGGCAGACAATCTCCTTGACATAAAGCTGCGCGAGTTGCTCAACACGGTAGTTTTCACGAATGGGCAGAAAGTGAGCAGACTTAGTCAAACGATCCACTATTACCCAAATGCTATCATGTTTGCTTGCTGTCAAAGGTAACTTGGTAATAAAGTCCATTGCTATACCTTCCCATTTCCACGTAGGAATTTCTGGTTGTTCGAGCAAACCAGATGGGCGTTGGTGTTCAGCTTTTACTTTAGAACAAGTCAGGCATTTAGCTACGAACACAGCAATATCCTTTTTCATACCGGGCCACCAATAAGTAATGCGCAAATCCTTGTACATTTTATCGGCGCCGGGATGAATAGAATACCGAGATTTATGCGCTTCACTCAGGATATCAGCGCGAAGATTCTCATCAAAGGGAATCCAGATGCGATTGAGATAGCAGAGAATTCCACTCAGATTAGGGACAAAGTGAGCTTCCGCGCCACACGCTAACTCGGCGCGAAGGTTACCATTTCTGATGGATGCGCGCTGCGCATCACGAATGCGCGATTCAAGGTTGCTTTGGATCGGCGCGAAGTGAAGCTGCGTGCGCGGCAAGATACAGTTAAGCTGGCAGGGTTTTCGGCTGAGCGCATCGGCTACCACATTAGCCTTACCAGGATGATACCGGATCTCACAATCGTAATCGCTGATGAGTTCGTTCCATCGGCGTTGCCTCATGTTGAGTTCCTTTTGATCAAAGATATGCTGAAGGCTTTTATGGTCAGTGTAGAGGATACACTTAGTACCATAAAGGTAGTGTCTCCAGATCTTCAAGGCAAATACAACAGCACCAAGTTCGAGGTCGTGAGTCGTATAATTCTTTTCATGAATCTTAAGTTGCCTTGATGCGTAAGCGATAACCTTGCCTCGTTGCATAAGAACACAACCGAGACCTTGGTTGGATGCATCGCAATACACGACAAAATCTTCATTACCCTCAGGTAGCGCAAGGACAGGAGCTTCACACAACAAACGCTTGAGCGTCAGAAAGGCTTCTTCTTGCTTCGAGCCCCAAATATACGGTTTACCTTTGTGCGTTAGAGCTGTTAAAGGCAATGCGATCTTTGAGAAGTTCGAAATAAATCGCCGGTAGTAACCAGCTAAGCCCAAAAAGGAACGGATTTCGGTAGGAGTGGATGGCGTAATCCAGTTCTTGATTGCTTCAATTTTGGATGGGTCGACATGAATACCCATCTTGTTAACAACATGGCCAAGAAACTGTACTTCATCCGACCAAAATTCACACTTGGAGAGCTTGGCAAAGAGCTGCTCGGCTCTAAGCTTTTGCAACACCAACCGAAGATGTTGCTCATGCTCGGCCTTGGTTTTGGAATAAATCAGAACGTCATCGATAAACACAATCACGAATTTATCCAAGAAAGGCCTACACACCCGATTCATTAGATCCATGAAAACAGCGGGTGCGTTGGTTAAACCGAAGGACATGACCAAGAATTCAAAATGGCCATAGCGAGTTCGAAAAGCAGTCTTGGGAATATCTTCATCGCGGATGCGCAACTGGTGATAGCCAGAGCGGAGATCGATCTTGGAAAAACAAGAGGCACCTTGGAGTTGATCAAAGAGGTCGTCAATACGCGGTAAGGGATACCGGTTCTTAATGGTGAGTTTGTTCAACTCGCGGTAATCAATACACATGCGAAACGATCCATCTTTCTTTTTAACGAACAACACCGGAGCACCCCAGGGCTAAGAGCTAGGGCGAATGAATCCTTTAGCTGTCAACTCTTGAAGTTGGCTTGCTAATTCTTGCATCTCAGCGGGTGCAAGACGATAAGGAGACTTGGCTACGGGGGAAGCACCAGGGACAAGATCAATACGAAACTCGACTTCACGAGCGGGAGGGATACCAGGAAGATCATCAGGAAAAACTTCAGGGAAATCACGCACAACGGGGATATCGCGAAGCTTCTTCTTTCCTTCATCGGGTTTAACCACATGGGCTAAGAATGCGATACATTTCTTCCGCATGAGTCTTCGGGCTTCGGCGCAAGACATAAGCTTAAGTCCGCGGGAGGGTTTCTCGCCGTAGATGTGAAGATCACCGTTTTCTCGAGGAATGCGAATCAACTTCTTGGCGCAAATAACTTCGGCGCGATTATGCGAAAGCCAATCCATACCAATAATAACATCAAAACTTCCAAGAGGCATGGGGATGAGGTCGATTAGAAAATCGTTTTCGTTAAGGTTAAGCGTGCAATCTTTAATCACGGAGTTAATTAAAACAGTTTCGCCATTAGCCAATTCAACTGAAAAATTCTCTTTTAAGTTATCGCGCGGTCGCGCAAGCTTCTGCTCAAACGCGCGAGAAATAAAACTTCTATCGGCGCCAGTATCAAAAAGCATAGATGCATAATGTCCGTTAAGCAAAAATGTACCATTAACTACGTCATTATTCGCTTGCGCTTGGTGCGCGGTTATGTTAAAAGCTCGTCCGCGCGCCACTTGGTTCGAAATTTGGTTCACCGGATTCGCTTGTGTGATTTGCACTTGTAGTCTCGGGCATGCGTTCCGGAAATGACTGGGATCACCGCAGTTGTAGCACGACCTGGGTCGTGGATTAGGGTATGCTGGTTGTGGGTTCTGCAGGTAGGCTGGTGGTGTTTGCGCGATTGGGTTGGCGGAAGGGACTCTACAGAACTCGGCAGAGTGACCAACGCGGCCACATCGGCTACATTGTCGACACGGGGTTTGGGTTGGGTGGTGAAGTCTACAGGTTGGGCAAAAGGGTTGGGTTCCTGTGTAAGGTTTCTTAGGTGGCGGGGCAGGGAGTGCGGGATTGGTTAAGGCATAGTTATGGACTACAGGAGGTGTTGGGTAGGCTGTCAGTGGGTTAGGCGTGTAAACTGGAGGTTGGTAGATGGGTTGCTGGACAATGGGCGGGTTGGTAAGCGCATAGGCTTTGCGCCTGCGCTTGAGGTTGTTACGGTTAGAGGGTTCAGGTTTGGTTTCTGTTGGTTCTGGGACAGTCTTGGTGGGTTTGGTCTTTTCTGTTCCCCGCAGGAACAGGGTTCCTGCTCTGACATGGTTGTCGCTGAGCACAGCGGCCAACTCGATGGCGTCAGAGAGGGTTACTGGGTTTCTGGCCCATACAGAATCTTGAATTTCCATGGGGAGACCCCCAAGGAACTTCTCGATGGCTCGGCGGGAAGGGGTAACAAGGTGAGGGACAAGCAGGCTTAGTTCATGGAAGCGCGTCGCGTACTCGCGCGCTTCGCCACTGTATTGCTTCAAGTTCCAAAATTCTTCCTCCAGGCGCTTTACCTCGTTGGGAGGGCAGAATTCTCGCGTCAGAATTTCTTTGAATTCCTCCCAGGGCATGCTAGAAGCAGCTTCTGCGCCACGCGCATGAGCTACTCCATTCCACCATGTAAGCGCTCTAGATTCCAGGACACTAGAAGCATATAGGGTTCGTCTGTCAGGAGGGCATTGGGTATGGAGGAAAGTGTTTTCAATTTTCTCAAGGCACTGGAGCATCACGGTGGCTCCTTCAAGTCCTGTGAACTTTGGGGGGTTGCCTGCGTTAAAGGACTTAATGTTGTAACCGGAGGTATTGTTTTGGCTCAAAGCTTGAGCTATTGCGGCGGCCATTTCCTGGGAACGTTGCAGCGAACGTCTGCGCGAGGCTTCTCTCCTCTGATGACGGCGGGATAGCGGAGGCATTCTATAAAAGTTTTAATTTTGTTAATATCTTAGCGCAAAGTATCATCTTAATAAGCTTGGTTTCGCGGGGTTAGATACCATCAACAGTTTAAAGTAAAACATGAATTTGAATGCAAACTTAATACAGATAACAAATTCGAATCGAGAATCGACAATTCATGTATCACCATGACTTTCCGAATTTCTCAATTTAAAATGACGAGTAAACGAGTATTGGAGATTGACGATTCATGTATCACCATGACTTTTCAATCCTCAATATAAAATATACAAGAAAATGAGTATTGGAGGTTGACAATTCATGTATCACCATGGCTTTTCAAGTCTCCAACCTCAGAACATAATCGTAAATGGAATTTGAAAATCAACTATTCATGTATCACCATGACTTTTCGGATTTTCAATCCCAACAAACGAATATGTAAGTAAAATCAATAAAAATCGAAATTCAGCAAAAATCGAAATATCGCGAAATAAAACATAAAACCATACGCTGCGTCTGCGCAAGCATATTTATAAATAACGAGTAATTAACAATAAGCGCGTGAACATGAGATTTTTCTCATGCGCGAGAAGGGACTCTTAGGTATTCTAGGCCGTTACGTCTAACCACCTATCCTAAAGTCACGGAGCTCTGATACCAATCTGTAACACCCCGACCAAAGGCGGATTATACATCGGGGCGCCACATATTGTTTCATTACTCGTGACACTATTTGGGTGTCAATATTTAATAAATATATTCATTCGCGCACGCGCAACGTAAACACAAGATAACATAAATCAACATAAATCATTATATTATAAGGCAAAATATTCGAACAACAATAACTTGTCTTGATACATTTTAATCTAAGTCCAAAAGTAAAAACGTCCTACGTGTCCACAAGCTCCAAATGTAGCTACAGCAAACCTGAACATGTGTTAAAATAAAACGTCAAACACTTGCGTGTTGGTGAGAAATCAAGTTTAATAGATAATAGATAACAATAAATCTGCGCGCAACACGTGTATGTCTGGTGTTTAACAAGGGTGCAATCAGATTGTGATCAAGCCTAAATAGATCATAGTTCATAGTTCAATCCGTGCTCCCAAATGAGCACAAAAACAAGAAAAACATCTGTGCAAGTGTAAACAAAGAAAACCGTAAACGATAGGTCTCCCGTGTTCATCTAATGGATCCATGAAAACTGAGGAATAGGCCGAACAAAGCGGTTAATGATACACACATACAAATAAACAGCCAAGTAAACGTCCTCAACACATGGGATACTGCGCGACTAAAGTTCATAAACAAGTTTAAGACTCAAGTTTGTACGAACACATGAACATCCCAAAACATTAAAAATAAAAAGGGATTAGGTACGAGATTACTCACTTGATAAACGGTGCGGTGTAAGATAAAGCAAGAACCAACTTTAAACAAGCACAAGTTAACCTATAAATAAGATTATTGTTTTAATGATTTGTTTTAATGTCTAGATTATAAGTTAGCATAATTAATAAGTAAATTATTATATATAATATATATTACCGGAAAAGCAGGGCAGAACAGGGAGGAAGACGGAGGCAGAGAGGGAGGCGACAGAGGAAGAACAACGGCAAGGAGCAAAGGAAAAGAAAGATAATAAGTATTTATGTGTGTAGTGTTTAAGAAAATAGCATTATTATTTATAGGGAAACCATAGGGAACACAATCCCTAGAAAAGGGGAAAAGATCTCAAAAAGCAAAAGATTCCAAAAGCAAAAGATATCAAAAGATATGGCAGCTGCAGGAAACAAGGAAAAGCTGACAGGTAACAGTAAACAGGCATGGGAGGGTCAGATAAAGGTACTGGTCAAGCATGGGAAAAGCAGATCTCAAAAGATAATGTCAGTCACTTTTCCTATCAACCAATGGGGTTGGTGCGCATGCTGCGCCAAAAGTGGCTTTTCAGACATAAGACAGGTTAGGTCAACAACACAAAAGATAAGATATCAAAAGCAAACAAGCAAGTTAAAACAGAAGAAAGGACACAAGACAGCGCGAGAAAGCTTCGAGCGCACGCGCGAGAAGATTCGAGCGCACGCGCGAGGGCGAAGGCAGACATAAGACAAACCTTAGCGCGCGCCGCGGGAAGAACTACAAATTCACAGCGCGTCGCGGGAGGATCTACAATTCTTAGCGCGCCGCGCGAAGAACTACCGTTCTTAGCGCGCTGCGAGAAGAACTACAATTCCTTAGCGCGTCAGGGGAAGAACTATCGTTCTTAGCGCGCTGCGAGAAGAATTACAATTCTTAGCGCGCTGCGAGGAGAACTACAGTCCCTAGCGCGTAACGCAGGAACAGTCAATCTTCACGCAGGCTTCCTTGTAAGGAGTCTGGCGCGTGGAGCCGCGCAGACATCCTTAGGCGGGAAGAAACAAAGGACAAACAAAGAGAGAAGGGGGGGGGGGGGTTCAAGGCTTAAGGGCGGAACGACGACAAGAGAGAGAAAGAGGCGGGACGGCAACAAGAGGGAAAAGAAGGCGGAGAGAAGAAGAGGGACGGAACGGCGGAAAGGAAGAGAAGAAGGCGGGAAAGAAAATATTATTAGTAATATATATATTTTAAATGTCAAGTTTTAAAAGAAAATAATTAAATTTTAAATCATAAAAAGAATCGGATCAGAAAACGGGTACCTGGGTCGGGTCGGATTCGGGCAGATGTCACACCGGTCATCACCACCACCCGCTGGCCACTGCCGCCACCACCCACCGCTTGTCACAACCACCTATCTACCCATCGCCAAGAATCATCCCTCCCAGCTCCCACCCATCGCCACCGCCGCTCACCACTGCCACAACACACCACCACCACCATTACTACTCGCAGCCCACCATCACCACCCGCCGTTACTCACCGCCATTTTTATTTTAATCCGGTTTCTTTTAGCCTACCAAACAATAGAAACTACTAAATCATTTTATTCCCGTATAATAACTAAACATCTCAATAAACGCTTTTGGGGGCGGGAGTGCTTGATCGCTGGGCTTTCCTTTTCCTCAACCAATTCGGTTGCCTATATGACTCCTACTCTTATTGATGAATGTGGGTGTTGATACCTCTTCCAGTCTTCTTTTTCATGCCCACCAGGCCAAAGAAAAGTCAAATGAGCGAGGAAGGTGAGCGGGCATTCATTCTTTCAGCGGGGGTTGCTAATGCTAATACCAGAGGAGAGTAGTTCCCCAGCGACGATAGGTGATATCTGTGACCAGCCCCGGCCCCGGATCACATCCTTCACCAGCTCCTAACCTTGAAAGTCTTACTGTACCGTCAACTCCAACTGTCCTTCTTAGATGGTATCCTCTCTGTCCTTCCCCTTTCCCCGACTCGAGAACCCCTGAAGCGCACTGGAAGCATCTCAAAAGAGAGAAGTCAAATATCGTAGGCTTTAGATAAGATTCCCTAGTAGATAGTTAAGCTAAGAGAGTGCTCCGGAAGAGCTAATGTGACTTTTGATTAGAGTAGGGGTCGTGAGAGAGCAGAGCGTACCGCCCTGCCATAGTCGCGAGTCTGTTTATAGTCGCGACTGTTGTCATAGTCAACAAGGTTGAAAACTTCCAGGAAAAAACTTCGAATTGGGAGGGCGATCCTCCCGGTGAACTGACCGTACCCCAAACCGACACAGGTGGCTTATCGAAGCACTACTTGATAAGATCAGTAATAAAAAGAAAGACCTGCCCTTTCGGTGAAATTGCTTTCTTCTCTTACGATATTTCTCGACAATAAAATGGTAATTCATCCATTCCATATCATCATCCATTTCATTACTCATAGGAAATAGACTAGAATAACTCATTTATAGAAAGATAAAACAGATCCTATTCTTAATACTAGACTTGTTATCCACACATGACCTGACACGTCTCTTCAGATAACTGAATTCCCAGAGCCAATAACAACCACTGATCACTCAACTGTAATCTTTCTTCTTCTTCTTCCCAAATGACCACTTTCATCTCCAAACTGCACACACATTTCAACCACCATGTCAACTGCTTCCAACACCTACCCATCTCTCTGTTCTTCACCACCACTACCAAGAACCACCTTAACCAAACAACCCACAACTACCCTTTTCAAGATTCCCAAAAAGCTTCAACCTTTATTAAGTTTAGGCCACCCGGGTGCCCGAAAACACTCGTTCTTGATCGTTCAGGCCCAAAATGGGCCTGAACGATCGCCCGCAGAGGAAACCTTATCTTTAACAACTACCCATTTCAAGTATCCCAAAAAGCTTCAACCTTTAGGACACACGGGTGCCCGAAATCACTCGGGCTTGATCGTTCGGGCTCATTTTAGGCCCGAACGATCGTCCGCAGAGGAAACCTTATCTTTCTCAACTACCCATTTCAAGAATCCCAAAAAGCTTCTACCTTTAATAAGTTTAGGCCATTCTGGTGCCCGAAAACACTCGGGCTTTATCGTTCGGGCCGAAAATGGGCCCGAACAATCGCAAAGTGTTAAAACCTTATCTTTAACAACTACCCATTTCAAGATTCCCACAAAGGTTCAACCTTTAGTAAGTTTAGGCCACCCGGGTGCCCGAAAACACTCATTCTTGATCGTTCGGGCCGAAAATGGGCCCGGAGAGGCGCAGACAGAGGAAGAGAAGTATGAAGAGTATGAGGTGGAGATTGAGCAGCCTTATGGGTTGAAGTTTGCTAAGGGGAGAGATGGTGGGACCTACATTGATGCAATTGCACCTGGAGGGTCTGCTGATAAGACTAATAGGTTTACTGTTGGGGATAAAGTTTTGGCCACCAGGTATTTGGTGAAATGGTTAAGTTACTTGAGATGAAAGTTTGTGTTAGTATGCTGATTTTAATATTTTATGCAGTTGGTTTTATGATTTTTTAACATTTTGTTGATAATTGACTGGATGTGAAACTAAGGTTGTAAGCGAACCGAGTGTCTGGTGGGAAGTTCGTTTATGTTTGTCTGTTTGATAAATGAACGAACATGAACAGAGGCTGTGTTAGCTTATTTGTGTTCGTGAATAGTCGGTAATGTGTTCGTTTAGATTCGTTCATTCATTTGCGTTTCTTATACGTGCGTCCGCTTACATTCGTTTGTGTCCATTAGTATCTATTAGTGTGTCTGTGTTTGTTAACAAAATTAATGAACGAACATGGACAGGAAATTTTGCTTGGTAAAGTTTTCATTAACCGTCCATTTGTTGGACAAAAGCTTAACGAAAGAACACGAATCAGGTCTCGTTCGGTGCGGTTCATTTACAACCTTACTAGAAACCATTAAAGGTGTACAAAGGTGTTTTTTTTTTTTTTTTTGCAAAACTGGTTCGGGTTTTAAACAGAACCCGGTTGGTCAACAGGTTATATTAACCAGTTCGGATTATAAACCAGTTTAGTAGGAAAAATGTTTAAACCTATTAAATCTATTCGTTTCGGGTTATAAACCAGTCTGGGGCAAAAAAAAAAGACTTTTACAAATCGGGCCTGGTCCAAAACCGGTTTCAGTGAATACGACTACGAACTGGCGGGTTGGGCCGGGTCCAAACCGGTTATGCCCAAACCATTTATGGTGAAGTGGGCCCGTTCAGACACCAGTTACCGGGCCCAGACCGTTTGTTTGTACATCTCTAGAAACCATTGAATCTCTTACTATAAATGCTGTTTTGGCCTTTAAGAGCATATTGTTAACATGTGGATTGAATGCTAATATAGACATTATATATTTTGGTAACCGTGAGAACCTGTTACCAGAAAACTCACGGGACGTTCGGGACCCTACCAATACACAAATGTTGTTCAAGAATCTTTTTTCTAGTATTTACTTTTGAAAAATGGATGTTGAAAAAAGTGGTAACCGAGTGCTAAAATGTTGCAGTGCGATGTTTGGAACAGAGGTATGGCCTGCAGCCGAATACGGAAGAACAATGTACAACATTCGCCAACGAATGGGGCCTTTGTACATGAAAATGCAAAAAAGATATGGTTAGTTCACAATTTACTCTTTAGTATTATAGGCTTGAAATGAAACGAACGCTCATGAATTGTTTGGCAGGAAGTTTGTTTATGCTCGTTTATTTAATAAAACATGAACAAAATATTTTTGTTTATTTGTTTAAACAAACGAACAAATGTTTCGTTCCTTCATTTATGCTTGATTATTTATGTTTGTTCGTGATGCTCTTTTAAGTTTTAATAAATACGTAAGTAGCTATATTTTCTATAAATATAAATATAAATATTAAAGGGGCTCTTTTTTTAATATATATATGTGTGTGTGTGTATGTGTTTATATATACTTGGTTATATTTGGTCAATTATGTAATTTGCGTTCGTTTATGTTCGTCTGTGTTCGTTTACGTTCGTGAACTATTCGTTTAGGTTTAAAAGAATGAGCATGAATGAACATGAACATGCCCGTTTTCTTAATGAATGAACATGAACACAAAAATTGTTCGATTATATGTTCGGTTAAAGTTAAACGAACAAACATGAACATGCCCCCTTTCGTGTTCGTTCGGTTCGTTTACAGGCTTAAATGTTTATTCAAGACAACTTATTTCACTCACAATTAACAAGCAGTTTCGATGAGTAATCATAAATTTTAAACACTCTCAAAACAGCTTATTTATGTATCAAAACACCATCTTAAACATTTGTAACTAACAAACTGTAGTCATTTTTTTAAAAAAGATACAAACTTTGTTTTTTTTTTTTGAATTTATGTGATATGGTGTGTAGGGAAGAGGGAGGATGCGGGTGAGCTAACCGAAAAGGAGATCATTCGGGCCGAGAGAAATTCAGGCGTCGTTAGCAGTCAAATTAGAGAAATCCAAGTAAGTTTCCATGCCCAAAGTTATACTAAACCATGCACATTTTAATGTTTTGTTGCTAAAATTGTTTTGTGTTTTATATATTTTTTTTACTTAGATGCAAAATTACTTGAGGAAGAAGGAACAAAAGGAAACTCGAGCACGAGATCTTCGTGAAGGCTTGCAGCTTTACAAGTATATAACCTTTGAAATAACGGGAAAAGTTAAAATGCAAAGGGAGACAAAAACCCCCTAAAAAAATTCAAAAAGAAAAAAATAATAAAAAACCATAACTCAAAATATAAATAGAAAGCAAAAAAAATTAGAAAAACAAAAATGTTTCCCCCGTCATTCCCGTTCCAAAAAAAAGTCGAGAAAAAAGACACAATCAATAACAAAAAGAAAATAAAAAACACAATGATAAATAAAAAAAAGACACAATAGATCGCAAAATATAACACAATGCTGAACAAAATATAACACAATGTTGGGTAATGTAACACAATATAAAAAAAAAAGACACAACGTCAAGGAAAAAAGACATAATCAATGACAAAAATAAACAAAAAACACAATGATAAATAAAAATTGTGTCCTTTTTTTTGAGAACGAGGAAGACAGTGGAAACATTTTTGTGTTTTTACTTTTTTCTTTGATTTTATTAAATTTTGAGTTATGATTTTTTAATTAATTTTTCATTATTTTTTAACTACAAATCCTTCTCATTTTTGTCCCCCTTTGTAGATAACTTAGATCCTTGAAACAACACTTTAAATAAGCTGTTTTCTATAAGCGATTTTAAGGGTCATTTTTATATGATTATATTTCTTGATACTGTGTTAGGAGTGGAAAGTATGATGATGCATTGGAAAGGTTCGAGTCGGTTTTGGGGTCAAAACCGGAGGCTAATGAAGCCTCGGTAGCAAGTTACAATGTTGCATGCTGCTATTCTAAGCTTAATCAGGTATGATACTATTAGTTACATGCTGGCAGTTCTGACTTATTTACTAATGACTGAGTTGATTCGGACGGGCCATATATTCTCTATAACGGGTCATATGTGCAAGGTAAAAAAAAGTTTAGCTGAAAACAAAACAAGTCAAATAAGTTGAGAGTTTGCGCAAATAATATACTTTTTGTAATAAAAACTTCCATACTAATTCTTTTTTTGTCAAAATTTAAAATGAAACTGGAAAAAAAAAACTATTTTGGGTCGATCAGGCCCTGCCTGTTCCGACCTGTTAACAAGAAGTTAGCTCATTTTAATATGCAAATGACAGACACAAGCAGGACTTTCTGCTCTAAAAGATGCATTGCAAGCGGGATATGAAGATTTCAAGGTACTCGACTACTCGAAAACTGTTATTTTTATTTTTTAAGTAGTTAATACCTCATGTTAACAAGCTTTTAACAATTACTGATAACAATGCAGCGTATCCGTACTGACCCTGATCTAGAGAACTTAAGGAAATCTGAGGAGTTTGATCCCCTGATTAAACAATTTGACGAGTCATTTATCAACGAGAACGCGTTAAATGCCATTAAATCATTGTTTGGATTCAACAAGAAATAAGAGCAACTTGTGTAAGCAAGGATTTACGCGAATCAATCCGTTTTTTGTTTATAGAATATGTTCATCAATCTTTAATGAAGATGAACAAGTATAATATATTTTTTCATAATTCTTGCATTTATACATAGCCAATGTGTGAAACCGATATATACTTGATCAGGCCGTCTGGGATGGGGAGGCAAGGAGGTAGACCACCTTAGGCCCGATCATCCTAGAGGCACGGAAATTTAAAAAAGAATTATATATTTGTATATTTATAAATAAAGCTGTATTAGGCCCAATCAAAAGTTTTGTTTAAACAATACTCAATAAGTCAGGCCTAAAATCCAAATCATATATGATACTCAATTACTTTTTATACATGAGTTATCGAATTTACATTTTACTTAAGACTTGAGTTTATACTCAATAAGTCAGGCCCAATATTTTTTAATGATTCTCGGAGACGACCTTGAGTTACTTGATAGAAAAGCTTCAAACTTTATGTGGATGGAGTCGAATCGGGAGTCCTTTTACGGGTGTAGCCAAAGGATCGTACTCGATTTTCTCATCAGGAATTAGTAGGTCCCATGAAAACTTAGTCACAATGTTGTGTAGGAACACGAGTATTTGCACACGCGCTAGCTCTTTCCCTAAACACATCCTGGGCCCGCCTCCGAATGGGACATAGGCGAACGGTGTGGGGCCCGTTCCTTCAAATCTTGAAGGATCAAATTTTGTAGCATTTGGGAAGTTATCTTCTTCCTTATGTGTCATGGCTGCACTCCACATTATCTAGCATTTACAACATGAACACACAATATTCAAATGCGTTTTAAAAAGTTGCATACTTGTATGCAGGGCTGTCCCCGAGAATCGTGAAAATTTTTTGGGCCAAAGAAGAAAAAAATTTAGGCCTTAAATTAGTTGAGTAATTGAGTTTAAACACTAAGAATACATTTTTTTTTCATATATATATATATATATATATAAAATAAAATGCGGGCCTATTGGGGGTGTTGGGTCAGTTGACCACCCGACCCTGCCTCATAGCTGCCTCTGCTTGTATGGATTAAATGTGGGTTTGGACCACTTTCAACCCCTTTGGCCCATTTCATATAAAAACCAAATCAACCCGTAAAATGGTTTACCTTCCATCCTTTGGGGATTGTATAACCCGCATACTCAAAATCCACGAGGGCCTCCCGAAAAGCTCCAATCACGGGTGGATTATATCTAAGTACTTCGCATACTACATTCCATGAGTATCTCATCTTCTGTATGTCCTCCCACTTTAGCGCTTCACCGGGCGCTTTTCCCTCCAAAATGCCCATTTGTTCTAATAACATTAATACAAAAACCATCATTAATCCCTTATATGGATTCAAAAACTTGGAATATATATATATATATATATATAAATATATTGTGTGTGCGTGTGTGTGTATAGACAAAATATGAGAGAACTCATTCTTCGTGAAAGAACTACAGAACTCCATACTACATATATGCAGTAATATATACTGTAAATACGTGTGTGTGCACATATACATATATTTACACACACATGTATAAATGTATAGAAAAAACGACCTTTTAACACGTTTTTGTAAACGTCGTGGTGTTCTCCAAGAATCTTCATGAGTAATGTTATGGAGACAGCCGAAGTGTCGTGTCCAGCGAAGAGTAGCAACAATATGTTATTTGCAATCTCCATTTCTGATAAAAACCGACCGTTTTCATCAGAAGATCGAAGCAAGTGTGACAAAAGATCTTCAAAAGATGATGCATTTTGTTGTTTTATTTCCAGCTTCCTTTGGTTGATGAGCATGATTAGTTGTTTTTTAATAGCGAATGCTGCTCTTTTACCGCGGTAAAACCTTGTCCCTGGGATATCGATAGGCAACGACCCGATCCCTTTTAGGAAAGTGTTGAACAAAGATCCGAGTTTTGCAACATGGGTTGGGTCGTCGAGGCTTATAACTAGACGGCATGCAAGCTCGAATAGGTATGGTTTCACCGTGTCGAAAACTTTCAACCTCACTCCTACCTACATAACAACAAATAACCAAAATAAATGGAGCATCTAACGACAATGAACCCATGAAAATAAATAAATAAATAATAATTCCTGGACCAGTCATTGTAAATGACATAGAGTATGAATATCAGATTATCAATACACCTAGGCCTGTCCAAACCGCTCGGAAAATGCTCGCTCGTTTTTTCTCGATTGTAAGCCTATCGCTCTGCTTGGTTCGGTTTGTAAACAAGCAAAGGCCTGCTCGGTTCGGTTCAAATATTTTTAATATATTATATATATAATTATATATGAAAAAATATATAAATATATAGACAACACACATAAAATATAAGTATACAATTTTTAAAACTCTTTTAAATTTTTCCTAATCTGTCAATTTTATAGTTTTATTAGTTCGATTCAAGTTTTCAGAATACTAAAAGTTTGTTTACATGTTCATCATATCTCACTTTAAATTTTTTATTCATACAAATTTACAACCTATTACACATTTATCTAAAAACTACTAATTTGTTTACAAAATATATTATTTACATTATTCAAACTTGTTTCTTATTGAAAATTTTAAAGTGAAAAAAAAATAAAAAATGCTCGAAATCGCTCGATGTTCGATTGAAAAATGCTCGATTCGATTTTGACTCATTTCGTTTTTCGTTCTATTCGAATTTCAGCCATTCGATTCGGTTATAAACGAGCCAAGTAGCGAGCAAGCCTTCGCTCGGTTCGGCTCGGCTCGTGAACAGCCACTAGATTTGTAGAGTCCATTAACCATTTAAGTACACAAATTGGGCTGAAATAATATGACCCTTTGGAGCTTGGTTAAATAGTCAAAAGGTAAATAATGACCTATTTTTTTAGTGCTCGTTCTAGTCATTCGAAATTTCGAAGACGGCCCTGATACTTTTCGATTAATTCATGTTAGTTGTTTAAATGAAGACAATTATAATGTAACTAAAAAAAGCTAGTATTATAATTGAAACAAATCTATCTTTGGATTCTTTGTTACATTTTTGGCATATATGTTGTAGCATTCATTACTATACCTTTTGTGTCTAAAGAAATAATAAATTTAACCTTTTAATCTCTTTTAAGTTAAAACGAGCCAAGCTCAGGCCGGGCTCGTATCGTTAACAATACCTTCCCATTGATTTTGAATATGGAGACGAGTTACGACATCCATGGCGCCAACGTAACGATTAGATAACGCATCAGGACCTAGACACGGTAACATCAACTTCCTCAACCGTTTCGCTTCATGTCCGCGGCTCGTGTTCAAGCATTTACCGAACAACGATCCGATCGCTTCTGGCAACCACGACACCACCAGCTTGTTCTCATTCCCGAAAACAAACTTGTTCCCCTCCGGCCCACAAAAGACGACCATACGGTGGCCGAGCAACGATGTTTTAAAAACCGGCGTACCTAGGGGTGCGCATGAAACCGAAGAAAACTAAATAACTCAAACTGATGTAATTGAACCGAAACAAAAACCAACGGATTGGTTTTATGTTTTTGCATAAACGGGCTTTCGGTTTGGTTTCAGTTTTGCGTGTATATAAAGCCGAAAAATCGAACAGAACCAAACGTATAGATTTTCATTTGTTATTCTAATTTAAAGTAATTTTAATAATTCAATACATTATTAAATCCAAATATTTTAGCACAAATGTATAATAATCAAATAAACTATTAACTAAAAAAAAAATTGGGCCTAGATTCATTAGTTTTACCAACTTTTTTTGGGCCCAAATTTGTAAGCCCAAATTGCAAAACCGAAAGCGGACGCTTATTAAAAACTCAAAGGCTGAAATTTCGGATTTTGGCTACGTTTTTGCCAAAAACCGAATCAGACCCACCCCTAGCCGTACCTCACGATTCTATCTCTTACGAATTTCTCTGGGGTTCCATTTGTTTGTGCACGAATGAACTCTAAAGTTTCAACTAAAACTGGCCATCCAAAGCCTCCAGGTGGGAGATTGTTAGCAGTTACTGGTTTTTTCCGGTGGATATGAACGAAGAAGCATGTGACGATGAACACAAAGAAAAATGAAAGCAACATGCCAACCATTGGCACCATGAAGCTAGCCAGAATTTAACTATTTATTAAACAAGTTTTTTAACCTATGTGAATTGCCGGAATTGGAATCAAATGTTAAGAAGAAGATGTTGGATACTTGGATAATACATAGGATTAGATGAGATGTCAACATCTTGATGTTAGAAGATATATTTAGATAATATTGAATTGTAATGTTTAGTTATGTTTATAACTTGTTACAACATGTTTGGCACTTATTATATAAAGTGGTTAGACGGGTCGTGTTCAAGTTTAATGGTTCAATCCGTACATATATATAAAATTCTTTCAAAGGTTGGACAACTCAGTGAGCATAGATTTCTTTTTCTCTCGACAATGGTAATAGATGACACCATTTGCTCCTCACTCGCACCAAGTATGACATCTCGTGTTCTCCATACATCGACCACATACCTTACTAAAGGCGCAAATATTGTTATTGGGTTTATACAGATGCATTGACACCCCCCACCCCACCTTATAACTAATTATGCACAAATAATATGCAACATATATCTTAAATATTTATAAACGAAACCTTTAAAAGTTTTTCGGTTGCTCCCTACATTCTCTCAAGCCACTAGATTGCTTTATTTGTAGATGGATGCTTCTCATGTATTTGACCCGAATTCACAGGTAAAAAAAATAAATGGGTCATGGAACTCACCAAACACAGATAACTTTTAAACCGGATTATAACATCTCATTTATTTGTGAAACCCTTTTATTATCAAATCCTAAGTATATTATTAACTTTTTTACAATAAATAAAATTAAAATCCAAAAATATATATAAATATTAGAAACAAATAATGTAAAACAACTCATAATACGAAGGATAAAAGCTAGTAAATAATAATGCAATCTATAAAATAATCACGCTACCAAAGTTAATAATCACACCACCTATATCTGATCCATTCCACTAAGTTAATAGTCCTTTGTATTTAATCAATTTTTTATAAAAGTAATAATTTTTTTCATTAAAAAATGTAAAGCAATATTTTTTATAAAAGTAATATTTTTTTATAAAAGTATTATTTTTTCATAAAAGTACTATTACAATACTATAGTAGATACTAGTAAAGCAATAAAGGTGCAAAATTTAAAATGTTACCTTCCCATTGATTTTGGACATGAACACGAGTTACCAAATCCATAACAATAGCATAACGATTCGATAAAGCATCAGGACCAACATATGGTAACATCATCTTCCTCAACCATTTTGCTTCGTCTCCGCGGCATGTATTCAAGCATTTACCAAACAACGATCTGACCGTTTTTGGCCACCACGACGCCACTAGCTTATTCTCGTTCCCGAACAAAAACTTGTTCCCCTCTGGCCCACAGAATACGGCCATATGCTCACCACGCAACGATGTTTTGAAAACTAGAGGACTGCCGTACCTAGGGGTGTGCAAGAAAGCGACAAAGTTATATAACTGAATTGAAACAAAAACGAACGGATTTGTTTTATGCTTTTGTAAAAACTGAATTTTGGTTTGATTTCAGTTTTGGTGAGAAATAAAACCAAAAAACGGAACCGAACTTATAGATTTTCAATTTTTATTTCTAAATTCTAAGGGATTTGTAATAATTTAATATATAGATAAACCCAAATATTTTAGGACAAACGTATAATAACAAAATAAATTAATAACTAAAAAACAAAATTAGGCCTGCATTCATATTCTTTTGAATTTGTTTTATCTAAAAACCAAACAAAACAATTGTTAAAAACTCAAAAGCGAACCGAACCGACCCATGCACACTCCAGCCATACCTCTCGATTCTCTCTCTTACGAATTTATCCGCGGCTCCATCTCTTTGTGAACGGAGGAAGTCTAAGGTTTCACCTAAAACTGGCCATCCAAAGCTTCCAGGTGGGAGATTGTTAGCGGTTGCTTGTTTTTTCCGGTGGATTTGGATCAAGAAGTATATGATGATGAATAGAAATAAAAAGGCTAGCAATATGGTGGCCATTGATTAATGATGTGTAGTTCATCATGGTTTAGATATTTATTTGTAAATAAGTTCTAGGCTTATGTGAATTGGAATCTAATGATGAAAAGAAGAAGGATCTTGTGTAATTTTAATTGGATTAGATGAAAGGTCAACATCTTGATCATTGACTTTTGGTTTTGATCTGTTAGATAATGGAAACTACTGATTATCAGCGCGTATCCGGCGCTGGTTATTTGTGTGGAGCCAGTTACGTGACATGCGCTAAGTTAAGCATGTAACAAGCCCGATACACGTAACTGGCTGTGCATGGGAAAATGGCACCAGAACGCATGTAATGACATTTAAACATGTGTAACCGACACTTGTACATAACGGATGCTAAACACGCATAACCAGATATATATGAAGTTATGCTGTTATGGTATCATACATTATATTTGACATATGTTAAAATTTATTCTTTTAACACTGTTTGATGTTAATTATATATTTGTCATTGTGTTGGTGGCCGAGTGATAGATATAAAGTCTCTTAAACTATTATACACACAAAAATCTTGGATTTGTGTCCCGAAAAGTAAAAGATTTTTTTCTTAAAAAAACAGAATGTTGACTATATATTCAAAATATCAATGGAGATTGATTTATATGTTACAAGCGATGGAAAACAAATAATAACTTTTACATATCCATCGAGTTTTTCAACTTTTGAGAAAATAGTAGCAAGAAGATTATCATTGTTTATATTAGAAAAAATCTTCCTTAATGAACTATATGTCGAGTGGCTTTATACCAATCAAGATAAAAATAACAACTTAATAATGAATTGACAACCCGAAGTTATAGATTATCACTTTAATCTATTTATTGATTTAACTAACCAATATGATATATAAAAAAGGTTATTTATCACATAATACTTTAAAACAAACATATATATATACATATATATATATATTTACTTTAACATATTATATTTGAATATATATATATATATATATATATATATATATATATTTTTCATGAAAAAGATATAAAAACATAAGCAGATGCAATTTCTAGGAACATATAACATCTCCAATTTTTGTCAACCTAGGAGTTAGAAATCATACCATTGACTAACCGTTTACTTTGTCACTCTCAACATATATTAAAATATATATTTAAAAAATCAAAGTATTACATCTAACTAAATTTATATTACATATTACTCCAAACACAAATCATGAAAGCAACATAATACGTACCATAGTTATCGTAATCGTCTACTTAAAAATGATAATGTGTTATATACTAGTAATTACATAGTAATATAGTATGATATAGGGATCACAATGAGACAGATATACATAATCCAAGCCATACGTCTGATTTAAATAATCATCTCATATCTGGTTATAAAACCGTATTTCCTGGTTCTAAAACTGTATTTCATAGTTATGAATGACAATGAAACCTCAACTTGATATGAATACCCGGCATCCGAAACATATGGGACGATATAGGGCTGGTAATCGGGCATGAAATTGGGTATGTGATTACTTTTGATTTTTTTAATTTTTTTATTATTTTTATTATTTTCTTTTGCAGATATGCAGCTGCCGGCATGGAGTTGATGATATACGCTTACCCGATCTGATTATCCGAAAACATATACTCGTTTACTCGATTATATACCTGACATGATTTTCTTTCCTTTTTTTTTTGAAAGATCAGTAAGAAGTTATTCAATTTAAAAATAATTTAAATACAAGTCTCTGCTTAAAAAAATTATATATAAAAATATAAGCAGATGCAATTTCTATATAAATAACATCTTACATTTTTTTGTCAACATCACATGAAAAAGTTAAAATAGGACCTAAAACTTGTACCAAAAAATCATATCATTGACTTAAACCTCTCAAGATAAAAGATAAATTTAAAAAAGAAACTATTTTAACTAATCATATTCAAATTAGTTTATTTCTGTCAAAATACAAACCATGCATGCAAGCAACACCATATAATTCAACTTTCAACTACTTATCCTAGTTATTGCTATCATCTACCTTAAAATAGATTATTTGTTAATATCAATTTAATTGTGCAAGGTAGGGATGACGATAAGACGGATACAAATAATCCTCGTGTTTCACATCTGGTTGTAAAACCACATCACATACCCAACCAATACCCATGAGTGTCAATAATTACTCATTAGTTTTGTTGAAAATTACCAATTGAAATTCTTGTATACATCTTACTATGTAAAATTTATATAATTTTATTAGTTAAGAAAATTAGAAATATAAAAATAAAGTTAGGTGAATTAGTGACTATTCTATTACTAAGAGCAAATAGAAAATATATGGATATTTAAGTAAACTTGTATGTGTGTTTTGAGTAATTTTAACGATTCATCAATACTTTATTCATTCCATATCCTATAATTTAAACTAATCTCATACATCATGAAATGGTTCATGCATGTTTGTTGCCGGCAGAAACAAAGATAAGGTCTGAATGTTTTGGATTCGTTGCGATCACCGGGTGTGATTTTTAATATATATTTATAATAAACATATAAAAATATAAATTTATGCAATTTCCAAAAAATTAAATAAAAAAAATTTAATGAGAATTATTGAGTGGAGTACACTTATCTTTGGGTCCACTCATACCCAATAGTCAAACTACTTTACTTCTATTTTGTCATACCCATTGACTTTTAAGTGGTTGACTCTTAAATTTCCTTTTCCACTACTACAACCACCTACTCCAAATCAATCATCCTCTGCCGCTTGTACATCATGCATCAAAGCCAGTACACTCCCTTGGATTAAGCAAAAAAGTTCTAAAATAATTAAGGCTGAGGGGTGTGGGGGGCTCTAACGGGGGCGTGAGTGGGGGCTCCAGCCAATAATATTGTGACGTGTGGCAGAGAGAGAAACTGGATAAGGTGGGTGTTGGAGCCCCCGCTGGAGCCCCTGGCCCTGGTGTGAAGGGGCTCCAGCGGATTTTTTTTTAGTTTTTTATAAATGTATTAAAAAAACGTATTATTAAAAAAACTCATAAATTATTTAAAAAAACACACATTTTTTTTAAAATTCAAATTACAAAAAAAAAAAACATACTAAAAATTAAACAAACAATAATACTTAATAATAACACTAATCTAATACAAGATCATCGGGTCGACTCGCCCACAAATGTTCAACCAACTCATGTCGAAGATCCCCGTGTATCTCACGGCTCTTGATATTTGCTATGTTATGAAGTTTTTGTTGATCACTGGTTGTGGACGGTTGTGGCGGAATGTCACCTTGGTAGTTTTGGCAGATAGCTTTGCCCTCGTCTTCTAACGTCATGTTGTGTAGGATCAGACACGTGTAGACGACGTCCGTTATCCTCTCCCGAGTCCAATAACGTATCGGGTTCACCAGAACATAATATTGTTTTTTTATAGCTCCAAAAGCTCTTTCAATATCTTTTATAGCAGACTCTTGCTTCTTCGTAAAACACTTCCGTTTGTCGGCGATTGGATCTGTAAAAGCTTGAACTAACAAAGCCCATTCGTTGTAAATACCATCGACCAGATAGTACCCGTACTTGAAGAGTTCTCCATTTGCAACAAAAGATTGAGGTGGTTCAACCCCGTCGATAAGGTCGTTGATCAAATTTGACTGATCGATAACATTAAGGTCGTTATTTGACCCAGCAACACCAAAAAAAGCATGCCAAAACCAAAGATCCTGTGACACCGCCGCCTCAAGTATAAGGGTCGGCCCTTCATGATCACCACGGTGGAACTGACCTCGCCAGGCCGTTGGACACATAGCCCATCCAACATGCGTACAATCGATGCTACCTAGCATCCCAGGAAAACCATGTTTTTCTGCGTGCACCTCATATATGCGTTGGATGTCATACATTGTAGGTTTACGCAGATATCTCCGAGCGTAAGTCGATATGACTCCTACGTATAATATATATTACAAAATGTAATAAATATTTAATAAAAAGTAAAATTAATGTTTTTTACCTTGGCAGAAAAAAATGAAGGGATTCACGTGCAACCCTTTTCGACATCTGTAAATACTCATCCAAAGCGTCCGACGAGATGCCGTACGCTAATTGACGGATAGCAGCCGTGCATTTTTGAAGAGGGGTAAAACCGGGGAGACCCCTAGCATCCTCCCTTTGTTGAAAAAAGGGATGCCGTGCCTCTAAATCACTTGCTATACGCATGAACAATTGTCTGCTCATTCGGAAACGAGTTCGAAAATCCGACTCCTCATATACCGGTTGAGGGCTAAAATAATGCCTAAACAAAGTATCGTTAGCACCCGATCGATCACGATCACGAGGTGGTGCTCTAACCCTCGGGAGTCGAGGTTGATGGGCTTGATTTTGCAAGAGCTCGACCACGGTTGCGATCAAAACTCCCCCTACATGAAGAAGCAAATCATCCTCTTCGGAGGAGTCGGAATCAGACAAGTACGACGACATTATTTTTTAAAAAAAAATTGGGAAGATGGGTTGATTTTGGGTTTTATTTTGAAGTTGTGGTGATTGATATGGGTGAAATGGGGTATTTTATAGATGAAATGGGGTATTATATAGGAGTTTGGGATATTATATAAGGGTTTTAAGGTTTTTTTTTAAAAAAAATCTCGAGCTCAACGGCTCTTTTGGGCGGGCCCACCAGCTTTTCCTCTCTCTTCTCCCGCGACCACACTCACGCCTGCCTGGATTTCCGCGCTCGCGCCCCGCTCGCGCCCCGGTGGTGTGGGTTAGCGCCCCGAGGCGCGAGCGGAGGGGCTCTCGCGCCCAGGATTGCGCCCCACACCCCTCAGCCCGAATGTTTTGGATTCGTTGCGATCACCTGGTGTGATTTTTAATATATATTTATAATAAACATATAAAAATATAAATTTATGCAATTTCCAAAAAATTAAATAAAAAAAATTTAATGAGAATTATTGAGTGGAGTACACTTATCTTTGGGTCCACTCATACCCAATAGTCAAACTACTTTACTTCTATTTTGTCATACCCATTGACTTTAAGTGGTTGACTCTTAAATTTCCTTTTCCACTACTACAACCACCTACTCCAAATCAATCATCCTCTGCCGCTTGTACATCATGCATCAAAGCCAGTACACTCCCTTGGATTAAGCAAAAAAGTTCTAAAATAATTAAATAAACCACACATTGTAATCCAATGTATAGTCATTATATTCACCACCACCTTTTACAAACAAACTCAAACCAAAACACACCACAATGACCAAACTCAATTCCATTCCAATCACACCACTCTCAATAATATTATCAATCTTATTAACCCTCAATTCCATTCCAATCACATCATTTTCTTGTCCAATCCAACAAAAACAAGCCCTACTTCAATTCAAGTCCAACCTCATCAATATTTTCAATTCCAATTCCGATCCCAATTCTGACGAATACATTCCATTTCTAGAACTCGACTCATGGAATCCGAAAACCGATTGTTGCACGTGGGACCTTGTCAACTGCACCACAACACGAGACAATATAACAATCGTCACCGAACTCTACTTATCCACAGTGGTCCCATTATTCGAAAATCCAGTTCCAGTGTTTTCTAATATCCTGACCCCCGATTTTCACAATCAGGTCACTAAAACTACTCGATATCTCGATGAACTCGTTATCGGGTGAGGTTCCTAGAGACGGGTTCAGGAACCTCACCCGACTAGTTCATCTCGACATGATGCAAAACAACTTCAACGGCTCCATTCCCGCCAAACTTTTCGGGTTAACAAATTTAAAATATTTGGATATGAGCACTAATTCGCTAGAGGGCGAGCTAGGACCCGGGTTGGGGTTTGTGCGGAATCTTACGACGTTAATGTTAAGTGTGAACCGGTTACAAGGTTCGATTCCTGACCAACTTTTTAAACTCGAAAATCTTAGGGTTCTTGATTTAAGTAACAATAGTTTCGGTGGCGAGTTAAGCTACAAAATTGGTAAGTTAACAAATCTTGAATCTTTTAAGGTAAATGAGAATTTTGTAACGGGAAACGTCCCGGAAGAGATCGGGAAGTTAACGAAGCTACGGGAGCTTTCGCTCGCCAAGAACCAGTTTTCGGGTGGGATTCCGACGATAATCGCAAACCTTAAAAATCTTGAATCACTTGACTTATCTGAAAATATATTTTCTGGTCAAATTCCTGCTAAAGTTGGTGAGCTAGTGAACTTGACTACACTTGATCTTAGAAAGAACAGGTTAACCGGACCGATACCTTCATCGATGCGAAAAATGACTAAATTAGAAACCTTGAGACTCAAGAACAATATGCTGACTGGGATCATCCCATCTTGGTTGTTCAAGATCAAGACTTTAAAGAAACTGTTTCTTGGTGGTAAAGGTAGCAGCTTGATTTGGAACAATAATAATAATATTAATAATAATAATACTAATAAAGGGTATTTCAAGATTCTTCCAAGATGCAACCTAGAACAGATATCCATGTCATCATGTGGAATCTTTGGCCAGATTCCTAAATGCATCTCAACACAAAAAGATTTAGACTTTCTTGACTTAAGTGATAATCAGTTACATGGTAAGTTACCAAATTGGCTTGCAGAGATGAATATTGGAAGCATAATACTCTCAGACAACAAGCTAACCGGAAACCTCCCGCCAAAACTGTTTGAATCGTCAAGTTTATCGATTCTTGCATTGTCAAGAAACAATTTTTCCGGTGAGTTACCGAAGAATTTAGGCAGTGCAAGAGGACTTATGATTCCTTATGTTGTCTGGGAATAATTTTTCCGGGCAGATTCCGGTTTCGATTTCCAAGATTTACCGGCTGCTGCTGTTGGATTTGTCGAGAAACCGCCTTTCAGGCGATAAATTTCCGGTTTTTAAAGATAACCCTCTTCTTGCTTATATTGATTTGTCTTATAATGAGTTTTCGGGTGAGATTCCGACGACTTTTTCGACAGAAACGCAGATTCTTTCGTTGAGTGGGAATCAGTTTTCGGGTGAGTTACCCGGGAATTTGACTAATTTAGTCAACCTGGAACATCTTGATCTGCATGACAATAATATTACTGGAAATAATTTCGAATATCTGATACCACGAATCCCGAGTCTTCAAGTTTTGAGCTTGAGACACAATTCCCTTGAAGGGTTTATCCCGAAAACGATATCGAATCTTACTTCGCTTCAGATTCTTGATCTTTCCGGAAACAAGTTGACCGGAAAGATCTCGCCATAGGTCGGAAACCTCGCGAGAATGATGGAAACACCCGACGTGTTACCATCCGTCGACATTTTCAACTTCTTGATCGAGTTTCAAGACTTGATCCTAAACTGGAAGAACTCGTTTCAAGGGTTATCGAGTCGAAATCTTGATATTTACTCTTTCTTGGACTTGTCGGATAACGAAATCTCGGGTGAGATTCTGGGGAGTTTAGGGAATCTCAAAGGACTAAAGCTTCTCAACATTTCACATAATAAAATCTCCGGGAAGATACCGGCGTCTTTCGGGAATTTAAAAGGGATAGAGAGCTTAGACTTGTCACACAACGAGATCTCGGGTTCGATCCCTCAATCGTTTTCGAAGCTGAATCAGTTATCGATTCTTGATGTGAGCAATAACAAGCTCACGGGTAAGATTCCTACGGGTGGACAAATGAGCACGATGAACGAGTTGAATTATTTTGCGAACAATAGTGGATTATGCGGTATGCAGATTAAAGTGATATGTCCCGAGGATATCCGACCATCGACTGGACAAGAGGTGGATGATGAGGAACTATCGTGGATTTCATGGGAGGCAACTTTGGTCGGTTTTCCAGTCGGGTTATTTTCAACAATCTTGATCATGGGATACTCACTGAATTTTCTACATCTGTTCAAATTTTGGTAAATATGTGCAGCAACATGTAAAATATCAAGAATGTAACTTTAGCAAGAAATCGGGCTTTCGTTTCTGTTTTCGCATAAATTCCCATTTCACTCAAAAGGGTAATTCAGAATATCAAGAAACAGTTAAAATCTTGAACCCGAATACAAAAAGCAACTAACTTGAATATAAACTCATTATGAGACCAAAACCGACCACATCTACAGACGTTTCTAGAAGAAGAGGTGCACCGAACCTTTGCAGTCTGCAAGAAGACTGTTTGTTTTTTACCTTTTGCAGACTGCTAAAATAAACTCCCCAGTTTCTAATTTTAGCAAGAAACCGGCTTTTGTTTATGTTCTCGAATAAATTCCCATTTCACTCAAAAGGATAATTTAGAAAATCAAGAAACATTTAAGTTACAAAACCTGAATACAAAAAGCAACTAACTTGAATATGAAATTTTTTATGGGAACGAGCCGAGCTGAGCCTAAGCTCGAGCCCGGCTTGTGAGTGATTTTTCAGGCTCGAGCTTGGCTCAGTTCCTACTTTTTATTTGTTTATATGTATGTATAAATTATAAAATTATATACAACCACCATATACTGTTTAGTTATTTGTATCATATTTCTATATATAATAACTAATATATATTAAACAAATATTATACAAATAAAAGGCTCACGAGCTGGCTCGAGCTTGGGCTCATTTATTAAACAAGCTTATTTTTAGGCTTGAGCTCGGGCTCAAGCTCGTTTAAGCTCCGCTCGAGCTTTTCCGAGACGATCTCTAGTAATGAGCGGCTGGGCTCGTTTACATCCTAGGACCAAGAACCGAATGCGTGTTTCCTAGTTTCTAACTTTAGCAAGAAACTGGCTTTCGTTTATGTTCTTGCATAAATTCCATTTCACTCAAAATGGCGATTCAGAAAATCTATAAACATACCGCCTTTCCAGAAAACAAAGAGAATCTATAAACAGAATACAAAAATGAACAAACTTTACTGAAATCTTCATTATGAGACCGAGAACGGAATGTTTGGAAAGCTCGTTAATTACATAAATTCTTACATAAGATCGTGGTAGAGCCGGCTTCAAAGAATTACAAAACAAGATCTAAAAATTTAGCTTGGATCTTTGCAGGCCACTCGATATTTATACAAATTTAATAAAGTAAATGGAGTATTGAACTTACAGCCGATCTTTTCTTATCCTATTAACATGGAGATTTTGAAAGAAACGTTACTGAATCGCGCAAAAGCAAGCATTGTTATCATCTTCATTATCTGCATCTCCTGTTTCACTGTCATAAAACATACCAAATAATAAAAGAATCAATTTTCAAACCAATAATCATTTGATCGTTGATAAGAATAATGAGCAATAACAATTTTTCAAACCAATAACATTTGGTCAGTAAACGAACCAAGCGTATATGAACTGTTCGGGGGGAAGTTCTTTATGTTTATTTATTTAATTAAACAATTAAACGAACGAACATGAACACACGTTTTTTTCGTTCATTTATGTTCGTGAACATCCATTTATGCTCATCAAATTTTAGTAAGTACCCAACAAGTTATATTTATATAAATATAAACTTGAAAGAGGCTCATTTAAATTATATTTACTTGCATATTTTTTTGTTGTAAAAAATAAATCATCGTGATGTATTAGACTTGCTCGTTTGTATTCGTTTATATTTGTTCAATTATCTTTTCAAAAATTTGTTTGTTTATGTTTGTTTACATTTGTGAACTATTCGCTTAGGTTTTTTTTGAATGGATTCGCTTAGGTTTTAAATGAACGAACGTGAACAAAAGCACTAGTTCGTCTATATGCTTGTGTTTGATTAAAGTTAAATGAACGAACACGAACAAGCCCCGTTCGTGTTCGTTTGATTCGTTTAAAGTTAACCTAATTCTTTGTTCATTAATTTCTCAAACCATCCTACTATAAAACCAGAGCCTAAAGATTTCTAATTCTTGATGACCAAAAGCAAAATAATAAAAATTTCCACAATAAGTTATTCCAACATTCACAAAAATATAACCAAACAAGGCATGCAGAAACTAACCTTGATTCAAACTCTCTGATATCAACAAGTTCTTTGCCTAAATCATCCACCCATTGCACTTTCTTTCGATCAGTTTTCGATCTCGACTGCGAATCTTCCTTATTCTTCATACAACTTCTAAGAACAACAATCTCAACCTGTGATTCTTGTTTTCCTTCTTCTAAAATCTCATTATCCTTAATATTATTATTACTCTCTTCAACATGATTTTGATCACATGGATCAGTTACAACTGACAACTGAGGGGCATGATGGGCATTTTCCAATTTCAAAGGACCAGAATTGCAAAAACATATGAATGAAGAACAGTGGATCTTAATACTCTTCATTAACTAATCACTCATTTGAAAAAAAAAAACCTTTCACTAACCTATTAACCAAGAAACCATAAAAATCCAAACTTTGATCTTAAATCACTAAAAAAATCAAGGGTTTTGAAAATCTTGAAAATCAAGATTTTATACAAAAGGTGAAAAAAAAAACTAAACTTTTCACTAACCCATTAATCAAGAAACCATAAAAATCCAAACTTGGATCTTAAATCACTAAAATAATTAAGGGTTTTGAAAATCTTGAAAATCAAGATACAAGATTTTATACAAAAGGTGAAAAAAAACTCAACTTTTCACTAACCCATTAATCAAGAAACCATAAAAATCCAAACTTTGATCTTAAATCACTAAAATAATTGAAAATCTTGAAATAAAGATTCAAGATTTATAAAAAAGGTGTAATCTTGGGAGAAAATAATGATCACAAAGATGAAATCAAGGGAAATAATAATTGGGTTTATTGTTAAAAGTATGGAAATTTAAAATGAGACAAGATTCTTTGCAAAAGAAACAAGGTTTGATGCAAAGAATGAAGGAAAGAAGAAAAAGAATACCTCCTAAACAAGACTTTGTTCTCAGAACAAGAATTTATTATCCATAAATCTTTGTGTTTTGAATTACAAATTCTTTTTTAAAGAGATGGGTATAAAAGACAAGACAGTGTTTTGTAATCTTTATCATTTTCTCATCAATGAAAGAGAAAGAACTATTCTTGAAGAATCTTGATTCTTGATTGACCATTTTGCCCTCACTCTTGCAGTTAGTTAGAGAGTAATGGGAATAGTTAAAAACACAATAAGTCTTTTTTTGTTTTTACTCTCTAGTAAATCTTTCTAACAAGAATTTAGGGGTCTTAACGAGCCGAGTTCGGCTCGTTTTGACTTACGTGAGCTTGAGTTCAGTTTGTTTTGAGTTATTTTCTAAGGCTTGAGATGGCTTGTGAGTTGGTTTTTCAAGCTCGGGAACTGCTCAAGCTCGGTTCGATTTTTATTTATTAATTAGTTTATGTGTTTTAATTATTTTTATACACTTTGAGAAAAACCTTAAACGAGTCTAAGCTCGACTCGGGCTCGTGTAGTAGCTTAAACGAGCCAAAGTTCGGCTTGAACTCGACCGTGAAGTGTGAAATTAATACACCGGGCTTGTCAAGGCTTGACAAGCATATACGAGCTTCAGATACAAAGCTTAAGCTCCGTCTCAATAACTAAAACTAGCTTTATATGAGGATCGGACATGGCTCGAGCTCGAAAAACTCTATTCGTTTTGAACCTTTTTTCCGATCCAATTTCAAATAGCTCGCAAGCAGTTTAGTTCGTTTGAGGCAAAGTTAAAGTGCTAAGACCCAAACTAAACATGATACTCATTCTACAATTAAATATGGTCTATGAATGAATCATAACAGACAAAACTGAAAATAAATGAAAAGGAGTGATGACTGGAGTGAGCTGTCAAATAAATTATATAAAATTAGTCAAAAAGTTTGGAAAAGGGTACTAAGAAAAAGCCATCAAGTTGTTAGTTTCATATGCAAAATCCAATCTTTATTAACTGTTTTTAAGTTACAATATACAGTAGTGTCAAACTTCCACATGTAACTGTCATGAATCACTGTTTTTTTAATATTGTTTTTGCTCTTTTCATGGGTATTTTTGCCTTTTTGCTAAAGAAACTTTTCACTATTGATAAAAACTAAATGTGTTATATTGGGCTTCATATGAAGTCATTCCTTTTTATAAAATTACAAAATTATTATTTTTTTCTTTTAAACTGATACACTAGTTTATATTTATTCTTTTAACTTGATGAATCAAGCCAGCCCATGGGCCAACGAAATAAAAATAGAGCTTCAGATTCACACTTATTTAGGGCATCCAAATTAAAAAAAAGTGTTATATATATTTATTAGTCTGGTGATAAGCTTGTGTGTTGCTAACTTGGAGATCTCGAGTTCAGGACTTATTATTGTTTTTTTATGTTTTTGTTTTTGTTTTTGTTTTTTTTGAAACAATTGTCATAAAAGGGCCACAAAATAACATTTCGATTTAGGTCTTCAAAATCGTTGAGCCGGTCCTGGATGGGATTACTCCTACTCTGTAAGCAATTTTTTTTATTAATAAAGCTATATGACATCTTTAATTTCTTATTTATTTCAATCATCAGGTTGAAAAATTCTAGATTAATATGAAAGAAATTTGTGCATTACAACCACCATATTTATGTAAAGCATGTAAACCCAAAATTGCTAAGGTCGTGCGATGTTTATGAAAATCACATAACCAACAAAAATATAAGTTTTCTGAAAATGAAAATAATTAGTGGTATCATGCAATTAAATTTCATGTGTGGTATATTACAAAAATCATGTATTCAAGATTGCCAACAATATTACTAAATGTCAAGAGTATGATGAAGGTATCTCAGTATTGCAATTTTGAATGAATATTGGTGTAAAGAAAAAAAATGACATTTATATCTGGCTACTTTGTTATATAAAATACGACATGTAGATCTGATTACAACATTAACAAATTACCACCTGAAGAATAAAAATCAAGTTGACCTCAATCCATAAGAAAACCTAATTAAATTTAAGTCTCCCTTCCGATTAAGTGAAGCTCGGGTTTATACTCAGGCCCGTTTATTAAACAAACTTATAGACTTGTTTATGACCAAGTTGATTTATTTACGTGTTCTTTTATGTGCAAGAAAGGTTTTGAGGGTGGACCCACTTATTTATGTGTTTTCTATATTTAAATTGATACTAGATCCTTCAATTACTATTTATGTTTTTTTTTAATTTATATATCTGATATATTAGAAAAATATTATCTATTATTAATAAGCTGTGGAAATTACCTTTTGTTCTTCACATGCAAGATACATGCTTCAACTTAACTGAAAAATGGATGACCATTAGTCAAAATGACAAAAAAACAATTTTTTTTTACTTTTTAAAGCCAATGAGTGTTACAAGTCTAGAGATATTTTTTAAAGTATCCTATTCATAATTTGGCTTGTTTAAGGACAAAAATTGTAATTTAGTCTAATTTTTTTACAAGTCTAGAGAAATTTTTTCTAAAATGACAAGTTACAACTCATAATGTTAAAAAGGTTTTATAAGATGAAAAACATGTATGATCTCATGACTCGTTAAAGTCAGCTCCGAGGGCTTCGGCCCAAACCTTACAAGGCACCAAAATATCATTGGTCCATTTAAATATATTCTTTTGAAGCCCAAGTCCAGCCTTCACGTCCATGATGGTTGTTGGATCAAAGTCCATAAAGAGAAACTGGTATATATGTGTACTAGAGATGTACAAAGTCGGTTTTTTTGTCAAACCGAACTGGTTTGGTCAAACCATGACCAAAACCGGTTCGGTTTAGAAACCGTTCTAGGAGCATGAAAGTTTGAACTGGTCCAAATCAATTTGGTTCGATTTAGAAACTGGTTTAAAGCATGTTTTCCTCAAACTGGTCCGGTTTTAAAACTGATTTGGTAATTCCAGAAGGGGAACTGGTAATAGAATCGGCGGGCTAGGTCTATTTGGGAACTGGTTTGGCTAAAATCAGTTTTTTGGCAAACCGGTTCGGGTCAATTTGCAGTGAACCAGTTCCAAACAGATTTTTTAACATCTTTAATGTGTACTATACTAGCTCAATCAAAATCAATGGCAATACAATACAAGGAAAAAGGTCAAATTTAGATCATTCACAACCAGACTTCAAAAACCGACACATCGGCGCCACATCATATTCTAAACTTTTTTTAAAAAACCCTCACTTTCATCCACATCACCAACCCTCCACAAACCCCATTAAAATATTATAACCCTATGTATATATACTAGTCTATATGCCCAGAAGAAAAATATGAAGTATGATATAAAGTTAGCAGATAAGGTGCATAGGTTAAGAGAAATCTAAAATCTAAAATATAAAATAAAATAAAATGTAGTTTCGCATTCGCTAACCAAATGTTAATGATAAATACAAGTAACGTGTTCTTAATGCCAATAAACACATGTAACAATGCCAAACATGAATACTTACAGAAAACCGGATTATGTAACGAAATGAAGATATAGCCAATATTTGTGATCATATAATGAATTAAAAGTCACTACATCAGTATAGACCAAGAGGGATGCAAGTGAAAATATAATAAAACACAAAGCTTGTTTAGTAGCAACAGGTTATGTATAACATGGGATAGATTTTGAAGAGGCCTTTTGCACCGGTAGCATGAATAAAAACTGTACGTTTAATCTTAGCTGCTTATAATTAATGTGAAGCACACCATTTTGATGTAATAATGCATTCTTACATGGAGAATTGAAGGAAGAAGTGTACGTTTCTCAACTTAAAGGCTTTGCGAAACCACAAGATAAAGGGAAAGTCTACAAACTTTCAAAAGCGTTGTATGGACTATGGCAAGCACCACATGCATGGAATGTAAAGTTAGATAACACGTTGAAGTCACTTGGATTTCAAAAGTGTTCATTAGAATAAGCAGTCTATACCAAGACAAGCTTAAACTCTAATCTCATAGTTGGAGTTTATGTTGATGATATGATTGTCATCGGATCACCGAAGAAAGAAATTGACAAGTTCAAATCACAAATGGAAGGAAAATTCGAAATGAGCGACTTAGGTTTATTAGCCTACTACTTGGGTATAGAAATCACCTAAACAGGGGGTGACATCTCATTAAACAAACTGGTTATGTGAACAAGATTCTCAAGGATTCAGAAATGCTTGAGAGCAATGATACAAAGATACCAATGGATCCAGGACTTAGACTAACAAAAGTTGGAGGAAGGGAACTAATTGATCCCACCAAGTATAGAAGTCTAATTGGATGCCTAAGATATCTTCTTCACACGAGACTAGACTTAAGTTATTTTGTAGGATTACTTAGTCGTTTCATGCAAGAACCGAAGGAGCATCATCTCAAAGCAATCAAGCAAGTTATTCTTTATATCAAAGGAACAAAAGATTATGTATAACTTATCAAAGCAATGGGGGATGAAAGTTAACTGGTTCTAGTGATAGTATCTATGGAGTCAACACTTAAAAAGGAAAAGGCACAACAGTAATAGCATTGTACTTTGGAAACTCTCCTATCGGTTGGTACACTAAAAAAATAACCTACCGTAGAATTATCATCACGTGAATCAGAATTCATGGCAGCAATTGCAGCAGCATGTCAAGCATTATGGCTAAAGAGACTGCTTAGTGTTTTAACTGGATGGAAAAAGGAAAAAGGAACCTTGATAGTTGACAACCGATCAGCAATAGCCTTAATGAAGAATCCCATGGTAGAATCAAGCACATATGGATACTCATTATCACTTTATTGAAAATGAGCAAATAACTATAGAGCATATTGCTGGAGAATTATAAAAGGTTGATATTTTAACAAAGGCGCTACCAAGAATCTAGTTCATCAGAATGAGAGAACTACTCGGCATCAAAGACCTTTTACAAGTTGATCGTGATTAAGGGGGTGATTGTTGGCTATAATCACACTCGACTCGTACAAACTCGGAGGGTCGTTTAGTTATTTATTTATTTTATGTTTCAATTAGTTGTGTCATGTAAACAAAGTGCAAGGGTCTATCATGTCATTATAGTATGGTTGTATGTATGCGTCGCATCTATAAATATACGGTGTCTGCATCATCAAAACAACGAACCCACATATTCATATAAATTCATAAATTTGTTGTTTGATCAAATTCTGTGTTTTATCGACCTTGTTTATCAATTCATGTCAAGAATTCTTAACTAAATAAAAAAAAACACTTCGGGTTCTTATGCTCTGTTGTTAAGAACACAAAAAAAAAATAATAATAAAAAAAAAAAATAAATAAATAAATTTTTTTTTTGAAATATATGTCTTTTGTACACAGTTTGAGGTCCTAGATCTGTTGTTTTAATATTTTGCGTATATTTTTAATGAAGAATTGAAATTTAGACCAAAATGTTTTTCCATTTATTAAAACCCAAGTTTATTGATAAACATCTTTTATAATGTTTAATAAACATAGTTTTAGAGTTGTTAAACTTGATTAACTTAAAACTAGTAACATGTAAAAAGCTTTAATAGTTATCAAAGCATAGCTAAAAAGGAGTGACTATCAACTGACCGAATCAAGAAGTACCTAACAGTTTAGCCATGTTTGAGCTTTATATTCTCCATTACTAGTAATTGACTTAGGGGCTTTTTGGTAACCTTTTAATGGTTATTAAGAGACTACTTCTTAATGGCTCATAGCATCTTAATGATTAAGATGTAACCTTAAGTATGAATGGTTAAGAGGCTACCTTTTAATGGTTCCTTCTTAACCATTTAGACTTGAGGCCACCTCTTAATCATTAAGAGGTTATAAATAAGAGGTAGCCTCTTCATGACCATTAAGAGACTACCAAACAACCCCTTATACTTTATAAAATGATTACAACCTTTTATCGTGATAGTATTATAACGTTGTATGATTACAAAACCAGAGAACAATTTGTGAATCATCGAAGATAATAGAAGTTTTCACAAAATTTTGAAGAGCTGAAGAAAATCTAGAAAGTAGCCCATGATGAAGACTGATAAGAACCCAATCGGGAAACCGACCCAAGTTCCCTCCCATAAAAACCATGATTGTTTCCCATCTTCATCATTTGTTCCTTCTACCGGTCATATATCATGAGGACAAGTGACCCCGATCTGCATACCACATAAGCCCGTGTTATTTTCAAAACCAGTCATAGTGTCCATTTGCCCGCCATCAGGAATTTTACCAGTCAGCCTGTTGTTGCTCACATCTAAAACTGTAAGTTGGTTGAGCTTCACTAGAGATTGAGGAATTGAACCTGTGATTTCATTGTGTGACAAATCCAAGCTTTCTATGTTCTGTAGATCACCGAAAGATATTGGGATATGCCCTGAAATCTTGTTGTGTGAAATGTTGAGTAATTTTAATGCTTTAAGATTGCCCAAAGATGACTGGATTTCACAAGATATTCTGTTGTTTGATAAATCCAACAAAACATATGTTTCAAGCTTGTCAACATCTATGCCTTGAAAAGATTTCTTCCAATTCACTATAAAGTCCGGATGATCAATTATGCCAGTGGAAAACCTAATGGGATAGGAAATAGGAAATGGCGTTGACAAGTTTGAAATTTCAATCATTCTTGGGAGGTTTGCTATCTATCGTGGAATACTTCTGGTCAGGTTGTTCTGGGAGATATCAAGAATTCGTAGAGAAGTAAGGTTGGAGACACTCTTGGGGATATATCCTTTAAGAAAGTTCTTTCGTAGGATAAGAGCTTCAAGAGTCGGGATTTGAGGGAGAGTGTCTTGTAAATTTCCAGTAATATTATTTTCATGAATTTCAAAAAGTTTGAGGTTGACAAATTTATTCAAATTCAAAGGTAGATTTCCACAAAACTTATTCCCACCTAAATAAAGAAAACTGATTCCTTCAGAAAAATTAGTTGGAATCTTACCAGAGAACTCATTGTAGGACAAATCCACCACTTCCAAATTAGAGTTATCTCCGAAAACAACTAAATTGTCACTGTAAAATTTATTTTTAGACAAGTCCAGCCGTCCTAGAGTGCTACTCATCCAAATAGACATCGGAATTTGTACTGAAAAATTATTTTCCGACAAGTGAAGACCATATACTTTTCTGGTAACTTCCCAGAAAAATTGTTACGTGACAAATCAAGGATAATTAAATCCACAGATTCAAAAATGTGAGACGGGAGTGATCCACTGAGGTTGTTATCGGAAAGGAATATAATTTGCAGGTTCTTCTCAGCGAGCCAATCCGGGAATCTTCCTTCCAATCTATTCATACTCAAATCCAGAAAAATCAAATCATGTGGTGAAACCCAATCATGATTAATTTGACCAGAAATTCCACAATAACGCATAGAGAGATGTCGTAGGTTACATCTTGGAACAATCTTTGCTTTGTTATTCCATATCAAGTTGTCTCCTTTTCCACCAATGAACAATTTATTTAGAGTAGTGATGCTGAATAACCAAGTTGGGATTTCTCCCTTGAGCATGTTGTCGTGCAGCCGAAGGATTATTAACTCGCTCAAGTTTTGCATCGATGATGGTATTAGACCTGTAAACTTGTTGTGGCTCAGGTCAAGTGCAGTCATTTTGGCTAATGTTCCAATGGCGGTTGGAATTTGCATGGAGAACAAATTTTTAGACAAATCCAGTATTTCTAGTTTCTTGAGGTTTACAAATGAAGATGGGATTCCTCCGAAGAAATGATTGTTTTGTAAGGAAAATGTCGTTAACTCGGTTAAATTTCCAATCTCTTCTGGGATTTTCCCTGAAAGAAAGTTGGCACCGACAAAAAGTGAATCAAGACTTCGAAGCTTACCAACTTGGGGGCTTAAACCCCCTTCGAGAATATTGTCACTTAGATCAAGAAACAGAAGAGATTCTAGTTCAAAAAGTTGTGGAGGGATTGGACCGTGGAAATGATTCCTTTTTAAATTTAGTGTGATCAAATTTCGAAGAGACCCTAGTTTGGGTCCTAGTTTCCCATCAAGCAGATTGGAACTCATGTCCAAGTAACGTAAATTCACTAACTTGAAAAGCTGGCTTGGGATTGAGCCATTGAATTTGTTTTGCATCATGTCAAGGTGAACAAGTTTGGTGAGATTACCAAACCCATCGCCGGGAATCTCTCATTGCAATGAATTGAAGGAGATATCAAGTAGTTCAAGTGACTGTATATTAAAAAGGGGATTCAAGATGTCTGACCCTATATGAACTAGGGGAGTTATGATATGAGGAAATACCGGATTTGGATTGATATCCGGATGACGGACAAGGTTATATAGGTGGAGCTCCACAACAGATCCGGTTCTGGTGCAATTAACACGCTGCCAAGAGCAACAATCAAAAGTCAGGTTCCATGAGTCAAGATCGGAAGTGGACTTGATGATGGCGGTGAGGGATGGATTTGAAGTCAAGAAGTGCTTGCTTTTGATGAGGTGGACAAGAGAATGATAGGTTGAGTATGAACAAAAGTGATAACAATAACAACATTGGTGTGCTTGCCATGATGGTTTTCGATGGCTCTTTCTTTTATTCTTGTGTGTTGGGGCCTTGATGGTGATTATAAAGGGAAAGAAATGGGTGACTTTCTTTAGCATCATTTAATATTTGTAATTCAGCCAAGGTGTAACCTTTCTTTTTTTCTTTTTTTATATATATAAAGTTTGAATATAAACCTTTATACATGTAAATGTATAAAAATACACCACCTTCTTTGCATGATGATTCTATAAGTTAATATTAAAAATAGAGTGTGTAGAGATTGGATATGACTTCGATTGAAGGTAGCTTCCTTAGATTTTATTTTTGTTCCTTTTGTCGGATTTTATTTTTTATTGATCACTTGATGTTTCTCTGTTAAACTAATTAGGCATGATATTAACAAATGAAAATAATTTGTTATAAACATATACACATCTTAAGGCGCGTTCGTTTCACATAATTGAATGGAATTGAAATTGGAATTTACATAGGATTTGGAATTGGAAGGAATTGAAATCCAATTTCATTCTTGATGTGTTCGTTTGACAAATGAATTGGAAACCGTTTTTATTTATTTATTTTTAACGAAGATATTTTTTTAATGAGGATAACAGCGGAAACATTTTAGTTTTTTTAGATTTTTTGTTTTTTTATTTATATTTTGAGTTATTAATTTTTAAATTTTTTAAGGGTTTTCTATTAATTTTTTAGGAGTTTTCTATTCATAAATAATAATAAAAAATTCATAACTCAAAATATAAATCAAAAACAAAAAAATAAAAAAAACTAAAACGTTTTATTCGTGCCCTCGTTAAAAAAAGAAAAAAAAACTCGAGAAAAGATTTCAATGAATTTTCTTGAAATCCTCCACATTTTGGAAAGATTTAGAATCCCTTTGCTTGAAGGAATTGAATTCCAATTCCAATTCCAATTCTTTGACAACCGAACACATCATTTTGGATTCCTACGAATTAAGGTCCAATTCTAACGAAACGAACACGCCATGTCATGAGATTTAATTCCAATTCCTTTGAATTCCCACGAATTCTGTGAAACGAACGCCCCCTTTGAGATATCATTTAGCCCATATTTTTAGATTTGTAACATAATTAAGATAATATCTATAAAACGGGCATATAATATACGAGCATGTGTACACTATATGCACAACGTAAAGTCCACTCTGCACAACATTTCATCGAGCATACGAGTCCTAGCTTTTTTCCATATTAGAAGTTTAAAATCCTTCTTTTTTTTTCTATCTCGTATGTTTATCATAGTATGTTAGCACTTGTACACATCGGCATTCTTGTAGTTCTTCTATACTGCGCTGTTAATCCTGTATATTCTTTGTAAAAAACTTAAATTTATAAACAAGTAGGATTGTCATGTTTTCAATACTTTCATAAACATTAAATAACACTAGATGCTTATATTTAGTCTAGGAACAGGTGAAACAATGACACGATCCTTTAAATAGGAATAAAATGGTCAGTAGGGTCGTTGTGGCTAGTTTAAATATTAATAGGATCGTGACATGAGATGTATAATCGATTGTAATCTTGTTGCCTGTTTGCCTACTATTTTATTGTAATCATTTTGAATTTAATGATTACATATTACTGATTTTACTAATAATAATAATAATAATAATAATAATAATTTCGCCGGCCAAAGAGTTTTTCTTAATGAGAATAAGTATAATATCTTATATCATAATCATGATTTGTTATCACAAATTTGAAATTTTTATTTGGAAAAAAACGTGGTTTACAGACCCTAAGAGTAGAGGTGCACAAATCGGTTTTTTTGAAAAAACCGGTTCGGTTATTAACCGGACCGGTTTTTTTTATCCAGAAAAAAACCGGTTCGGTTAATAACCGGACCGGTTATTAACCGGTTTTTATTGCTGAAAACTCAAACCGGCCAAACCGGTTTGGACCGGTTTAAAAACCGGTTAGAACCGGTTATTAAACCGGTTTTTTATAACCGGTTTTTAATAACCGGTCTAACCGGTTAACCGTTTTTTTTTTTTTTTTTTTTTTTTTTTTTTTTTTTTAGGGTTTAGGGTTTAGGGTTTCGTTGTTAGCATTCTTTGCTTGGAAGATTAAAAACACATAACTTTCATTTATAGCTTTTACATTAAAAATACAAACATTAAATCGTTATCGCATATTCGTAACTCAAAAATACAAACATTAAAGAATGCTTAGACACGATTACATTAACAAGTTGATGTTTGTTACTCATTTTCTTCGCTACCCGATCCCGAGCTATTCCTTAGGTAATCGTCGTACGCGGCTTCTTCATCGGTCATTGGTTGAATGTGTCCTTGATTGACCTCGTCTTCATACAAGGCCGCCTCATAGTCCATTTCCCCCTCGAGTGAGCGTTGATGTTGTGCCCTGTCTAAAGAGTCCAAGTAATCCTTGTAGCAAATCGACATCTCTACAGCTGCTGGAGTGAGTCGAGTCCTCCTAATCGATATAACCCTGCCAGAAACAGAAAAAGCAGACTCCGAAGCTACCGTGGAAGCTTGGACCGTTAGTAAATCTTTGGCCATGGCGGCGAGGATCGGAAACTCATCCTCCTTACCTCTCCACCAAGCCAGCAAATCAAGACTTCTAAATTCATCCGGAGTCATGTGTTTCACAAAGTTGGTACCACCATACCTTCCAAGTTCACTGCTTGGGGTGTTTACCCTTTGACGTTTACCGGCGTCTTCCCAAATCATGTAGTACATCCCCATTTCAAGGTCGGTTTGGGATTGGGATTGGGCAACAGCTCTTAACGAGTCATGAATTTGGGAAGACGACCCGTGTTTTGTAAGGTAAACATCATACATGTTTGCCAATGTGGTGTTGAAATCATTCTTTAAAGTTTGGCTATAATAGGGGTTTTGATCGTCGTTTAACCCTAGCTCATCACAAATTTTTTCTATTAAAGCTTCAACACCACCAACATTGATGCAAGGGTTTAACGCAGCCGCACAGGTCAAAACAGCGGGTAGTTGTTGAAAATATTTTATAAATTTTTCTTTCATTTTTGCACCCATATCAAAATAAGGTGCACCCCTACAATGAATTTCAGTCAACTTTGTGCACATGACAGCAATTTTTGGTAAAGCAATGGGGCTTGTTGGATAGTAAACCCCGGATAAACTAGTTGTGCAAGATTTAAAAATTTGAAGAACCTCCGTAACGATCTCAATCAATAACCAGTTTCTAGGATCGTACGGTGCACATTTACCCCTACTTGACATTATTTGATGAAACGCAACTAGTGATTCTTTTTGTTGGATGGCTTTCTCAAACATATCACAAGTCGAGTTCCATCTTGTTGGACAATCCCAATTGGGCCCCAACCATTGACAATTAGCTTCATCACAAAATTTTTTGTATCTTGAAAATGTTTTATTGTTGCTAAAAACATCTCGTAACATTCTTTTAAAATTGTTTCTTTGCGTTTCGATCACGTTTAACCCATCTTGCACGGCCAAGTTGATAATATGTGCAATGCATCGGCTATGAAAAAACGCTCCATCACAAATAGGTTTATACTTTAATTTTAAATGGCCAACCGCGGCCGTATTGTTGGACGCGTTATCAAACGATATTGAAAAGATTTTATCTTCAATCTTGTATTGTCGAATGACTTTATCCAAGAGTTTAAAAATATTTCTACCCGTGTGCGGGTAATCAAACAATTGAAACGCAACGGTTCGTTTCATCATTTGCCACGACCGGGGGTCAACCCAATGAGCCGTCACACAAATGTATGAGTCGGGCGAACCATTAGGTACCGACCACACATCCGTTGTTAAGTTCACACCAGTTTGTAAGTTTGAAAAGTATGAAATTAGTTCGGATTTAGCGTTTTTCCATGCTTTAAGCATATCTCTTCTAAGGGTCGAACGACTTACGTGTTGGTAGCGTGGTTGAACATACTTTTGCATCATCTCCGTGAATTGAGGGTTGTCGAAGTGGTTGAAAGGAAGTGATTGTTGAATCACAAAGTTGCCAAACTGTTGACGTACCGCTTCAAGGTCGTACGTAAACACCGTTCCTTGATTCGTCATCTCCGGCTGCGAACTACTTCCGGATTCGTCCTTCAAGACCTTGCAAGAGGGCCTTTCTACATGAGCTCTTAAACTGGAGTTTGCTTCTTTGTTATAAAACTTCAAACAATGTTTGCATCTAGCTTTTTGGGTTCCGTTAGACATTTCGCATAGGTCGAAATGTTGCCAAATATCTTGGTTTCGTTTCGTGGGGATGACCCGAACGACGGTTTCTCCCGTGTTCGAGGCACCCATGTTGACCGATGAAGCAGCACTTTGGGAGGCCATGATAATCGACTACGAATTAAGAGTGGTATACACGAGTATGAAATAAACGACTACGAAAGAAGAGCGTTTGGAGTTATAATCGCGTATGAAATAAACGTTTAGAGCTTTTGGAGTTGTATAATCAAGTGTGATCTAACCAATACCCAACCTAAACTATATATAGATGTTTGTGGGGGTAAAAAAACCAAAAAAAACGGCTAAAAAAAACGGGCAAAAAAAAAAAAAACGGCTATAAAGCCGTTTGGTAACGTTCGAAAACCGGTTTAACCGGTTAACCGGTTATTAAAAAACCGGTTAACCGGTTTTTTTATAACGGCTATAAACCGGTTATTTTAAAGACCGGTTAACCGGTTTTTTATTAACCGGTTATTACAAAAAACCGGTTTTTTTTATAACCGGTTATAAAACCGGTTTTGGCTCCAAAAAGTATAACCGATACGTAAACCGGTTACGTAAACCGGTCAAACCGGTTTTTAAAAAAACCGGTTTTTAAAAAACCGGTTTTCCGGTTAACCGCCCAAACCGGTTCCGTAACCGGTTTTTTTGAACACCTCTACCTAAGAGCATAAGGTCGAGACTTGAAGTAATCGAACACTCAACAATATTTATTTTGTACGCATTCAAATCGAGAAATTAACCTCATACCAACTTCCTACAATTTTTAATGTCTCTATAGATTTTAACATAATTTGTTGCTACTGGCGGACCCTGAAATTTTTTTAATGGGGGTCAGAAATATTTTAACGGTCATTTCGTTATCGCTATATACTAATTTTTTTTGGTATGGTTTGGGTCAGGTTATATTAAAAAATATAATCATACTAAATTTATTAACAAAAGCACGTCAAACATCATTACAAATGTATAATCAGTGACGAAATTAAAAAAATTTTAACCGAATTATCATAGTGTATACTATTTTTAGAATCACAATATAATAATAAGTCTTTACCAATGCAAAATAGGTATATGAAGTCATAATATATAATATAAACTAAGATTTCAAATCAAATAAAATGATAAAATTAAGTAATACAATAAAAGTCAAATAAAAAATTCGATATTCGATAAATGAATAAATTGAAAAGTAAAAAACTTTAGAACCTTTTATACAATTTTGTATCTAATTTAATTTGATAGTTTAAAATGGTAGATGGAGTTTGCAATTCATAATAACTAACAAATTTAAAAAATAAATAAATCAGATAGTAGTTAACAGAAAATATTTTTTTTCCAATAAGTTTGTTTATTTACAATAAACACTAGTTTCAAAAGTTTAAATCCAGATTTTCGCATATGTATAATACTCATTCGGCGAAGCTTAGTTAGGGCCGGGGGCCCCGGCCCCCCTGGTTCCCAGTTTTTTCGCGTAGCAGTGTAAATTTACCCGTTTTCGCCCGAATTTTTTTATGCGTAGTGTAAATTTAGGCGTTTTCAGCCGAAAATTTGAGTCCGGCCCCCATGATTTGTGAATTTTTGTATACATTTTGAGTTCGGCCCCCCCAAAATTTTAGTCCAAACTTCGCCACTGATGACACTAAACGGAAATTTTTAAGGGGGGCACCTTTCCTTTAACCTTAAGTCCGTCTCTAATTGTAGCTTGTGAGATCCTTTGGATTGAAATAGTTTATTATATATACTAAATTATTGGGTAATGAAATATAGTCAAAGTTTCACACTAAGGCTTGGCCATGTAAGCACCACGACCATGGAACATCATATTTATTTATTTAACTAGATATTTTAATCGAAGTGGACAGTTGGTAAAACTCCAGCGTTGAAACCCGATGTTGGTTAAACCCAACCATTACACCGATGAGTCGACACGAATTCGGTCAGTACTGGCTACGTTTGTTACGGTATAGACACCATTGGTAAAATTTGAGCGTTAAAACCCAAAAATTAATTTATCAAATTAACATATAAAAACATTAAAATATAAGAAACAAAATATTTAAGATGATGCTTATTTGGTTGGCAAACCCGGGCGGTGTAAAACCCAAGTGTTTTCGGTCCCGAGTATTGAGGCGGTGACTTGACATGAATTCGGTCGGTTTTGATTACGTACTTTATGGTACTAAAACTAAAAAACTTAAATTAACGTTTGGTCGGTTTTCATTACGATTATTATGGTGATCGAATTAAAAAAGAAAAAAAACGAAATTCACTGACTAATATGGTACCACCAAGTGACCCAATAAGCAACTAGCGAAAACAAAGTTCTTAATTATATATATAGTAATTGTGTAGCTAGCAAGTAAATAATTTAATATTACCAATTACTCTTTTAAAACTTTATTATTATTATTATTATTATCATTATTCTATATATTATTATATATAATAATTAGGAACTTTGGTGCCGCTAAGTGCCGATTGGGCCACTTGGCGGCACCGTATTGATCCTTGGATTTTGCTTTTTTAGTTTCGGTATCGTGACAAACATAACGGAAACCGAACGAATTTGTGTAGACTCACTGCATTTTGTTTTAATTTCGGTACTATAACCAATGTGACGGAAATCAACTGAATTTAGGTAGAATCTTTCCAACGCCCGAGTGTTACCACCACTCAATTGATTCAACTCAAATTTTATACGTTTTTGTTTTATTTTGGTTTTTAGTTCCGGTATTATACGCACGTAACCGAAATCGACCGAATTTGCGTTGACTTACCGCCTCAATGCCCGGGACCGACAAGTTTGGGTTTATCGTCACCCGAGTTTTACTAACCTGCCCAACGCAACGTGCCGGATAATTATCAGAATGTCGGTAACACAAAAGAAAAGCCCATTTCTAGAAGAACCATTTTAGTGATTACTTAGGAAGGAATGACAGTTGTTATTTGTTGTTGTGGTCAACAAGCATCCTTGAAACTTTGACCGCTGCATTGCATAGGTTCGAAACCCTCAGTCCCTCCTTTGTGATCTTTTTTTGGCTCCTTAGTGTTTTGCCATATATATTGCTTTTAGAAGATAAATAATGCTTTATTTATTTATTTTATTGTTTTTATTTTGTGTATAGTACGTTTTTTTCAACAAAAAAAAATATATGTTAATTTCTTTTAAAAAATATGTGTCCTGTTAACTTACTAAATTTACGATTTAGTACCGTTAGCATCACTACTGGCCACATTCGCGATGGTTCAATGTCGTAGCGCACAAATTTTTTTTAATGCGTTAGTTGTTGCATTTTAGCGTTGACGAATTTTTTTTGTTTAGTTCAAATGTCATACCGATATTGATCGAAATTTGTGACAACTAGCTGCCACACTGTGCGTGTTTTACCAACCGACTACACATCATTTTAAACATGTTTTTTTTTATCTTAGCTCTATTCCACACCATGCTGGTTTTTCCAACCGACTACACGTTTTAAACATGTTTTTATCATAAGTCTTTTCAAATGTCAATGTTATTCTAGCCGTTACTAATTTATCCTTTTGGGTTTGTCACCGTTACGAATCTAACTAGTACCGACCGAACACATGTCTTGCGTCGCCGCAACGCGGCGGTTTATTACCTAGTTATTATTAAATATACTTGTCCGTCTTGGAATCATGTGCTTGGTCTCAAGGCACTTATGTTGGTCTCGAACACTTAAGTATTCAGTCACCTTCTTAATTTCTCAATTTTCATTAACTTGTTCCTAGTGATCATGAGTTCTTATAATCAATTGTATTCCGCTTAAATTGATACAATCCGAAAGTATCCGGACTGTAAAGTAACCGTGATGTTGGTAAGCGAGAGTTCTAAGGCTAAATGCAAAGGTGAAAGAGTATAAAGAAGATAAATAACACTGCTCATGTCTAACCCCATCCAGAGGGAAAAACACGCTGACCCTAATGTTCATCGCTAGGCAATTCATTGTAAAGAAAAAACTAGAGGTTTAGGCCTCGTTTTATTTTTTTGTTAATTTTTTAAAATTAGTATTTTTTTTTGTTTCTTTATAAAATTATACGATTCGAAAAAAAAAACCCTTGAATCAGTTGAATTTTGAATAACAAGCATAGTGCGCACCCTTTAGACTTTCGGACCACATAAGAATGCGGCCACTCATTTCGTAGTAGAGAATAGACGTCTTTTGATTTTTCTAAGACTTTAAACTAACCCACCCTTTCAAAAGGTTGTAGTGGTTTTGACTAAAATTTATTTGGTAAATGTCACGTATAACCCACCATTTCAAAAGATTGTAGTCGTTTTGACTAAAAGGATTTAATAAAATGTCACCTATTGCCACATACATGGTGTGACTTTAACTAACCTAACCTTTCATAAGATTGTAGATGTTAATAAAATTCTTCATATTTTGGCAACAAATTTGAATTTTCCGGCCAAAAACGTTTTTCTGACGACCTGAAACTAACGGCGTTAGGATTCTGTTAGACGCGGACCATTAGGAACAAATACTTTAAAAGTTGGGACCATCAATAGCCAATTCATTAGTTGGTACCCAGCAGTGACCAAAAGGCAATAGTTGAGACTATTAAAAACCAATATAACTATTATTTACACAAACTCCAGATTCTTTTAAAATAGAAAATAAACATAAATTACAAATTAAACCTTGTACTTTCTATTTATATTAAAACAAAGTTTAAATTTAAATTACAAATTAAATTGTTAACTTGAAATAAGTTAAAATGAAATAAAGAAATTATAGATCCTGGGTATTTTTCATAAAATACCCGCTTAGGTTTCAACTCGATTAAATAAGAACTTTAAATCACGGGGGTTCGTTAATTGAATAAATTGAATAATAAATGAATGAACAATAACCGTAAATTATAGTAAATATGAGATTAACGATGAACATGAATACATTGAAACGAAACTTGAGAATATAATAATATATATTTATATATATTCTTTATAAACAAAAACAGAAACTTCAAAATAAGTCGGGTTTTCGGGTTTGAAAAAATAACGAATGTTACAGTTTCCTCCATCTATTTATTTTATTTTGTTATTATTACTTTTGATAGTTAACTTCAACCATTTGTTACATTTGCTAAGTTGTTTACTAATTATTTGTGATCATCAAATTTCACTCATTTATTTAGTTTCATTTCTCTATCAAATAATTCCATTTAAATTCGTTTTAAAAAATTTTCTTTTACCTTGTTTTCAAACCCACATAACGGGATGAACTATATGCATCATGCGACGATCTAATAATTAAGAGTACACACATAATTATCAAAATCCTCGCATGGAACTTATAGTGAATACGGTTGTGTGTCGTAGCGCAGAGCCTAGGGTGATTTTGGGTAACGATACAAATATCAATGTGATAAGGGCACGGTGGATACGCCACTGGTACATTCCTATATATAAGTGTCCTTTTCATGTTTTCCATTTGTAGCATTATTAGGGTCATTCGAAGATCTGTGTTATTTTTATTTTAAAGAGAGAGAGAGAGAGAGAGAGATTTCTCTTGACTTTTGTTTCCTTCCTTTATGTTATGTTTTCTTTTGAGACGGAATTTCCAAAAGTTGTGAATAATGTAACATCGCCGATTTTTAGACCGGAAAATTCAACCCGTTTATTATTTTTTTTATTTTATCTTGTTATTTTTTATCGAATTAGTAGAACTATTAAACTTATACAAAACTACACCCCTAAACTAACACTTTCCCATTCTTGCACCCACAACCAAAGACCAAGGACCACATTGCAATTTAATCCAAAATAAATAAATAAATAAATAAATCTTCCCTCTAACCTTACACCACTGTCGGCACCATAAGACCCCCCGCCCCCCAATTTCTTGATCCGTAATTAACGACATAAATCGCGAAATTGATTATACTAAATCATTTGGCAGTAATAAACATGTCTACCGACACTCTAATTACAGTAAACATTAATGAGTGACAGCTAATTGATTCTCAATCATCAACCTTAACAAACCACGACCTAGTAGACCCAATTACACTATAAATACATGATATTGTTTCAATTAAACTTGCATACACAATCCCCACATCATCGCGATCCAAAATCCTAACATAATTGCGATTAAGAAGGCCATCCACAACCTGTTTCGATCGCAAGTAAGAACCGCAACTCTTTTTAGCCGTACTCCCTCAATTCGTTAACATACAAGGTATTATTAATATGCTTAAAGTTCTTTTTGCCCAAAAATCAATAACCCTAAATCAATCGTAACGAATAATTATCAATTTAACCGATTAGAGTTTATGTTTTGATTTGGGGAAGATCACAAACTGAAGTTAGTGTATTTAAATGTTGAGTTCCACTGATTTATCAAACTAAGGCGCTGGCCTAATGGCCAGCGCATGTTTCCTTAAAGACTGAGAATTGGCCTGGGGCGCGGGTTTGACCCCCTGGCTTGGTTTTGTTTAAATTTTTATTTTTCTTTTGATTTTAATTATTCAAATCATAATATAAGGCTAAATAAACGTTATTTTAACGAAATTAAACCCCGAGAATAGTATTTTTCCTCATTTTGACTCATGTTTCATAACTCATATTTTTTCTCTCTCATTTAATAAGTGTACACACACAAATTCATTTATGTACATATGTAAAATGGTATTAATAGTTTCTTCTAAAACCGAACCCCGCACTTATGTTTTCTTGCTGTGAACCCTTATTTCTTAGTTACCCTATATATAGTTTCCTATAGTTGTTATGTAATTAACATTCTTTGATTATTTATAATATTTATAAACACATACATAAGTAGCAGTAGTAGTAATGTTAAATAATAAATAACGATTATAATAATGATCTAAACCTTAAGAGGCCCAAAAATTTTCAATCCGATTATAATCCGCATATTGAAAACTAAAATAATAATAAACTTTTACTTAAATCCCACCAAATCCGTCATAAGTCTTCTAGTTACTATTATTTCGTTATAATGAATTTATATTATCGTTAACAACTAGAAATTTTTGTCGACGTATCTTAAGGAACTCAACCGCTTTTATCTTAATTTTATCGTCATCTCATCTTTGTTAATTAACTTGCCAATGTGAGTTTACATACCCCCTTTTTTCATCTTTTATATTTTGAGGGTAGCATGTATACATTATTCACTTTTCATATGTTTTTATTTCCTCATCTATTCAAAACACAATTTAATTTATGTTTATGTGTGATTATTTCATGTTTTATGACTATGCTCTATGTGCTTAAATGTTTATTTTATGTTTGGTGGTTGGTATCTCATTCTCATCTAGTATGATCATACATTTACCCAAGTACATTGATTTTGTATCAATAGGAACGGGTCCAAATCTATTTAGTTGTTTACATTTTCATATATTTTTGTAATGCTCACCATTTACATATGAATTGTGATTTACATATATATATAAAACTCAAACTTATGTATTCTCACCCACATTCGTGTTGACAAACTTTATTTTCATACATGCTACATGTTCAAGTAGTTGATGTTGTTCAAGATCGAAGAGACTAATTTTTGCCTTAGGATATTTATCATAAATTTAAAATATGTATTTGATTCAATTATTGTAATTGTGTAGTTGTTTTGATGTTAATGAATTAAATAATTATTGTCACTTTAATTAGTGTCTTTTGAGCTACTGTTTAATCAATACGTTACGCCCCGGCATGTTCTGCCGCCCTCGGTCGGATGTGACAGTCAAGTCTTCACTATTTATATTGGAAGACTTCCATGATTCCATTCACATTATTAACTTCCCAATGGGATCAAAATACAAAGGCATCGGGCCCAAACATACAACTATACAAAAACTGACAAACTATCTAAATACAACTATTATGGTCTAAGTAAATACAAAAGACTAAACTACAAAACTGGTCTCTACATTGTCAGATAACTAGAATTCTAGATTATTGATTAGTATTTGGTGACTTTCATTTAGGGTTGTTAACTATTTTTCTATGCTTAAAAATTAACAAGGTAAAAAGCTTGATTTTATTACAAACACTACTATATGAGATAACTAAAACCCCCTAACAATCACATAATTTTATTACACATTTATAGAATGATAAACAAATTAGACCATAATTTGTTATAAGTGTTTGCATATTTTATTTATTTTTTAACCTAAGAATCGTAATTTAGACTATAATTACATTCATTTAAGAAACTAAGTGTTTTATTGTTAAATATCAAAAAAATGTTAAATAATCAGAATTTAGAGTTGTTGAGCTTGGTTAACCTAAAACTTATGCAAAAACCTTTAATAAATTAATGTCAAATCATAACAAAAAGGGAGTGATTATCAACTAATTACCATGGGAGTGATTATCAACTAATTACCATACCTGGTAATTAGTTGATAATCACTCCCTTTTTGTTATGATTTGACATTAATTTATTAAAGGTTTTTGCATAAGTTTTAGGTTAACCAAGCTCAACAACTCTAAATTCTGATTATTTAACATTTTTTTGCTAGTAATTAACATATACTTTATGAAATATAGGCAAATTGGAAATAAATAATCTCAACTTTTGTATATTAAACCGATAATAATCCTAACTTTAAAAATCACTACCAGTGGTCCCAACTTTTAACTATTTTTGTCTCAATGGACCTCCGTTAAAGAACACTTAACACTGTTATGTTTTTTCCCGAGTTTCAAACCGATGTTTTAAGGCTTTTGATCGGAAGAACGATACCTTCGAATGATGTAAAACTTATCTCGAAATGGTGATTCAAATGACTTGATTTTTGTTAATTGGAAATTCAAAAACCGAATTGAAGCATTGTTTTGTCGCTTGGATAATCGTTTCGAGATAAGGTTTACATCGGTTGACTCATATCGTTCTTTCGATCAAAAGCCCTAAAATATCGGTTTGAAACTCGGGAAAAATTTAACAGCGTTAAGTTTATTCTAACAAGGTCCATTTAGACAAAAAATAGTTGAAAGTTGGGACTGCTATAGTGATTTTTAAAATTGGGATTATTATCGGCCAATACACAAAAATTAGGGATTATTTATTTCCAATTTGAAAGATAAGTAACATTGTATGATTACAAGAGTAAAGACCTTATATTGTAGGAATAATATCATGATTCTTCTAGAGAACAATTTCCAGAGAATCAAACACTAAAGAGACTTATTCACCAAATTTTGAATAGCCGAAGAAAATCCATAAAGTTGCCCATGATCAAGATTGATGAGAAGAACCCAACCGGGAAGCCAGCCCAAGTTCCCACCCATAAAATCCATGATTGTTTATCATCTTCGTCATCTGTTCCGTCTACCGGCCGTGTATAATGAGGACAAATAACTTGGATTTGAATACCACATAAACCGGTGTTGTTTTCAAAACCTTTCATAGCATCCATTTGAATGTTGTTACTCATGTCTAGAACTGTAAGTTGGTTGAGCTTCACTAGTGATTCAGGAATTGAACCTGAGATTTCATTGTGTGACAAATCCAAACTTTCTATGTTCTGTAAATCACCAAAAGACACTGGAATGTGTCCTGAAATCTTGTTATGTGAAATGTTGAGTAGTTTTAACGCTTTGAGATTTCCCAATGACGGCGGGATTTCACCAGAGATCATGTTGTGTGACAAATCCAACAAAGAGTAGGTTTTCAGGTTACGAATTGCTAGGCCTTGAAAATAATTCTTCCAATTCACAGTCAAGTCCGTCGGAAATAAATTATCCCCAGTAACCCAATTGTCATAAGAAATGGGCAAAGGCTCAATCATTCTTGGAAGGTTTGCTATAGTGTTTGGAACACTTCCAATTAGGTTGTTATGGGAGAGATCAAGAATTCGAAGAGAACTCAGGTTGTAGATATTGCTAGGAATATATCCTTGAAGAGAACAGTTTCTTAGGATAAGAGCTTCAAGAGTTGGGATTTGAGGGAGAGTATCATGTAAATATCCTGTAATATTGTTTCCATGAAGATCAAGAAGTTTGAGTTTGACTAATTTAGACAAATTCCAAGGTATATTTCCACAAAACTTATTCCCGCCTAAATAAAGAAATTTGATTCCTTGTAGGACATCTTACCAGAGAAATTATTGTAGGACAAATCTAGACTAAACAGTTTATCCCCCCAAATGGGAAAGCTGACACCAGGAAAGTCTGTTTTTTGACAAGTCTAGAATTTCCTAGGTTATCAATATTGGAGATTGACATTGGAATTTCCCCAAAAAAGTTATTTCCCCAAAGACTAAGAACCTTGATCCTTTTGGCTTTGCCTATATTTTCTAGCAACTCTCCTGTAAAATTGTTAGACAAATCAAGAATTAATCTATGCATGCTATCAAATAGACGAGGTGGGATTAACCCGCCAAGATTGTTTTCAGATAGATATAGTATTTCAAGTTTTCCATCCATGAGAAAATCCGGGAATGCTCCCACCAATTTGTTCTTCCTCAAATCAAGCCAATGCATATCTTTCTGTGTTGAAAGCCAATCAGGCATTTGACCCTAGATATTACAAGAAGGTATAGAGATCATGTCTAGATTACACCTTGGAACAATTATAGCTTCGTTGTTCCAAACCAAACCGCTTCCACCAATGAACAATCTCTTTAGAGTAGTGATTTTAAATAACCATGATGGAATTTCTCCTTTGAGCATGTTGTCATGGAGCCTAAGGAGCTGTAACTTACTCATGTTTTGCATTGATGGTGGTATCGGTCCAGTAAACTGGTTGTCGCTAAGGTCAAGCGCAATCATGTTGGGTAGTTCCCCTATGGGGTTTGGAATTTGCATTGAAAAATAATTTTTAGTCAATTCCAGTATTTCTAGTTTCTTTAGGTTTACAATTGAAGACGGGATTCCACCAGAGAAATGATTATTTCCCAAGGAAACTTCTCTTAACTTGGTTAAATTTCCAATCTCTTGAGGAATATTTCCCCTAAAGAAAATTGCCACCCAAGAAAAGGGATTCAAGACTTAGAAGTTCACCAACTTCAACGCTTATATCCCCCTCAAGAGTATTATCACTCAGATCAAGAGCCTGTAAAGATTTGAGTTCGTAAAGTTGAGAAGTGAAGAGGTAGGTCCCAGCAGAGACCAGTTGGACCCGCAAGACTCACCTTGAAGAGGGACGTCTGCGCAAGGACCAACTGGTTCCGCAGGACTCACCATGCTCAGAGATGAAGACCTTAGGCGCAGTACGCCAGCTGTTCCCGCAGGGAAAGCCTCTCAATGGTGAAGTACCCCCGCCTGTTCCCGCAGCTGCGGATACAAGCCATCAGGGAAGGCTACCCGCACTAATAGCAAGGCTACACGCACAAGGCACTAACTCTCAATAATTCAGTGTCACCTGAAGGAATGAGCAAGGCGGGAATACTCCCGCCCAAATGAGCCAGTCCGTATGCTTCTGGAAGATCTTTTGTACTATACCTGCCAAGGTATGGGCAAAATAGACAAGATCTGACCAAAGCAGCCCATGAACCAATCACAGGGTGACAGCTCACCGACAACAGTACGAGGAGAAGCATGCTCTAGTACTGTTTGTCACTATTAGCCGCTGCCTACTCACCAACCCTTGTCGTGGCACGTACATAGCCTGCAGTTGGTGGAATAGGAATAGTACACAGCCGGCCATGTCACTATCAGCCGCTGCCTATCCACCAACCAGCATGGCACGTACGCAGCCCACAGTTGGTGGAACAGGAATATTATACAACTGGCTGTACCTGCTTGGAAACCTACCTTCGGCTATAAAATACTCCAACACCTTGGAACGGTATTATCATCTTATCTTCTCTAGCAATCTCTTAATATACACTTATATTCAGAGCAATCTAGTCTGATTCTCACACCGGAGGGTGGTCAAAAGGAGGAACCCCCCCCTTCTCAGTGACGAGCTTACGGTGTCTGTTTTGCAGGTCACCTGAAGAACAACCTTCTTTGCCGGACCTCACCCTCGTGGGAAACATCTATTGAACCCCTAGATTATCAGTAATCTGCCCGGGGTTGATTAGTGTTTCTTCAAGAAGGAATCCGACCCTCAAAATAATTGTCATTTAACAGAAGTGCAGTCAAATTTCCAATAGACCCGAGTTCAGGTCCAAGTTCTCCCTCGAGATTATTATAACTCAGATTAAGAACTTGTAGAGATTGAAGCTCAAAAATTTTAGCAGGAATTGTACCTTTGAAGTAATTGTCACTCAACCTCAGTGTAGATAAATTCGAAAAGACCCCGAGTTCGGGTCCTAGTTGTCCCTCTAGTGAATTGTTGCTCATGTCCAAGTAACATAAATCCGTCAACAACAAAAGTTATTGGGGAATGGGGCTGTTGAAATAGTTGTCTTGCATGTCAAGATGAACCGGCTCTGTGAGATTCGCAAACCCATCTCCATGGATCTCTCCGTGCAAGTAATTGTTAGAGATATCAAGTTTTTTCAGTGACCTGATATGAAAAAGCAGAGCCAATATATCCGAAAATACCAGAGCTGAATCAATATAAAGCGGAACGACTAAGCCATCGAGGTGGAGCTCGGTGACAGTTTTGGTTGCGGCACAACTAACACGCTCCCAGGAGCAACAATCTGACATCGGATTCCATGATTTTAGTTGTACGGGTTGAAAAGAAGTAGAATTAATGATGGTGGTGAGGCTGGATTTGAAGCGAAGAAGTGCTTGTTTCTGATATACAGGACAAGAGAGTGATGGGATTGGAATGGAAGTGAGTATGAACAAGATTAATAACTTTAGTAGTGGGGTGTTTACAGTGGTGGCCATGGTGATTTTTGGGTGGTTCTATGTTTGCTTCATTTGTATCAGTAGCAAGGATGATGATTATATAAGAAATGTGAAGTGGGGTCAAATTTTTTTTCTTTTAATTCATTTTGTTCCAGGGACGGCAGAACTAAGTAGAAGTTACATCGGAAAACATAAAAAAAAAGGATTTGTGATGTTATATTTATAAAAGTCAAGTCAATAAGTAGTAGTGGAAAATTTATTATTCACATTGCAATCAAAAAGGCAAAAAACACCTTTGGTTTCATCATCATTTCAGTTTTCATGTTACCTAAGTTGTAATTACTTGAAAGGCTTATTATAATATTTCACACATTTATTTAAATTACAGATCGTAAGAAAATGGCCTTGCCCCATGACTACAAATTCAAAAATAAGACATTAATATTTTGAGTTTTTTTCCTAACACACGCGGGTTTACTTTGACTTACGAGACATGGCGCTTGAGATGGAGCCCAGAGGTAGTTGAAATTATTGTGGTCTTAAATGTGGATTTGAAGTTGTCAATGGAAATAGAGTAAAAACTACAAGTTTGAATTTTTCTTTTTATTCATCCGTAGGTTGTTTTAGGCTTTTCACTCATTTTAATTGTATTTGTGGTTTATATGGATCGTTTCAACTAGTTTAAACTGATGGCATTCAAAATATCTTTTTATCAGTTGTTTAAATGATTTCAAAGAAGTAGTTCAAATAACCAACAAACACAGAGAAACGATACATAGAGGAATTAGAAAATTGATTAAGGGGTAACGCTCCAATGAATCGTTTGCATTAAATTTGTTTGTAAAAAAGCCATGAACACCTAATGATATTCATGTTATCGGGTCTTGATACAAGTTCCCATGCGTGACTATCTATTAGAGCTTGACATTCTTCGGGCATGGGTCGTAAGCTGATTAGTATCGAGTAAAGCTTTCAAGAGTGATACGAGAAGTGGTGAGATAGAGGTTGTGTGGATTGTTTAAAACTTGAAGTTACTAGTAAATATCTCAAATGACAAGGGTAAAGAGAGAAAGTTTTTAAAAATCTAATTGTCCGCCTTTTCCTGCTATGTTTTTCCGGCGAAAATATTCCGTCCAAGAGTTAAACACCAAATCGAGATAATTAAAGAACACCAATCTGTTTGTATCTGAATTCTAAATAAAAGCCCCATCTCCAGGTATCTCTCCGTGCATATAATTGAATGAGATACCAAGTACTTTCAGTGACCTGATACGAAAAAGTGGAGCCAAGATATAAGAAAATACGGGTGCCGGATCATCGACATCAGGAAGAGGAACGACTAAGCCGTCAAGGTGGAGCTCGGTCACAGTTTTGGTTCCGGTGCAATTTGAAGTTGGATTCCATGAATTTAGTTGTACCAACTGAAAAGAAGTATTAGAATTGGTGATGGTGGTGAGGGTGGATTTGAAATGAAGAAGTGCTTGCTTTTGATGGGAAGGGCAAGAGAATGATGGGATTGGAATGCAAGTGAGTATAAACAAGATTGATAAGGTTAGCAATGGTGTCCTTAAGGTGGTGGCCATTGTTGTTTTTGTTTTGATTCATTTGTACCATAAGGGAACGTGACGTGGGATTATTTTTCTTTCTATTTTCTTAATCTAGAATAATATACATTCTTGGATCAAGCACAAATATTTAAAAAGCATCACTATATAAAAGAAACTTAGAAAAATGATTGTGTCGTCGTGTTCCAAGTCAAGTCAACCGGTGGTGGAAACTTTAGTTCAACTTTTTGTTGTTCACGCTTCGTAACATATCTACACGATCTCTCTTTTCATCCTCCATTAACTAACCGAAAGATTAAAAACTCAATTATGTAAAAGATAACAATTTATATAATTGATTAGCAGGGTCGGCCCTAGGGTAGTGCGAGCCAGACAACCGACCGCGGCACATAAATTTTGGGGGCTTGATTTCATTTATATATATTTTTTAATTTTATTATAGTGGTAGAAGTGTTTCCGGAGGAGAGGAGTTGCAGAGACAAACCGAAGAAGATGGCTGTTGGAGAAAAATAATACCTTTTTGTTTAATCTTTGTATTCTCTTTTCTATACTGACACCAGCAGCAGTGAACAATCAATCACTTTAAATGCATACTTTTTGGGCCCGTGCTTCTTTCCCTTTAATTCAAAGTCTAAATTTATTTTAAGTTTTTATTACATACTAAGATGTAAATTTATTTTTAGTTTATATATATTATGAAATGGAGTAAATGATTTGATTGACTAATAGTTTTTTATTTTTATTTTTTTTCTAATTCTATATGATTATTTATATTTTCTATATCAAGCTATTAACTTTACCGACTATAAATTTATGCAACTTACTCTATTTTTTATTTAAAAATACATCTTTACTTCTTTGAAAATATTTCTATATGTTAAGAAAAACCCTAAACAAAAGTTGGGTTCTGTACTCCCTTTTAAACACCAATGAAATCAATACTCAAAGAAGTTAGAAAAACTTTTTAAAGAAAAAATTATTGGTGATCTTGTTTTTGCGTAAACCGGATAACGATTATTAACGCCTAATAAACAAGAGAAAGTAAGAAAGAAATACCTAATCATATCGCATCGATGTTTACATGTAGATGCAAAGAGCATTGTTGTGTTCGTGACCCTCTAGTTAACATGCTCTAGTTCCGACACTTGCCTAAATTTTAGACCATGTAGTTTCAGTATTATTATGTGTATTTAGTTGCCCAATTAGGCCTCTCATAAATCCAGAATTGAACTTGATTTTTTTTCTTTTTGGAGTTATGCTATTTATTCAGTGAATATTTTTTTATGTGCAATATTTTTCAGCCCCCTCAATTCAAATGTTCAAGTTCTGTCACAATAGGTATGGATGTTAATTATTTTAAATATATTCACCCTAAAATTTTTTTTATATCCAAACCCCTTTAAGCTATATGGGCCTTTTTTTAGCCCGGCCGGGATACATAAATCCTCGGGGCAGGCCCTGTTGATTAGTGACGATTAATACATAGCTATAACTTATATTTCATCGTCATCGGTTTACCCTACAATCCAAACAAAGTCTCTTTTGATGTTCATTTAAATGCAAGCATACACGTTTATTTTATTTTAGATCAAATACAAATTAAGTTCGTGTGCTAACTGTGAGAATCAAGTAGTATAATTATACATACATCATAGTGTAATTACACTACTTGATTCTCACAGTTAACATGTTAATTTAATTTATACGTTAACTTACCATTTCTTAGACTATTTAAATATTTCGGCTTTTTTTGTAACTTGGTATTTAATATTATAATTATAATTTGTTTACATAAAAAGGCAAACTTTCTAGAAAATTGGTACTCTCATATTTTTTGTAAACCATAAATTATGACACTTTATTATTTTTACCAACAAATGGTGGGACAATGATAAAACCCACTAAATGAAAATTAAATACAATATTCTATCTCACGTATCTTATTTTTTATTATAATTCTGATTCTTTTCAGAGGCACTCGAGTTTACTTTGACTTAGATCAAGATTTAAAGTGAATATAACAGTTTTTATTATATACCGGTATGATGTTGATATATATCGGTTGGGTTTGTCACAAAGTTTATACTAAAAGGCCGACATAGAAAAAACAAACATGCGTATGTAGCTTTTTCGAAAGTTAGTTAAACATGAAAAATGAAAATCATACTAATTTTAAATAAAAACACACATTGTTAATATTTAGCTAAACTTGCAAGTTCAAAATTGTTGTGGTCAACTCATAAAAAAAAATGAAAACTAACTAGTTTAAATAAAAAAAAAAAGAAAACAAAATCTTTGTGACCACACTTTATAACGCAAAATTTTGTGTTCAATTTCGATTTTAACAAAAAAAAAAGAGAAAAAAGAAAAAAAAAAGCCCGAAAACTTTACTTTTTATACACAAATTTCCAGTCTTCGGCCCAAGTCTTAAGTGCATCAAAACATTAAGGTTCCTTCATTTGTTGTAGGGTCTTTTTAAAGGAGACTTACATTAAAACTTTTTAAGCTTGTTGAAGGAATCCGGTCCAAAAGATGAGAAAAGTGCCGGCCAGGACCCGATCCAAAAAATGAAACACGCAAATTCGGCTTCAATTCTGAAAACCCAAAAATCTGTGGCTGAGACTTAAGAGTTGAAGATGATGCATGTCTGATTTGTATTAGTATGCAATTGTTTTTTCAACGTCCACTGTTCACTGCGTATATGATTTGTTGATTTATTGTTGCTGTTGGATTACTATATATAGTCTGCAATTATGTTTTGTGTTTAATCAGCACTTCTTTCCTACTTAGAAATCAAATTGTTTGATTATCAAGATTCTAGATTAGAGACTTGTATTTGACCACTTTCTTTGAGAGTTTATAAATATTTATATGTCATTTTTTCATTATTATTTATAAGCATTTTTATATAAAAACATCTCCGTAAGTGAAGCACTAATCTTGGTTTTCAAGTAAATGGCTGCTAATTTGGATTTCTGAAATTATTATTAACAGTTCACAAGTGTTAGCTTCTATATAACCAACACTGAATTTGGTTTATTGATAAGAGAGTTTGAGTGAGCAACACAAAGTTCCTTTTGGTTTGAAACAGCAATTTATAGGTTGAGGTTGTGGGTTACACTTGTAAAATGAATCCAATCATCAGGTAAATGCATTTAGAAATGAATCTGGACAGCTGATTTTGTGTTGACCAACTGATTAAGTACCTAACTGTTTGCAATGTTTGAACCTAATATTCTTCTTTACTAGTAATTAATAATTTATACTTTATGAACTGATAACAACTTTTTATTGATAGTGTACAATAACGTTGTATGATTACAAAAGTAACAACCTATATTGTAGGAATAATAACATGATTCTTCTGGAGAACATATTGCGAAGAATCAGACATTGAGACTAGAGGTTTTCACCAAATTTTGAAGAGTCGAAGAAAATCAAGAAAGTAGTCCATGATCAAGATAGACAAGAAGAACCCAACTGGGAAACCGACCCAAGTTCCCTCCCATAAAAACCATGATTGATTTTCATCATCATCGTTTGTTTCTTCTACCTGCTGCATATCAGGAGGACAAGTGACTCGGATCTGCATACCACATAGCCCGCTATTGTTTTCATAATAATTCAACTCAGCCATAGAGTCCATCTTCTCACCAACGGGAATCTTACCTGTCAGCCTATTGTTGCTCACATCTAAAACCGTAAGTTGGCTGAGCTTCACTAGTGATTGAGGAATCGAACCCGAGATTTCATTGTGTGACAAATCCAAGCCTTCTATGTTCTCTAGGTCACCCAAAGACATTGGAATATGCCCAGAGATCTTGTTGTAGGAAATAGTGAGCTGTTTTAGGGATCTAAGTTTTCCCAATGATGGGGGGATTTCACCAGATATATTGTTGTGTGACAAATCCAACAAAGTGTGGATGCCATAGTTACGGACTGCTAGGCCTTGAAAACATCCCTTCCAACTCACAACCAAGTCCCGGTCCCAAGAATAGATATTAGTTTGGAGACTAAAATAGCGAAATGAAAGGGTAAAGTGTGTTGCTGTGTTGAAAGTTTCCGTCATTCCTAAAAGACTTGCTATCTCTTGTGGTATACTTTGAGCTAGGTGATTATGGGAGAGATCAAGAATTCTGAGAGAACTGAGGTTAGAGATATTTCTAGGGATATATCCTTCAAGAGAATTGTTTCTCAAGACAAGAACTTCAAGTGTTGGGATTAGTGGAAGGGTCTCATGAAAATTTCCGCTAATATTATTATCATGGATATCAAGAATTTTGAGATTGACCAAATTAGTTAATTTCCAAGGCAAATTTCCACTAAACTTATTCCCCTCTAGATAAAGAAATTTGATTCCTTTAGGAAAATACATAGGGATATGGCCGGAGAAATTGTTGTAGGACAAATCTAGATAAATTAGCTCATCTCCCGCAAAAGGAAAATTGTCGTCTGGAAGATTTTGTAAGTTATCAATCTTGGATATGGACATCGGAATTTGTCCCGAAAAAATATTTTTTGACAAACAAAGAAAGTTCAGTCTTACAGCTTTTTCTATATTTTTAGGCAATTCCCCGGTAAACTTGTTCTCGGACAAATCAAGAAAATATATATACACACTTTCAAATAGATGAGGTGGGATTGGACCGACGAGATTGTTTTCTGATAGATTTATTATTTGAAGTTTCCCCTCCGTGAGAAAATCTGGGAATTTTCCTTCCAATTTGTTCTTGCTCAAATCAAGCAAAATCAACTCTTTCTGTGTTGAAAGCCATTTGGGAATTTGACCGGAAATATTACAAGAAACCAAAGAGATCATGCTTAGACTGCATGTCGGAACAATTTTAGTTTCGTTGTTCCAAAATAAGCTGTTTCCACCAATGAACAGTTTATCGAGAGTCGTGATTTTGAATAGCCAGGCTGGGATCTCCCCGGTGAGCATGGTGTTATGGACCCCAAGCGTTGCTAACTTGCTCAAGTTTTGCATTGTTAATGGAAATGGTCCAGTAAATTCATTGTAGCTCAGGTACACTCTCTCTAGTTTCTTGAGGTTAGCAAATGAAGATGGGATCTCGTTGGAGAAATAATTATTAAATAAAGAGAATTCTCTTAAGTTGGTTAAGTTTCCAATCTCTTCAGGGATTTTACCAGAAAGAAAATCAGCGGCCAAGAAAAGTGATTCAAGATTTCGAAGCTTACCAACATCAGGGCTTAAACCTCCCTTTAGATTATTATAACTCAGAGCAAGATATTGAAGATACATAAGTTCGAAAATTTGAGGAGGAATCGTACCATGGAAATTATTGTTATCTAAACAGAGTGCTGTCAAATTCCAAAGAGCCCCTAGTTCGGGCCCTAGTTTCCCATCCAGATTGTTACCACTTAGATCAAGAACTTGAAGAGAATGGAGTTTGAAAATCTGAGAAGGAATCTGACCATGGAAATGATTGCCATTTAAGCGTAATGTAGTCAAGTTTTGAAAAGACGCAATTTCTGGCCCTATTTCCTCCTCAAGCAAATTGTAGCTCATGTCCAAGTAGTGTAAATTCATCAACATAAAAAGTTGGCTGGGAATGGAGCCGTTGAAATAGTTTTGTTGCATGTCAAGGTGAACCAGTGAGGTGAGATTCCCAAACCCGTCTCCAGGGATGCCTCCATGCAAATAATTGTATGAGATATCAAGTAGTATCAGTGACCCAATATGAAAAAGCGGAGCCAAGATATCCGAATATACTGGAGCCGGATATATATCTGGAAGCGGAACAACTAAGCCATGTAGGTGGAGCTCGGTGACAGTTTTGGTTCTGGTGCAATTAACACGCTCCCAAGAACAACAATCGGAAGTCGAGTTCCATGATTTTAGTAGTATGGGCAGAAAAGAAGTAGAATTGGTGATGGTGGTGAGGGTGGATTTGAAGTGAAGAAGTGCTTGTTTTTGATATGCAGGACAGGAGAGTGATGGGATTGGAATGGAAATGAGTATGAAGAGGATTGATAACTTTAGCAGTAGTATGCTTACAGTGGAGGCCATGTTGGTTTCGAGTCGTTTTCATTTGCTTCTTTTGTACCAGCACTGATGACTATATATAAGAAATGAGATCATGCGGGGTTACATTCTCTATGAACTAAGGTAGTGTTTGGTATGTGGTAATGAAGAAAGGAATGACATGACTCATTCAAAAGTAATGAAAATAAATGTGTTTGGTTGGAGAATGGAAAGAAATCCCCCATTACCAAATGGAATCAATCACCCTCAAAAGATATGGATTTCATTCTACCGCTCCCCCCCCCCTTTTTTTTTCATTCCGCCCATAGTTATATGCGTTTCTCCATTTTTCCCTCCCACAGCGATTTCAATCCATTGTTCCTTTCTTCAATTTCTTTGTTTCAATCTAACACGGAACCGTATCAATATCAGAAAATCGATCGTCATAACTCAATCTTTGGCTCCATTGAACTTTTCACCTCATACGATGCCTTTTTTCTTCCTCACCTTCATTCCCAAATCCAAACACTCTGAATTCGTTCCAGAATTAGAAAAATAATGGAATCGAATCACAGCTCCTAGATGATATCTTGAAACAAAAATTGATTGGGTTTCTAATTGGATTGGAAACTGCACCGCCTCGGCGTTTTGCATCAATTTCAGCACCTCTCATCGCGAATTTGATGGAGATGATGATGAAGAGACCAAACTTTAAAGATCGTCCACTCAATTTCAGCACCTCTCATGACGAATTTGATGATATGAATTTGCTTCTATTTTTGGCTTTTCTTTGTACTGTATCGAACTCATGAGTCATTGATGTTTTGACAATATCAAAGTCTTGATTTTGAGATTAGTGCAACAGTTTTCATATGTCTTTTTCAATTAGCACTCATGTGGGAGAATTAAGATTTTGCAGAGACCTATATATGCATACAAGATTCATGTTGGGAATGTGTATAAAGCTGTTGAGAGGAGGTATTTGTAGCGATCTGTGTGTTCATAGAGTTTAATTTGAGAAAACAAGAGGTCACTGCAACATCTTCTGTACAATGGGGCTGTGTAAAGTAAACTGGACAATGTTATGAAAATTGGTAGTTTTTATTTGTGAAAAGTAAAAAGGTAAAAGTAATTTTATATAGTAAACTGGACAATGTTATGAAAATTGGTAGTTTTTCTTTATTTTGAGACAAGGGTATTTTTGTCATTTTAAATAACTTGTATTCCATTCACTTATAGAATGGTAATGATCTATTTCATTCTTCCGTCCATTCCATTCCCTCGTTCATTCCATTTCCACATACCAAACAGACCCTAAGTACATGTAATAATTAAAGCATTGACTAGGCTGTTTTGATTGTTTGTTTCGTCAAGGATTGGAAATAAGTACAACGTATTTTCAAATGTGCAATGTCATTATAACTAGCTGGTAGTTACTTTATTCACTTAAATGCAGGTTAAATTAATTAAATCCAATATATATGTAGCTTATGAGAGTGAACTAATAAAATATGTTTTAACCATCATCTCCATGTGAGATTGAATCAAAATCAAAATCAGTAATTTTAGCACCATGAAGTATTTATCTTAAAAGTAATGTACAATATCTGACATCATATATGTGATTTTTTTTGTGACGACTGTAGTGAAACAAAATTCGTTTATAACAATATTTTGTGTACAGTTCCAAATTTTCTTTCTAAAGCATCCGAATTTACTTGACTTAAAACTTCAAAGACACGTCGCATTAGATTGAGAACTTTGGTATTAATCGACAACTAACCCGTGTGTTTTTTAGCTTGATTGGAATTAATGTCATTTCAAGTATGTGTGGAGGACTGGAGTCTTGAGTAAACGATATTGTTTTATTATTATATAGCAAGTGGCTTTAATTAGTCCATTACGTATATCATTTTGTTTGTGTATATATGGTTCGAATAATTTGTTTTGGCTAGTTATAAGTGATCTTGTTTTATTCATCAACTAGTTGGTTTGGTCTATTCACTCATTTCCTTTGTATATGCAATCCAAATAGTTTTTTTAGTTGAATTAATTGGTTGACACTCTTTATATAAAATGTCTCTTAATTTTCTAGCAAAATTTGTGTTTCTTTAATGGACTTAATATATATTATATATAAAGTATCTAAGGTTGTCTATGGAAATAAGTAGGGGTGTTCACGGTTTGTTTCGAAACCGTGAAACCATCCAAACCAGTCATCGGTTCGGTTTTACAGTCGGTTTTTTTTTTTCAAGTTTCGGCCTGTCGGATTCATTAATTCCAAACCGTAGCGAACTGTTTGGTTTATGGTTTGTATAGAAAACCAACCGTATAAAACCGGACCGGACCGTATAATTTAATTATATTAATTTTTGGTTTGAAGGTTTCTCCAAAATGCCTTCTCGGTTGGGAGTCCGTTTCTTTACGCTTCCCTTTCGCCCTATGGCGAGGGTTTGCGTCGGTGTCGGATTCCTCCCGATCATCGTCCGAGGACTCACACTCACTGCTCATGTTGAGCCGTTGAGTGCTTCCAAATTCGTCAGCCTGTTGGACGGAACGCAAGCGTTCGTCCAACTCAGCTTGGAATTCCTTCTGACGTGCCTCCGCCCAGGCTTTAACTTGTTCAAGTGTTTGGCGGGGGAGTCTCGTCTGTTGTCTTTCCGCCTGGGTATTATTGAATCCCAGGGGATGGTTGTTTACTGCACTTGCCCCAGCTTGGGTAACTGGGGTAGTGTTCGTAAAATTTACTGCACTTGCCCCGGCTTGGGTAACCGGGGTAGTGTTCGTAAAAACTGTGTAGTCGCCGGTATTCCCCCCAGTAGCTGGGGTTGTGGTTACCGGAGTTGTTTAACCATCTTTCCAAAAGTTTGAAAAAACTGAAAAGAAATGAAGTTCTAGCTTTTATGCACGGATGGCGCCAATGAAGAAACACTTATCGGACCCCGGACAGATTACGGATAACCTGGGGGTTAAATAGATGTTTCCCACGAGGGGTTAGACCCGGCAAAGATGGTTCTTCTGATAACCTGCAAAACAGACACCGTGAGCTCGTCACTGAGAAGGGGGGGGGGGGGGGTTCCTCCTTGTGACCACCCTCCGGCGTGAGAATCAGACTAGATTGCTCTTGAATATAAATGTATATTAAGAGATTGCTAGAGCAGATATCAGGTATAATATGTAATACGAGATAGTATATGATAAGATGAGATGATCATACCATTTGGGGTATTTATAGCCGAAGGTAGGTTTCAAGAAGGTGTAGCCGGCTGAATAGTATTCATGTTCTTCCAACTGTGGCCTACGCACGTGCCATGCTGGTAGTTGGTGGGTAGGCAGCGGCTGACAGTGACCAGGCCTGCTGTGTACTATTCCTTTTCCACCAACTGCCGGCTGTGCACTTGGTATGACAGGAGTTGGTGAGTAGGCAGCGGCTAATAGTGACATACAGTACAAGAGCATGCTGCTCGCCATACTGTTGTCAATGAGCTGTCGTATCTCTGGTCAGATCTTTTGCCCATACCTCGTCAGGTACAATACAAAAGATCTTCCCGTATCGTACGGACTGGCTTATTTGGGCGGGAGTATTCCCCCTCCCGCCTTTGTGCGGGATTGTTCCCGGCTTTGCTCATTCCTTCAGGTGACAACTGAATTATTGAGAGCTAAGTGCCTTGTGCGTGTAGCCTTGCTGCGCGGGTGGCCTTCCCTGATGGCTTGTATCCGCAGCTGCGGGAACAGGCGGAGTACTTCACCATTGGGAGGCATTTCCTGCGGGAACAGCTTGCGTACTGCGCGTAAGGACGTCACGTCTCTGAGCATGGTGGGTCATGCGGATCCAGTTGGTTTCTGCGCAGACGTCTCTCTTCAAGGTGAGTCCTGCGGGTCCAACTGGGCTCTGCTGGGACCTACCTCTTCAGAGTGGTAGATGATAAATCCATTGACAGAGATAGTTTGGAAACCTCGTCGGTGACATCTGGGTCATTGTTCATCAATCATCATAAACGTTTATGATTTTCCCCTTAGACTCTACCATCAACGATTTTATGTTCTTCGACCTTAATTTTGTGTTCAGGGGAGCCTGAACACTTCGATTAAGAAATATACAAAAGGGTTGCTACCTCCTCGTCTGAAAATTAGGGGATTTGAGGTTGAAGACTTGAAGCCCTAAATTGCCGCTGTGTTTCTTTGTGAAATAAGGTGTAGAACCCTTGTCTGAAACTCGTAAAAGCATCATCGCAGCCGTCAGGTTCAATACCACCATCGTCTTCGGGTAACATACCACACCGCCAAGCACGGTAGGCGGCCGTGGTCATGGTCAGCGGTGACCGTGCGCCCGTGGTGGTGGTCGGCGGTGTTGTACTTGTGGGTAGTTGGTGATAGTTCCAGCGATTTTTCAATTAAGGTTGAAGTGGTGGAGAAGACGAAGGGGGCCATGTAAAAAGACAGAAATGCCATCGAGTTAACGGTGGAAATTAATGGAGTTAGTGATTTCGATGATATTGGCAATAAGTGAAAAACTCAATGGCCCAGTTGCAAAAAATAAATTTTTTGAACTAAAGTCGCACGTTTGACCAAACCTCAAGGACGATTTTGGCATTTTACTCAAGCCATTTAGTGGCACACATTTTTATGGCATTTAGCTTTTGTGCCACTAATTTAATTTTAATGGCACTTTGCATATGCCATTTTTGCTGATAACACATTTTTCGTGGCACTTAGTTTTAATGCCACTATTTTGTATTTTAGAGGCACTTTGCATGTGCCACTAAAGATCTAGTATCACACGGTTTTAATGACATTTAGATTTTGTGCCACTAGTTTAGGTTTTTAATGACACCTTACGTATGCATCATTGCTTATAACATATTTTTAGTGGCACTTAGTTTTAATGTCACCAACTTTTGTGTTTTAGTGGCACATTGCTTATGCCACTAGAGGTCTAATGTCATACATTTTCAATGACATTTAGCTTTTGTGCCGCTATTTTAGGTTTTTAGTGGCACTTTGCGTATCTCATCTTTGGCGATAACACATTTGTAGTGGCACTTAGTTTTGATGCCACTAATTTTGTATTTGATAGGCACTTTGCGTTAGAGGTGCACACTGTAACCGGTTACTAACCGGTCGGATCCTAACCGGTTACTAACCGATCCTAACCGCCGGTTAGTAACCGGTTTATATTCTTGATTTCAAAACCGGTTACTAACCGGTTAACCGAACCGGTTAACCGATTTTTTAAAATTTTTTTTATTAAAAACCGGTTAATAACCGACCGGTTAACCGATTTTCTTTTATTAATTTTCCAAAACCGGTTAGTACCCGACCTGATTAAGCGGTCTAACCAGTTATTTTGCGCCAAAAAAAAAACCGGTTAGAAAAAAAACCGGTTTTCGGTTAACCGGAATGTGCACCTCTACTTTGCGTATGCCACTAAAGATTAGTGTCACACGTTTTTAATGGCATTAGATTTTGTGCCACTAGTTTAGGATTTTAATGGCATTTTATGTATTTCATATTAGCTTAGCACAAAATTTTAATGGCACTTGGTTTTAGTGCCACTAATTTCATATTATAGTGGCACCTTAATGCAAAGAATGCATTGAGTAATATTTAATTCTTCAAATTTAGGTAATTGAAAAAAAAGTTAGTAATATTCTAGAGGTTATTTAACAGATTATGTTTTGTTCTGTTGTATCTGGTTATTTTTGTTGTACCGGAAATAAATAAGTGAAGACAAATCAGCCGGCAAAGTTAACTCTTTTTTTCTCAGATAAATCATTAATATCCAATTATAATAAAAGATTCCAATTACAATAGAGAAGCGGGTAAGCCGGCAACAAGTTATGCCGCCACCCCTTTTAAATGGCTAACTCTTTGACCAGAAAATTGAGGCTTCTGCTTTCATATCAATCAAAATTAATAATTTTCCAAAGTTAACCAGTAATATTCCTTTATATACTGACTAAACCTGATTAGTGGTTTAAGTTTTTCAGAATGTTTACAACATTTTTATTGATAGCTTACAACATGTTTACAACATTTCTTCAATTTATTCCCTTTTTTTTTTTCCTTTTTTCTAACGATTTGTGAAGCACAAGGGTTACTTTGCTTCAACAACACCTCATGAGATTGCGACTTGAAGTGATTAATAACCACACTCGTATCTCTTTAGAGGAATGAAAATAATGTTGTTGTAAGCATCTAAAATTTTCTACGAAAATAAGAGTTAACAACAAGTTTGGTATTGTTTTATTATTGGAAAGTTGTTCAAGTCAATTGTCTTCGTTACTTTGTATTTGTGGTTCTAATCAACCGTATCTAGTAGTGTTGAGACTAATAGTTTTAGATGCACTTAAATTAAAGTTAATTACACAAACTGTCCATCTTGTTTGGTCATACTGCAGATTAGTCCCCATTTACAAAGTTACAATTATAGTCTTTAATGTTCATTTAAACGTAACGTAAATGATACTTGTAGTAGATGAAGGTTAACTTTTGTGTCGGGCTAAATTAACAACAAAAGTTAACGGAGTTAGTTGGGTCAAGTTTAATTGTAAGTGAAAACAAAACTATTGGACAAAAACCGTAAATTTAAAACTATTGGATTAAAACCACATATTTGGTCAAACTAAAAGGACGAAAACCACAGTTCTCTCAAAAAATAGAAGAAAGAAAAAAAAAACTTAACTTTTTTTAAACCCCAATTCGGATTATTGACAATTTGGATTGTTTACGGGCAACTAACTCACCCGATCATCTCCATTCCACCCTTAGGAGGAAACCTACCAGTAGGTGAGAAAACCCCTAGCTTGACTTGAGCATCCTATTTTTTATCTCAAGTCTTTGGGTACTGTCTCAAGTGGGACTCCCAAGCCCCCTATACTTTTCATACGCAAGTTTTCATTAACCAGTATTGTAAGGCCAAAGGTTGTGACTTGCGATATCATTGTGGCGAAATCGATAATATATGTTAGGTCCCGTTTTGTATATTTAGTCTTTTGTATTGGGCTGCTTATGTATTTGGGCCTATTGGTCATTTTGTATGTATTGGCCCAAGGGAAATTGTAAAGAAGCCCATTGGGCATTAGTGAATATAAATACTTCTCATGCATGCTTCCCTATAAATAGGAAGCATGGCATGAGAAGAACAAGCTTTTGTCAATTTGTTCTTTACATTTCCTTGTTCTCTCTCTCTCACTCTTACTTTCCCTTAGCCAAAAATAAATAATTCTTAAGATCCGAGACCACAAAGGTGATTCGGTGTGATATTCCGCTAGCACCGGGTTTGGTTGATCCAAAGATAGTTGTTAGATCCACCCGCGGGGCAAACTGGTGTAGTTGTCATTTAAAGGTGGAGGTACATCAGTGTAATGTTAACCCAGCCCCGCTTTCAGCTATAATACTTCTCCCGAGGAAGAAATGGCATACGGGGTTGGTAGAATACTAAAAACTGTAACAATTGTTCCTGCTGGATCTCAAAATGCTGCTCCAGTCTCATCATCTAATAAATCTAACATCAATGTGTCTTGTGTAGCAGGTGATGTAAATGATGGTGATTGTGGGAAAGTAAACTTGGGTTGTAAGCTAAAAGGAGAGTTAGAACCACGTTTTGAATCATGTGTGGATCTAACCAAATCTATTAACAATCCAGTTTGTAATAAAGTTTGTGAATCCATGTTGGGAAGTTTAAGATCTAGGAAAAATCTTGTATTTTGTGAAAGTTCAAGTGATGATAATTGTAAAAACGATTGCAATGAAAATGAATGTTCTTCTTCTGACTCAGATTGTGAACTGTTTATGACGAAACAGTCAAAAACCAGGTTGATGAACAGATGAGTCCTAGCAGCTCATCAACTGATCATCATATTGAGAACTTGAGAAAAGAGAAAACTAGTTTTAAAAATAAAAAACCAAGCACTTCCTGTAAATATGTGCCACCGAGGAAAACTGCTTTCTCTCAAAATACAAATTTTAACAACAGTTCTCAACATCATGATCAATTTGATAGTGCCTATTACTATTCTAGACAAAAACCTAGGCATTCAAATCATTTTGTTGCTCAATGTTCAAATGGTCTTAATTATCAAACTGATAGAGATTACAGATGAGTTAAACCACCCACATCTGCCTACATATCACATCACACATATTTAAGTGATCATGATGTCTATAAATGCAACCAACAAAAGTGTTGCTAAATCCATCTCATCTTGCGAGACATTGCAAGAACTGGCACAAGTAACAAAGAGATTTACATAGTAAGTTTGGTCAGACATTTTCTAAGTTTCCTGCTAAAACTAAGGAAATGCCTCACCAAACTCACTCTTATGCCAGTGAGTCGGATTTCAAACCCAAAAGAAGCGAGAAACCAAAGAAACCTTTTTGGCTAACCCAGAGGGAAAGGAAAAGGTTAGCAAACGGTTCTGAAGTTGAAAAGCCTAAGAATCCTTCAAAAGTGTTCACAAAAGAAAATCCAGTGGATTTTGTTGTCAAGTCCAAACCGAAACGAAGGCAATCCAAAAATCTTTCAAAATCCGAGGAAGCTATAACTCAAGTTCCTCGAGGGATTGCTCTTCTGATTCCGATTCACCAAAAGATTATATTTTCAAGAATCATAAAATTAAGCTTGGTGATTTTCTGTTTAATTTTCCCGAGACAAGTGTGTCTCGGGGCCCTCTACTAACTAGTTGTTCATGTGTGTAGGGTCAGCCTGGAAGGCCTGTCAACAGTATTTGGTACTTAGACAGTGGCTGCACCGGACACATAACAGGGGATGAGTCATTGCTGTTTGACGTCAAACCTTTCAACGGCAGACATGTCTCCTTTGTTGGTGACGTAGGAGGAGAGATCACGAAACAAGGGAAGGTCTCAAATGGTACTCTAACATTTGAAGAAGTCAATCTGGTGGAACAGCTCAACCATAACCTTCTCAGCGTGTCACAGATTTGTGATAAGCATTTCTCAACCCTGTTCACAGAAAATGAATGTCTTATTCTCAAACCAGGTTATAAAGTCCTTGAAGAGTGGATTTTGATGCGTACTCCGAGACACAATGATGCTTACATTCTGGACATGAAAAGTAATTATTCAATGAGAACAGCTTCTTGTTTGATGTCCAAGGCCTCGGAGAACGATTCATCTCTATGGCATCGACGTTTGGGTAACGTGAACTTTAAGAACTTGAATAAGTTGGTTAAAGGTGACCATTTGAGGGGTTTGCATGTTAAATCCTTTCATTGTGCTAAAAAATGTTTATCTTGCTCAAAATGCAAACAGCATAAACTTCCTCACAGACCCAAGACTGTCAATTCCATAAAATCCACTCTCCAACTGTTACACATGGACCTCTTTGGTCCAATTCAACCATTGGCAAAAGTCGAAAAGCCTATTGTCTGGTTATTACTGACGATTTTTCATGTTTCAGTTGGACATTTCTTTTAGGGCACAAGGATGAGACATCTCAGTTTTCGCTAAGGTTCATTGTTTTGGTGGAGAATCAAACTGATAAGAGGGTGAAGTGTCTCAGAACTGATAACGGAACAGAATTCTGTAACAAAGTAATCAATGAATTCTGTCACAACAAGGGGATCCTTCATCAACTCAGTGCACCCTACACTCCTGAACAAAATGGGGTGGCTGAAAGGCGTAACCGTACATTGATTGAAGCTGCAAGAACAATGTTGTCATTCTCCAAACTTCCACTGATTTTCCGGGGTGAAGCCATCAACGCTGCCTGCTTTACACAGAACTGTGTGCTGTTGAAAAAAAGATTGAATAAGACTCCTTATGAAGTCTTTTACAGTACAAAGCCGAGGGTTAACTTCTTCCGAACGTTTGGATGTCCCTGCACTGTGCTCCAGAAAAATGCCGGTACAACTTCCAAGTTTGTAGAAAAGGCTGATGAGTGCTACTTTGTGGGCTATGCCGCCGAAAAAAGTGCTTATCGGGTCTACAACAAGAAAACAAGAGTGATCTTGGAATCGTTCAATATTGAATGGCAAGAGTTAAACCCTACAGACGCACACAACGGTCCTGATTGGATGTTTGACTATGAAAGTTTGTTCAAGCAGTTTCGAGGAATGTACGTAGCACCAATTGCACCACCGGTTTCCAATGTGGTTCCTGCTCCTCTTCAACCTGATAATGAGAAATCAATCTTGATGCAAGCTGTGATGAGAGGTCTGGAAGATGTTCGTGTAGTTGTTCGTGCACCTGTACTGAATGCACCACTCGTGGCTAATCAACCAGCCCCGGTAAATGAAGTACAGCCAGCTACAATCACCACCGACATGCCCACTGTCGAAGATACGCCAGATTCGGATACAGATTCTTATGTGTCAGCTGACAATGTGGAGAATGACCAGACCGATCATGTTGAGAACCCTCCAGTAGAACCTAGTGTGGTGGAATCTGTTCCCACACCTCCCTCTAAAGAAGAAAATTAAGGTATTGCTGAGGAGATTAACACAGAGGCTACTCAGGTTGAACAAGCAAACAATGAAGCTTCTGACAACACCAACTCAACATCAGTTCCCGCCATCGTTGTGCCGTTTTATGAGAACCTATGGGATGGCCCCATTGATCAAGAACATTTGGTTGATGAACCTGAAGCAACTGCTGGTCAAACAAATGTTCCTGTTAATGTGACTGATGTCTTTCATCCCATAGAGAGCTTAACAGTGGAGCTGCAAGCAATACCAGTCGAGCATGTCAGGAAAATTCCTCAATTGCCAATCCATCGACGACATCCGACTGAGAATATAATTGGAGATCCATCTACTGGCATTCAAACACGCAATACTTCTGGTAACATTAACAGTTGTCTTTTTTGCTTGTTTTATTTCACAGGTCGAGCCCAATGACTACAAGGTTGCGTTGAAAGAGAATTCTTGGGTGGAAGCCATGCAAGAGGAGTTGTTACAGTTCAAGAAGCTGAATGTTTGGAGGCTAGTAAAGAAACCAGAAAATAAAAGACCGATCGGAACGAAGTGGGTCATTCCAGAATAAAAAAGAACGACAAGGCGGTGATCATCAGAAATAAAGACCGGCTTGTTGTACAAGGTTTTTGGCAGAGAGAAGGAGTTGATTACGATGAAGTTAACTTTAACTCACCAAAAAGATTTTAAAATTTAGATTCCATTTTATATATAATATTAATTTCATCTTTACTCTTATTTAAGAAAAATCTCAGAAAATTCAAAAAGTATTATCCCGCTTAGAGGGAGCTCCTTCGTAGAGGGATTCGGATATTTAAAATTTTCAATCAAGAGCTGATCCGACCATGTGGAAAATGATAGTACATTGATATGCAATGATCTTAGTGCATGAAAAGAGTAGATCAAAAGTCTACAAATTTATTCACAGATGTGTAGATAGGCTTGACAAACAAGTAAGTATCGGGTGATATAAACCTAAATTCTTGCCGGTACTAGCGGATATAAAATTATGAAGCGGTTGTATGATTCTGTGAAGTCATATTCATGATGGCAGAAATGTAATTAAACATGTCATACCCAAGCCTCTCTTTACCTGATCACAGTTATCTTATGAAATCAATGTCAATTTTTAATTTTCATTGCGTCAAGAAAAGCGTCAAAAAGCAAGAAAAAGATAAACAAAAGAGTCAGAAAAGAAAAAGAAAAAGGGTCAGAAAAAGAGTCAGTTATTGGAATTTAAACTTCTGCTTTATTTCTTCATTTATTTTATGATTCAAGCCTTGGAATTTCTCCTGCGCGATAATATGGTATTATCTGACCTGATTGTTAAGACCCTGAGTCTTCTGCTTTGTTTTATTTTCTTTCTTTTGTTCAAGCCTTGGACTTTCTCTGCGCGATAAGATGGTATTATCCGACCTGATTGTTATGGCCTGAACTTCTGCTTTATTTTAAGTGTCTAGTGTACAAAGTACAAAGTGTCAAGTATGTCAATAAGAGTACTGTGATCAAATAAGAAAGGTTTAAGTCAAGTGGAGGTGATATGTTAACACAAAGTAGGCCCGAGATATGATGACATCAGTAACATGTCTAATTAAGTGGGAACCACATAAGCACCGTGCCTAATTGTACCTAAATTGTATCACTTTGGCATCAAAACACTTGTCAAGTTAAACAAATAGACAATATCTACCGTCGGTGATGAGTTTGTGCCACAATAATATCAAAATGGAAACGCGATCTAGGGCTTTGCAAACCAATATGATTCCATGTTGCGATCGTTCTTTGTAAATTAATCAAAGAAAAGAGCTTATGTAAATTAGTTCAACATTATCTTTAATTTTAAATATGTTTTAATTTTATTTTCTTCTATTTTGTTTTGTTTTGTTTTTATTTTCTAAAATATTATTTACTTTGGTATTTTAAATATTTTAGGTTCTATTTTTAATTTTATTTCTATTTTTATTTTTATTTTTATTTTATTTTATTCTTATTTTTATTTTTTCTGTAGCTTATTTTATTTTTATTTTAAGTTTAAATTTTATTTTAATATTATCAAGTTATTTTATTTTATTTAGTTAAAATTATAACTTATTTTTATGTTATTTTTGTTTTAGTTTAGTTTAAACTTTGTCTTATTTCATTTTGTTAAAGAGATCTTGCTTGCAAACGTTAACAGTTGCGAACCAACAAAAGAAAATTTAGAAAAATAAATAAGTGCTTGGATTAGGTGGGTAAATGTTTTTCGGGTTCGAATGTGCAAATATTTTTAAAAACCGAGGGCTGAGAGAGTATTTTCGGTGAATACTCGCGATGTTTTGACCTTATCGCGAGATAGGCTGACCCTATATATATGGGTTTCCAAAATATCTTTCGCTATTCACATAAACTTTCCACCTTCCACACACACTCTCTCTCTCTTCCCTATCCTCTCAAACCCTAACTTCATCTTTCTTTCTTCAAAATCCGGCCCTCATAACCACGTTTTGATCATGAATCCAGAACCCACACCCATGGTATAACATCACAAACATCATGAATCATCTGTTCTTCTTGTTTCTAGGTTCACATGGATCGAGACGGCGGTTCTAATGAACCGTCAGCTAGATTTGTAGATAGATCTTCAAGTACTTGTTGATTATCATGCTTGGAAACCATTATTAGGCATCTAGATCTTGATTATCATCATTAATTCTTAGTTTTAGGTTGATTTTATAAAGTTTGTAGATTTAGGGTCATAACTTCTGGGTTCGATTGACCATGTAAACCAAAAGGGTTTTATCCTAAACTCTCTAGATCATCAATTGGGGTCTAGACGACCATGTGGAAAGCAACAGGGATCAAAAATAGGGCTAAGGAATTTTTTTCGCATAGAAAGGGGTTTCGATTCGCATAACCATGCGAAGCGAAATGCTTTTCTGTTTCGCTTCGCCTGGTCATGCGAAGCGAAATGCTTTTCTGTTTCTCTTCGCCTGGTCATGCGAAGCGAAATGCGTTTCTATTTCGCTTCGCCTAGTCATGCGAAGCGAAATGCTTTTCTATTTCTCTTTGCATCCCACGCGAAGCGAAATAAGTACCTTGCGAAATTTTCCTACTTAGCAAAATTTTCAAGTTTTTGGACTAAATAGCTATTGGACTGTTTTAGGAATGATGGACTGTTTTACCCCTGGACTGTTTTGAATATATAAACCTTGTATTAATTGGTCTTATTGACTCTTTAATAGACTAAAAATTAACTTTTAATTTGTTAAAACTAAAATTTGCATAATTAATTAATCATTTATATTCAATTAAGTTAAGTAACTTGTAAATACTTAAAGACATATGTATATAACTTATCTTGTTTTAATTTTGTTTAATGATGACTCTCACAATCTTAAGGTTTGATTTCAGGGTCATAATCTTTATTGTACTCTCGAGATACCAAAGGATAAAGATGACAAGGTGTTTACATCTATGGTCAAGGGGCTCAAGCTGTCACCCCTTGAGTATGCCATAACTGCCAACCCGGCCATCTACTCTAAATGGGTCATAGACTTTTGGGGCTTTGCAAAACCTGCCGATGATGCCCTTTGTATTACAACAAAGGTTGCTGGAAAGGAGTTGATTATCATAGAAGGAGATATCAGGCGTGCTTTAAAGATAAAGGACAAGCCTAACTACACATATGAGAAAGGTGACAGGGCGAAGTTGAGCGAGTTTGTGACGAATATGGGTTACGATACAGAATGGAAGAGTCTGGAGAAGAAACACTTGCCCCCGTACTGGAGATTTATCTTTCATATTGTGACTCACTGCTTATCAGATTTGAGGGGCGGCTTTGACAGCATGAGGGTTGACTGGGTTCGTATTATGTTTTCATTGACAACTCGAGAGGAGTTCAACTATTCAAGGAGAATATTTTTGTGCATGATGGCAAACGCAAAGAATGAGTCCGCCTGGCTCATGTACCCAAGGTGATTTTGCAGGTATGATGGATGATTTCATTGAAGCTGGGAAGTGCTTGGAGCTCTTCCTTGCACCGAGTATAGAGGACGCAGTAGACAACGATGATATCAACTACTCGGCGAATCCTGACACGCCACTAGCTCAAGCTCAAGCTACTTCAGATGCCCAGCCCGAGATCCCGTTGCTGATCCAACCGCCGACTTGTCACAAGCAACACCAAAGAAGAAAAGAAAGACCCACATTGTGTCAAGTCGTGCCAGCATGCGCTATCTCAACTACCCATATCACGATGACTCACTGATCGTGTATGCAAAATACAATCAGGAGAACAGTTGTTGGGCGATCAGAAGATACAGCGGAGATCTCATCTACCTGACCCATCACGAGTTGAAGTCATTGCTAGAACTCGACATCAACTATCTAAGAAAAGCTATGGGCCGAGGAGAATATGATGATTAATTGGAAGGCTGGGTCACCACTCATCTACATCATTAATCAAAGGTGGGCTACAAAGACTTTGAAGTGAATAAAGGTCAAAAGTACAAGAACCCGAAAGAAATCGACCTAGCCATTGGAGAGCCACGAACTATGTGGAGATATAGGGCACCAAAGAACTGTCACATCATCTATCATGGTGAGCCTACATCCCTAACACTCTCCGAGACTTCATCGGTTGGGAATTCGATAACAACACTAGTGAGGCCGTCATCCACTGCAGAGACATGCATGAGATACGTGTGTTTAACGAGCATGAGCTAATGGGATTACACATGAAGGACGTGTTAAAGCTCTACCACTCACCGTTGGGAACCGTCGAGGATCCTGGTCGTCAGAACACCGAACGAATAGTTAAATCCTTCAACAAGTTCGTCAGAAGACTTGTTGAACTTCCACTATCCAAGAACGAATGCCTGGTGTACGACACCGACGGGTTCCAATACTAAAGACTAGAGGGAGATTGTTAGGTCCCGTTTTGTATATTTAGTCTTTTGTATTGGGTTACTTATGTATTTGGGCCTATTGGTCATTTTGTATGTATTGGCCCAAGGGAAATTGTAAAGAAGCCCATTGGGCATTAGTGAATGTAAACACTTCTCATGCATGCTTCCCTATAAATAGGAAGCATGGCATGAGAAGAACAAGCTTTTGTTAATTTGTTCTTTCTACATTTCCTTTTTCTCTCTATCTCTCACTCTTACTTTCCCTTAGCCGAAAATAAATAACTCAAGATCCGAGACCAAAAGGTTATTTAGTGTGATTTCCGCTAGCACCGGGTTTGGTTGATCCAAAGATAGTTGTTAGATCCACCCGCGTCGGAACCTACAATATATATTATGGTCAAGCTATTGATTAAAGTGGAAGAGAAATATGGATACGAGACGAGAGCTTCAGTCCACGTGTTTAGATTCAATGGGGAGAAAACTTCTAGATTATGTGTATTATTTTGCTATAAATTGGGACTTCATTGTATTTCATATGCGTATGTTTATCGATGGTGTAATCAACCACCCAAGGGGAGCTCTCCTTGGGTAGGATCGGTTCGTTTATTTTTACCAATATTTTAAACCGATTACAGAGTCGTTCATTATCCTTTATCTTATCTTTACATTATATGTTCAATCGTTTGATTTCATCGCACCCCGTCTCGATCGCTTATCAAGAAATGAATCCGCTTGTTTGTCGAATCCGACATTAGGGGACCTACAAGTATTAGTATAGATATAAAATATATAACTAAAAATTTATGAGCTAAATTATTCCTAGGCCAAAGTGTTAGAGGCATCAAAATATTATGGTTCATTTTGTGGGTTTGGTTATCGATTTTTTAAGAGTAAAGTGCCATTTTCATCTTTGTGGTTTGACAAATAATACGAATTTAGTCCAAAAAGTTTATTTTTTGCATATGGACCATCCACGTTTCCCAATTATTGCTAATTACATCCAAATCACTAACTCCGTTAAATTGAATTGTTAACTCAGGGGTAGACATGTCTTTTCACTCTTTCTTTATTACATGAGTACAGTTCCAAAATCGTCCCTAAAGTTTGGTCACATTTGCTAATTTCGTCCAAAATATTTTTCTTCGCAATTAGACCCTCGATGTTTCCCAACTGTTGCCAATTTCGTCCAATTTGTTAACTCGGTCTAATTTAACGTTAACTCAGAGGTGTTACTGTCCTTTTACATATTTGTTTACATTCTTATTATTATTACGCTGAGCTAAACCCCTTATATGACTAAAAATAAAGAAGAATAAACAAATGGATAATATATTGGATTCAAACATAGGAATCATGAAATGTTATATATGTTAGGGATGAGCAAAATCGGTATCGGTACCGATTGGTACCGGTACCGAAATTGGTACCGATTTGGTACCGTCGGTACAGAATTGGTACCAAGGTTTTGAGTTTTCGGGGCCGGTACGGTACCGGTATTTTCCAAATTTTACCTCAAATACCGGTACCATCCCGGTATGGGTACCGAACCCGACATTTCGGTACCGGTACCGGTGCCAAACATTTGCGATTTTTGGGATCGGGATTTTCGGTATCGGTACGGTACCAAGCTCATCCCTAATATATATCATCAAACAAACACATAATAACAATAATGTAAACAAACATGTAAAATGACAGTAACACCCATAAGTTAACGTTGAATTTAGACCGAGTTAACAATTTGGACGAAATTGGCAACGGTTGGGAAAAATCAAGGGTCTACTTGAAAAAAATTATTTTTGGACGAAATTCGCAAATATGACCAAACCTCAGGGACGATTTTGGCACTTTACTCATATAATAAAGAAATAGTGAAAAGACATATCTACCCCTGACTTAACGATTAAGGTGCTGTTTGTTTTTGAAGATAAAAACTGTCTGCAATGTGATTTCATCTGATTTCATGTCTGCAACTGAAGATGTGGTCTGAAGGTCTGCAATCTGAAAATATAATACTGTTTGTTTTATAAACCGGGTATCGTCTACATAAGCTGAAAATTAGTTACCTATTATATATATCACAGTAGATAGAAGTCATTTAACATCTGTAGACTAGTAACATAGTTGGTGGTGGGCGGTGGACAGTGGTGGTGGCGGACGGTGGGTGGTGGTGGTGATGGACGGTGATGGTGGTGGGTGGTGGACGGTGGGTGGTGGTATTGGACGATGGTTGTGGCCAACCGGTGGGTGGTAGTGGTGATGGATGGTGGTGGTGGTGGGTGGTGGTGGTGGTGATGGACGGTGGTGGTGGTGGTGGTGGGTGGTGGTGGTGGTGATGGACGATGGTGGTGGTGGGTGGTGGTGGTAGTGGACGGTGGGTGGTGGTGGTGATGGACGGTGGTGGTGGCAGACGGTGGCGGACGATGACGGTGGTGGTGGTGACGGACGGTGGGTGGTGGTGGTGGCGGCGGCGCACAATGGGTGGTGGTGGTGTTGGACATTGGGTGTTGGTAGAATGTTAAGTAGTGTGAAGATGTGTGTAAAAGTTAAACAATAGCTTCTTTTTTAGGACTATAAAAACAGTTTGCAGACCTTATTTAAAAAAAACAAATAGTCTTCAGAAGCTTATGTCTGCGCGCCTGCATACATAAACATCTTGCAGATGTTTTAAGGAGAAACAAACACTACCTAAATTTAACGAGGTTAGTGATTTGGATGTAATTGACAAAAATTGAGAAACGTGGAGGGTCCATATGCAAAAAATAAACTTTTTAGACTAAATTCGCATTATTTGCCAAACCACAAGGACGAAAATGGCACTTTACTCATTTTTAAAGGTTAGTTATATTAATTTTTTAAGCCCATTGAAGAATTCCTAAGCCCATGCGCCAGCCCTGTAAAAGATTTTTTAAGCCCAACGAACTCATCTGCAAATTGTCGAATGCTTCAGCTAATTACTTTTCCAGAATTCCAAGTCACCAAAGTTCTTGATCTGGACATCATGATCACTCTTTGACTTTACTAGCCTTGTCAATAACTATTTTCCTGTTTCTAAAAGTTATTATTATGCAGATGGGAGCTTCTTGGGCTGGAAGGCATTGTCTAACCATGAGTTCTCCCTCGGTGTCAAAGGCGTCATACCCGTATAGACAAGGAAACCGCAGTCCATAATGGTCAGCTCTCAATGAGCATAGTGGTAAATATTAAAATTATTAAGAAGAGATACAGTGACATTTTTTTTAACTGTAAAGAAAAAAAAATTGCATGTTTTTTATATGTAGTTTATAAAACCTTGGAGAAATTATTGATGGTACAGGACACAATCACACGGTTTAGAATTTAGATAAAGAACAAAAACAGAAGCATGGCTGGATGCTTTTTTTTCTTTATTATGAAAATTGCATATGAGCAAACAAGTACAGAAGCTTAAATAGAAGAAACAACAAAAGAGAAAACCATAGGTATGACAACAGAGGCATCATTTACAAACTGGATGATAAGATTTATTCAAAATAAAATGACTAAAAGTCGAGCAACTACGTGCATGTAGAAGCTTCCAAAGCCGTCCAAGAATACATGCATCTCACAGGATCGAATCATCCTCATTAATTTTCACCAAACCTTGAAGAGCCGAAGAAAATCAAGAAAGTGACCCATGACCAAAATTGATGAGAAGAACCCAACTGGATAACCAACCGAAATCCCTTCCCATGAAAACCAAGAATGTTTCTCATCTTCCTCGTATCTTCCTTCATCTCTTCCTTTGGGCCGTAGGATATCCTCAGGACACGTGACCCTAATTTGCATACCACATAACCCACTATTGTTCTCAAAATAACTCAACTCATTCATAGTGGTCATTTGCCCACCAACAGGAATCCTACCGGTCAACTATTTGTTGCTCACATCTAGAACTGAAAGTTCGCCAAGCTTCACTAGCGATTGGGGAATCGTACCTGAGATTTCATTGTGTGACAAGTCCAAGCTTTCTATGTTCTCTAGATTGCCGAAAGATGTTGGAATGTGACCAGAAATCATGTTGTGTGAAATATCAAGCTGTTTTAAGGCTTTTAGATTGCCCAACAATGGTGGGATTTCACCATATATTTTGTTGTGTGACAAATCCAACAAAGAATAGGCATCAAGGTTTCCATATGCTAGGCCTTGAAAAGATTTCTTCCAATTTACCATCAACTCCGTAGTCTCAAAAGTGACAAGATTATTGTAATGCAAAACGTTAAATGTCGTTGGAATGTTTACAATTCGGATCATCCCTTGGATTTTTGATATCTCTCTTGGAATACTTCCAGAAATGTTGTTATAATAAAGATCAAGAATTTGAAGATAACTTAAGTTGGAGATATTGCTGGGGATATGTCCTTCAAGGGAATTGTTTCTTAACACAAGAGCTTCAAGAGTAGGGATTAAAGGGAGAGTATCATGAAAATTCCCAGTAACATTGTTATCATGAATATCAAGAAGTTTAAGGTTCACCAATTTAGTCAAATTCCAAGGTAGATTGCCAGAAAACTTATTCCCACCTAAACAAAGATACTGTATTCCTTTTGGAAAACTTGTCGGTATCTTACCAGAGATATTGTTATATGACAAATCTAGTAACGCCAAATCAGATTCATCTCCAAAAACATGTAAATTGTCACCTAAAAAATTATTTCTTGACAGCTCCAAAAATACTAGACTATTAATCATGGAGATCGACATTGGAATTTGACCTGAAAGTTTATTTTCTGACAAAAAAAGAATATTGAGACTTTTGGAGTTGCCTATATTTTGTGGCAACTCCCCATAAAAATTGTTTTGGGACATATCAAGAAATCTTAAATGCACATTGTCAAATATACGTGATGGGATTGGTCCACTTAGGTTGTTTCCAGAAAGGGATAATGCTTGAATGTTCCTCTCGGCGAGCCAAACTGGAAATTTTCCTTCCAATTTATTCCCATTCAAATCAAGAAAAACTAAATCTATATGAGTTGAAACCCATTCAGGAATTTGACCTGAAATTCCACAATAAGGCATTATGATTTCTTTTAGACTACATCTTGGAACAATCTCAGCTTTGTTATTCTAGGTCAAATTACTTCCTTTTCCACCTATATGTAATGCCTTAAGAGTTCTGAATTTCAATAGCCAAGTAGGGATTTCTCCACTTAGCGTGTTCTCGAGTAGCAGAATGGCCACTAAGTTGCTCAAGTTTTGCATCGATGATGGTATTTGACCTGTAAACTTGTTGTAGCTCATGTCAAGTATCGTCATGTTAGGAAATGTTCCTGTGGATGTTGGAATTTGCATTTGAGAAAGCATTTTCAGACAAATCTAGTTCTTATTTCTAAAAGTTTACTTAGATTCTACAAGGTATAACCGAGTCAGGCTATTAAGGAGATACTTTGCTAATATCTCTAATAGGCATGGCTAGCTTAAAACATTTCGAGAATATTTAGCAAAAGAGTTAGAAGAGCTTGAGTAGGCTCGCAATTCTAAACAAGCCATATATATATATATATATAGAGAGAGAGAGAGAGAGAGAGGAGGGATATTGAGAACCATGTTGAGTTGTAAGAACTTAAAAACTTCATTTTATGCCACACATTTAATTAAATTGATTGGAATATGTGATTGAGATTAAATCTGGCAAAAAGGTCAAAGTAGGAGAGAGAATAAAGATGTAAGTGGTTACACTAACTTTTACTTCCGTTACACATGTGTAAAAAGTCGACTCGGTGCGTAAAAAATTCTGTAATTTTTTTACGTATATGTAACCTATATATATTACGCATGTGTACAAAAAATTCGAAAAAAAAATCGTTACACTGAGTTCTTAAAACTCAAAGGGGTTCTCATTTGAAATCTCCCATATATATATATATATATATATATATATATATATATATATAATCAGAATCATGTGAGAACTTTTTGAGAATTGAGAAGAATAAGAACCATTTTAGACCACAAAACACCCAAAAATAATTAAAAAAATCATAAAACAAAAAATAACAAAAAAGTAAAAAAAAAACCAAAATTCTTCTTTATCATCTCGGTTTTGTAAAAAAAATTTCTCGGTTTAGCTAAATTATACATATATGTACACACATATTTTTTTATACATATATGTTGTTATAATTTAAGGTAAATGATAATATACATATGTGTACTTACGTAACTAGCTAGATATTAAATGAAACTATACACATGTGTATATGTATAATACGAATTAAATTTTTTTTTTTGTGTTTTTTTATGAATCCGGAATGAAATATAAGAATTTTGGTTTTTTTTACTTTTTTAAAATTTTTGTTTTTTTTGTTTTTATAATTTTTTAAATATTTTTTAGAGGTTTTTTTAGTGGTTCAAAATATTTATCAAAGTTCTTAATTTGCAAAAGGTTCTCTTAGTATCCTTACCATATATATATATATATATATATATATATATATATATATATATATATATATATATATAGGATTTGGTTTATTTCAGAAGTGTTTTCAAGGAGAGAAGTACGAGAAGTCATTATAACCAATCACAATTTTTCTTTTAATTTTATCTTTAATTTATATAAAAAGGTATAGTTGTAATCTCCACAAATTTGTGTATATGGTAACTAGTAAATGTTGTAGGAAGTTTCAAATAAAAATTATTTTTATTTTCCTTAAATATTTGCAAGAGGATACTCATTAAAAAATGAAATTATTTATAAATGTTGTACATGAAAACCAACATTTTAAAATAAGTATAATACTTATCAAACTTATGCGAATCATGAAAAGTAACATAAAACGAATTTTTAATGCGAATCATGATAAGTAACATAAAACGATTAAAGTAACATAAGTATAATTTAAAACTTTTGCATCTGATATAACCTCATTGTGTTCTAACCCCTCACACATTAGATAAAACACATATCTAACATAAATCAACTTACAAATCTATGTTTTTATTACTTTTTTGTTTTTATAACAAACAAACAATCATTTTTTTAATTTCGAATTTAACCATGTTTTATTATAATATATTCATAATTCAAATTCTCATAATCGATATTGATCTATTTATAGATTATTAACAAAAAAATATACATCTATTTCATTTTATTTTAGTTTCGATATTTTTATCCAAATTACGCATACACACTTTGAAATACCACCTACACGGTTTATAAATGAACCTACACAAGATAAAAATTACGTGTACACAATTCGAATACCTCTTACACAGTATATATATGAACCTACACATGATAAAAATTACACATACATAATTTAGTATACCACATACACGATGCACTTATGAACCTACATAGTACATACATGAATGTACATACGATAAAAATTACACAAGCAATTCAAAATACCACCTATACAGTACATCAATGAACCTACATAGTATATAAATGAACCTACACACGATAAAAGTTACACATACAAAATTCAAAATATCTCTTACAAAGTACATATATGAACCTACACAAAACAAAATAATCATTTCTTTATTACATTAAACTACATATAATAAATAACGGATAATATTAATAACCTACACTTGTAAAATTTTTACATACACATTCGTGATACTGCCTACACAATACATATATAAACCCTACGTAGTATAAAATGAACTATTTTTATTTTTCACATTAAAGTACAAATAACATATCATATAATAGCTTACAATTGTAAAATTTTCACGTACACAATCGTGACTTCACCTACACAATATGTGAATCTGTGCAGGCAATACATGATTTTGATGCATTTGAATAAGTATAATTGAAGACATTATGGTATGTGATTAAAATTTATATTTGTTTAACATTAGTTTGATTAATAGTGTCAATTAAAAAATTTACATGTAACTTTCAATTAGTTAGTAATAATAACAATTAAATGATATTAATGACTTAAGTTTCACTTTAAACACTCCACAAATTAAAGACCTAACTACCCTTATTAATTAAATTTTTGGTAAATTGATATCTTCATAATTACAAGTTTACCTTAACAAATCTAATACATTGATTACACATAGCCAATGTTAATCAATGGTTCAGAATGATTTCTCGCACTTCTCCCTATAACTTGACTTCTCGCATGATCCATCCCCTATATATATATATATATATATATGGGTGATATCAAATGAAAACTTCTCTTCTAGAGAAACTTAAAATCTTCTAAAGAATTATTTTTAACTTTTAAAAAAATTCATTTATGTAGTTTCTTTTGTTTTTCTTTATTCTTATAAATTGATATTGTTCCTGTAGGGCCCGGTTTTGTGTATTAGTCTTTTGTATTTGTTTAGTCCGTTAACGTTGTATCTTGGTAGCTTGTCGGTTTTGTATGTTTAGACCTGAGACCTTGTATGCTTGAGCCCAATAGGCCGTTAATAAGATATGGATCATGGAGTGAGTTGTACTATAAATAGTGCAACCACACCATGCATACTAAGCTTTTGCAAAATAAACTATCTTATCCATTTTTACCAACTTTCTATCTACTCTCTTTCTCTCCCATAAAACCGAAAATAACCGAACACTCCAAGATCCGAGATCTTGGTTAGCTACTATTGATTTCCGCTAGCTAGTGGTCCATATTAATTCAAGAACTTAGTTGTTTGTTCCGTTTCGGGACCTACAATTGGTATTAGAGCTTTCGACTCTCTAGTTGTAGTTCTTGGGTCACAACCTTGAGTCTTGATCTTGTTTGAGTGTTTGAGACGTGCGATTTTGCAAAAATTGTGGGTTACAGCCTTGTGAAGAAGGTTACGGGTTTCCAAAGTGTCGTTGCAAGCTTAAAGATTTGTGTTAAAGGTGTGATTAAGAGTGTTCATGTGTTACTCGAGTTTGTGGGTGTACTAGTTGTAAGGCAAAAAATGTAACTTTCGATATCAAAGTACGAAACCCGTTATATATTTACAGTCAAGTTAATAATTAATGTGGTAGAGAAATCCGGATACAAGACTAGAGCTTCGCTGCACGAGTTTAGCTTCAACGGGGAGGAGATCTTCTAGATTATTTGTGTTTTTGGCTATAAATAGAACTTGTATGTTATGTTTATGTGTGTGCTGTAAGGTGTAAATCACCTACTCAAGGGGAGCTCACCTTGGGTAGGGTCGGTTCGCTTAATATATATATTGATTGTTCCTTTATTTTATCTTTATATTATTTATGTTCGGTCGTTTGATTCAACACACCCGTCTCGAAGTGCAAAAGCTGTTCACGCGTTAGATCTGACCATTTGGGACCTACAAGTGGTATCAGAGCGGGTTTGAATCAACTGATTCAACTTTGTTCTTGATATTCGGGCTCTATTTTCATGATTACCCGAACCGAGATGTTAATTTCTTGAAGACCCGTTGAAGTTTTGAAAATAAAGTTGGAAATAATCGTGCTAGGAGTTCGTCTTGGTAGATCCGGCGTTTTATGGACCATTCCGTCGTGCACCATAATTCCAGCGAGCCGGGTTCTTCTCCATTGACGATTCCATAGATTGGAGACGTAAAAATCAAACTCCGATATTTGGTGAATGTCGGTTATCTCTGATTTGTTGCAAATGTGGGATGAAGACGGTGGCCGGTGGCTGGAATCCGGTTTTTCGGCTTTGGGTTACGCCGGTGATATGTGGAATATCACTTGGCGTCTAAAGCTGTTGGGAACTGAAACTTTTTTTAGGTGAATGATTTTCCGGTGATTTTTAAGCCGCGAAGATTAACAGCGGTGGCGGTGGTGGTTGCAATGGTGGCGGTTATGGAGGAGGTGGTGGTTTATGTCAATGATGAGTGTTGTTCAGATACGGTGGCCGGCGGCTTTTAACCACATGTTACGAATGGCTGAGTACCGGATATGGAGATAGATGATTTCGGTGAATGTACCTGGTGATATCACCGAGCTCTTTTCCCGTGAATGTTTTCCGACAGGGGTGACCGGCTATTTTCTGGCGGGAGATTAAAGAGACAGCGGCTTCCAAAATGCCACTAGGGTTTGTCCTTTTCTAATGTCTCATGCTATTTTTTTTTTTGTAATTTTTGGGCTAGCCATAATATAGGCCAAGGCCATATTATAAACAATTGTTGTGGGGCTTCTAGTCCAGCCCATTGCTTCCTATTTGGGTTGCTGGGATTATTTTGTTTGAGCATGTGCTAGCGAAATAATTTTGGGCGTTGAAATTGATAATTTTCAGATTGAACAAACTGAAGAAAGTCAAATTCGATCGGGTTTTTCGTCATTGTTGGACCGTGTTCAAAGCGTATTATTTCCATTATATTTTCAAGGCGCTTAAAAGGGAAATAATAAGCTTTGTCATTTGATCGTTGTCCCTGGTATTTCATCAAGCTCGTCTTAACCAATATTGTTTAAAGATCCGAGATGGATAAAGAAACGAGAACTCTTTCATGAATGAATTAGGTGGACCATACCTTGAGGGGGTGATTGAAGAATCTCCGGTTTATCAGGTTGAGTTGCGAAAGTGCGAGACATGGTTTGACAATGTTTTGATATCATAAGTCAAGGGGGTGATTATAAGGCTAAAAATGTGACTTGCGATATTAAAGTACGAAACCCGTTATAAATTTACGGTCAAGTTAATAATAAATGTGGTACAGAAATCCGGATACGAGACTAGAGCTTTGGTGCACGAGTTTAGTTTCAACGGGGAGGAGATCTTCTAGATTATTTGTGTTTTTGGCTATAAATAGAACTTGTATGTCATGTTTATGTGTGTGTTGTAAGGTGTAAATCACCCACTCAAAGGGAGCTCACCTTGGGTGGGGTCGGTTCGTTTAATATATTTCATCACTCTTTAACCGACAACGAGATCATTCCTTTATTTTATCATTCCTTTATTTTATCTTTATATTATTTAATTCGAATCGAATCGAGTATTTTACTCGACTCGATTTAATTCGAATCGAATCGACCAGTTCACTCGACTCGATTCATTTCAGTCGAATCGACCTGTGCACCCGACTCGATTCGTTTTCAGTTGACTCGAGTCAGTCACCCGATTCGATTTGTTTACACTAGTCCAAAGCAGCCTTCTGTTCAAGAGTTGGGGTATGTTTGGCAAAACTAGTTGGTAGCTGTAGCTGGAAGCTAGTGGCTGGTGGCTTGAAGCCGGTAGCTGTAGCTTTTTAGATATATTTAGATGTTTGGCAAAGTAGCTGGAGCTTTTAATAAATTATATAAAATTACCAAAATGGGCATAACTAACAAAAAATAATATTAAATGTACTTATTTTGGAAGGTTATTTAAGTAATTAAAAAACTAAAAGCTTGTAGACTTTTCTAAACACTACTAGTAGGAGCTTCAAGATTTAAGCTTTCTATCATGACCTAAAAGTTTCAAGCTCCTTAAACCAAATAAGTCTTTTAATTGAGTATGAGATTTTTCTTAAAATCTTGAAGCTTGAAGCCCCTAAAAGCTCCTTGCCAAACATACCCTTGATCTTCCAACCTGATTTACATAATGACAAACGATTTTGAGCTGTTGAAAAGCTGTCTGTTGCTTGAAAATGAAGCAGGAACAACCACCAAACCTCCCAAACTAATGACTTTTGAAAGAAATTTTGACAATTTTAAATGGAGGTTCAAAAATTATATCAAGATGACCGATATTACTCTTCTAAGATCCCTAGAAGTTGGCCCTCATGTACCCATGACTATTCATAGAAAAAAGAAGTAGAACCATTGTGAAATCATTATACGTCTTGGGCTCTATAATGGGCCAACGCCCATAACCAGATTAGCATAAGTATTTCAGCGCCTGACAGGCGCACGTAGGCCTGTAAACGAACTGAACGGTCGGTGAACTATTTATGAAGTGTTTAGCGGAAAGTTCGTTTAGGTTCGTTTATTTAATAAAAGAACGAACATGAACCAAAAATTTGTGTACATTAAATTAAACAAACGAACATGAACACATGCTCCATTCGTTCATATATGCTCATGAACGTTTGTTTATGTATTAATAGAAAATAATTACATATTATCTGGATAGGTCATATGCTTTAAGGTTTTATATTTGTTAATTTGTGTTCATTTAAGAGTTTTCATTTAAGTTTGTTTATATTTGTGTTTATTTACACTTGTTCATGCATATTTGTTTATCTTTGTTCAGTTATGTTTATTTAGCTTTTAAACAAATGAAAATAAATGTCCATTTTTAAATAAATGAACATGAACATAAATATTCGTTCGATTAAGTGTCCGTGTTCTTTAAAAGTTAAATGAACGACCACGAACTTGCCCTTGTTTGTGTTCATTCGATTCGTTTACAGGCTTTCATTATTCACATTGATGAATACATCGGTCTTAATATCTAGGCTTTTGTTGATTATTTGTGTTCATTTGTGTTCGTGAACCGTTCGTGAATACATTAATTTCCTTAATGAACGAACACGGACATAAAATCTCGTTCGGTAAGTGTTCGTAAACTTTTCATGAACACATTATTTTCTTAATGAACGAACATGAACAAAGCCTTGTTCGTGTTTGTTTGGTTCATTTACAGCCATGGGCGCACGAGAAGGACAAACAATGAGTGTGGGGAAAAGATACTTATTTAACTTTCTTAGCCAATCAAATTAAAATACTTTACAATTTTCTTTTTATATATTTTTTCTTTAATTAAGTTTAATTCAATATGGAATCATTACACACTATAGTGGTTTTGGTCGGTGAAAGACATCTTGTCTATGTGGCGGGACATTTTTAGTCACTTTTTAGCGAGTGTGAAAAAATAAAAACACTAGCGTGACACCACTTTTCACTCATATGGTTTGAGACCATTAGACGTAGCATTAGTTGCTCCAGTGTTGCATTTTTTTAAACATAAAACTATTTTAAATAAGTGATTTAAGTAAAATATATATTAATCGTAGTCACTATTTAGTGTATTATTTAAAAACTGACCATAGTGATTCATGAGTTTGAAGCTTACCAAGAGCCGGGCTTAGAACTCCATTAAAATTGTTGTCACTTAGTCTGAGATTTTGAAGAGACTTGAGCTCGAAAAGTTGAGGAGGAATCGGACCATGGAAATGATTCATATTTAACCATAGTGCATTCAAATTTCGAAGAGACCCTAGTTCAGGTGGTAGTTCCCCTTCTAGATTGTTACCACTGAGATCAAGAACTTGAAGAGATTCGAGTTTGAAAAGCTGAGAAGGAAACGGGCCTTGTAAATTTTTACCACTTAATATTAGAGACGTCAAATTCCTAAAAGACGCTATTTCAGGTGTTAGTATCCCGTGGAGAAGGTTATTACTACGATCAAGAACTTGAAGAGATTTGAGTTTGAAAAACTGAGAAGGAATCAGATTTTGTAAATTGTTACCACCTAACATTAGCGATGTCAAATTCCTTAAAGACCCTATTTCGGGTCTAAGTATCCCTTCGAGCCAATTGTAACCGAGATCAAGAACACACAGAGATTCGAGTTTGAAAAGCTGAGAAGGAATTGGACCAACAAAACGGTTATAACTTAACCGCAGCGTGGTCAGTTTTCGGAAAGACCCAAGTTCGGGACCTAGTTTCCCTTCAAGCAGATTGTAGCTCATGTCCAAGTAGTGTAGATTCGTCAGCCCAAAAACTTGCCCGGGGATGGAGCCGTTGAACAAATTTTCATGCATGTCAAGGTGAACCAGTTTGGTGAGATTTGCAAACCCATCTCTAGGGATCTCGCCTTGCAAATAGTTGTTGGAGATATTAAGTTTTTGCAGTGACCTTATATGAAAAAGCGGAGCCAAGATATTGGAAAATACAGCATTGGGAAATACTGGATACGAAAATAAGGGAACAATCAGAATTTGGATATCTGGAGTAGAGTAAATGACTACGCCATTCAAGTGGAGTTCCGTAACAGTTTTGGCTTTGGCGCATGCAACCCGCTCCCAAGAGCAACAATCAGAATTTGGATCCCATGATTTTAGTTGTACGGGATGAAAATAAGTAGAATTGGTGACGGTAGTGAGGGTGGATTTGAAGTGAAGAAGTGCTTGTTTTTGATGGGGAGGACAAGAGCATGATGGGATTGGAATACAAATATGAAGAAGCTTGATAATATTACCAGTGATGTGCTTACAATGGTGGCCATGATGATGGTTTATGGTTTGATTCATTTGCACAAGCAACGTTCGTTATATATAGGGAATGAGAATATGTGGGGTCACTTTTCTTTGTTTTTCTTGAATCGGGAATAATATACCCTTATTCTTGAACCGAGTACAAGTTATCAAGCATTAGTCACACGAATGTTCAAATGTACTATTTTATAATATAACTAGCTTGTTAGTTTATCCATTTAAAAGTATGGATTGAATTATTTAACTATTAAAGTGTTTATTTTTTATCATAAATAATTTAAGTGTTATACACAATTTGATTTGGTACAAAAACTAATCCTATTATAAAAAATAAATTAAAAATGGTACTAATGTGGAAAGAATTTGCAAGGACGATTGTATGGCTAACATAAAACAAGTTTCATTCTTTTTCTTCTTCTTCTTCTTTTTTTTTTATTCTTTTAAATATAAATATGTTGTGAGAGATAACTGAATGTATTTTTAAGCGTTTTAAGAATTTGCATTGGAATGATATTTTAGTTTTAGGTTAGTAATTGGATTTACACTTTCACAGTGATATATAATAGATAATAGGTTAGACATCTAAAAAACTATTGATGGTAGTGATATTTTTCTCATGTAACGATATTTTGACACAATTTCATTGGAACTAAAACTAACAAGAATTTGTATGATTCACCCATTACTTTCATTTGAGAGTGAATCACTATTTACTAGCACTAGACGACGATATTCATCTTGAAAATTATGTATAACTAGGTGACTTATCCGGCGTTTTGTGCCGGACTAGTGATGTTTGGCTGTTTATACACGCGTTGCGACAATAATTCAACATGAATTCGGTTGGTATAGGGTTACACAACCGAAACTAAACAAAAAAATAATAATAATTCGTCAGTACCTAGATACATCAAATTAACATATTTAAAAAAACATGCATTGAGGCAGAGATCCGACGTGAATATGGTATAATAGCAGCATTCATATAGCTTATGATACAGAAAATAATATAATGTAAAATGATTTTTAGGTGGTTGGTAAAACTCAGACGTTGCGGCTGTGAATTGACGCAAATTGGATATGTATCGAATAGGCTCGTTGCGATATCAGAAATAAGCGTAGATAATAATTTCGACAAATAAACATATTCAAAACAGAAAAACAAAAAAAAAATAACAAAAAAAAACCAAAAAAAATTCAAAGAAAGGTCTCCATATAACCCAAAAAAGTTATAAAAAACAAATAAAATAAATAAAAAAGAAAACAAAAAAGGCAAATTGGAAATAAATAATCCAACCTTTTGTGTATTGGCCGATAATAATCTCACCTTTAAAAATCACTAACAGCGGTCCAACTTTTCAACTATTTTTTTCTCTATGGTCTTCCGTTAAAAAACACTTAACGCCGTTACGTTTTCTTTCCAAGTTTCAAATCGATACTTTAGGGATTTGATTGAAGAAGGATACGAGTCAACTAATGTTAAACTTATCTCGAAACGGTGATCCAAACGACGAAACGGTGTTTCAATTCGGGTGTTTGAATTTCCGATTAACAAAAATCAATCCATTCGATGCATCATTTCGAGACAATTTTACATCAGTTGACTAGTATCATTCTTCCGATCAAAAGCCTTAAAACATTGGTTTGAAACTTGAAAAAAAGCGTAATGGTGTTAAGTGTTTTTTTAACGGATGACCATTGAGACAAAAATAGTTGAAAGGTCGGACTGTTGGAAGTAATTTTTAAAGGTGAGATTATTATCGGCCAATACACAAAAGGTAAGATTATTTATTTCCAATTTATCTCAAAAAAATATTCAAAGAAAGAAGACATCCACATAACCCATATAAATTATAAAAAAATTGCTAGAGATTTGTCTTGAACTTGCACACCCTCCTTCTTCTAAATTCCTAAACTCTAACAACTCATCAACAACCAATATATCAAGTTATAAGAATTAGTTAAATGACAAAATGATTTATATAAAAGTAAAACTAAACTAATAAAATATTAAAAAAAGCTTTTTTAACACAAAACTTCTCAATTATATTAATTAATAGATAATATTATTTATGCTTTCTTTTCCTCTCACATGTTATGCATGAAACAAAATTAGTAACAATATATATTTTATACACAATTTTGAATTTTCTTTCTAGAACATCTAAATTAACTTGACTTCAAAATCACGTTGCATGAGATAGACACCCCAGGTAATCGACAACAATCCTTGTGGTGCTTGGCTTGAGTGTATTTAATGTCGTTGTAAGTATGTGAAGTCATGAGTAAACGATATTGTTTTATTATTTAGCAAGTTGTTTTAGTCTATTACATTATTTTGTTTGTATTTCTGGTTCAAATCAATTGTTTTGGTAAGTTATAAAAATGATCATATTTTATTCATCGACACGTTGGTTTACTCTATTCACTCATTTCCTTAGTACTTGTAATCCAAAATCGATTGTTTTGATTGAACTAAATGGTTGACACTAATTATCAGGCCCAGCCCAAGGGAAGGGCAGGGAGGGCAATGTATCTAGGCCTACTCTCTCGAGAGGCCCATATTTTATATATAATTTTGTTTTAATACAAAAACTTATAAAATGACTCTTTGGTTGAATGGAAAGTGTTATAGACAATGGAAACAAAGGTCATGGGTTTGATGCCTACAATTAGCGGGTTTTTTCATAGATATCTTTTTTTATTATAGAAAAAAACTTTTATTTAATATGTCATTTTAGTAACATTTTATTTATTTGATTGTTTTGGGTTTTTGAAAGACAATCTTATTGGTAAAATTGTAAAATTATCTATTACATAATTGAGAACCCGATTTTAGGGGTCCATTTTTTTACTCGTCGCAGGCCTCAAAATTTTAGGGTTTCTCAGAGACGGCCCTTCTAATTATATAAAAATTGTCAGTTAATTTGATAACAAAACTTGTTTCTTTTAGTGCATTGAATATATATTATTCTTTTAAGTATCTAAAAACTAATATTGCAAGATATTTAATTTGATCCCTTCCTTTGTATTTTCTGATAAATGTTAATAATCAATTGCTTGTGGTTTTAATTATATATGTGTTGAAAGCAATTATTTCTAGTAGTTTTAATTGTTGGGACTAATGTTCTCAAAAAAAACATCTTCTAAAATGCTTATATTTATCTCTAAACATGGCACGTCACATGAGATCGAGAGACGCAGTAATTGATAACATATGTGTCGTTTATTAGAATGTAAAAAATATCATAGTATATGTGATCGAAAATAAGAGTGAGCTACAAGCATGGACAATATGTTTTTGTCTATTCACTTCCTTTTGTTTATTTATTTATTTGGGTATTTGTAATTCATAATTATTTGTTTGTGGTTTTAATTCGTATATGTGGCTGAAATTTATTGTGTCTAGTAGTTTTTATCGGTGAGAGTTGAGACTAGTGACTAAATTATAAAATGTCTTATAAATGATTTATAACTTTTTTGTATTTAGTTTCTAAAGCATGAGGCCTATGTTGCTTCAACGACACATCATAAGGTCATGAGGTGAAGTCTTTGATAACAACACTTGAATCGTTTTATGGGACTGAAAATAATATTGTTGTAAGTATTATAAAATTTTTTACGAAAATAAGAGTAAACTACAAGTTTGTTCTTGTTTAATTATTGGGAAGTTGCTATAGTCAGATTTCTTATTTTTTTCATATTTGTGGTTCATAATCAAATATTTATGTTTTTAATGTATATGGGGTTCAAAACAACTATTTCTTATAGTTTTAAATTTTGAGACGAGACCAACAGTTTATAAATGTCCTTAAATTAAAGTTAATTACACTAATGGTCCATCTTGTTTGGTCATACTACAGAATAGTTACCACTTTTCTAAAGTTACACGTATCATAAATGGTTTTTGGAATGAATGACGATTGACATTTTTCTTAAATTTGAAGAAAATTACCAAAATAATCTTAATAATTAAAAAAAATAATAATAAAGAAGCAAATATTAGGAAATTAGTGGAACCTACATAAAAAAATATAATGAAAATAAAAGAAATATTAATTATGGGACCTAGGTGCCATTAAACAAGAATAAAAATATAACCCCCACCCTAAATTAATCCGACAAACCTTTGAATGCATCAAATCCTTTGAATGCATCTACTTTCAGACCAACATCTTCTCGAATTGAAGTAATCTACTTACAAATTTGGTTTGGTCGAATTGAACAAAAGGTTGGACGGGTATCTAGGATTGGTCTTTTGAGTGAAATCAAACTTGAATGATCGATATTGATGAAACCCGAAAGCAGGGGCGGGCCATGGCCAGTAAAAACAAATTAAGGCTTTAGGCCTGTTGGGTCTCGTTTTGTTTATATTAAGTCTTTTGTATTGTTTAGTATGTTTGGGCTTCTCTTGTAATAAATAAGTTGGGCCTGAGGCCTTTGTACTTAAGCCCATTGGGTATTTATGTAATTTAACCAAGTCTCACACCATGCTTGCCTATAAATAGCAAGCATGAATATGAGACATACAAGCTTTTTGACAAACAAGTTTCTAAGTCTCTCTCTCTCTCTCTCTCAAAAGGCCGAAATAACATACACCACAAGATCCGAGACCAAGGTGACTTGATGTGATATTCCGCTAGCTCCAAGTTTGGTTGATCCAAGATAAAGTTGTTAGATCCGACCCTTTCGGGACCTACAAGGCCCATACTTAATTAAGGCTTTCAAATCCAAAAAAAAGTTATATATAAATATAATATAATGGGTAAAGTAAAATTAAAGTAATGTATTGGTATGGTGGTAGGCTTAGGTATTACTAAAGTATTGGTCATTAGTTCAAAACTTGTAATAAGCAATTTTTTTCTTAACAATTATCATGAAAATGCCACAAAATCTTATTTCGTTTTAGGCCTCCAAATTCGTTGAGTCCGAGCCCGAATGAACTAGAACCGAAAGAAATTCGAATACAAAATGTACTCATAATGCGAATTTAAAGGACTTGCTGGTAAATCTCTCAAAGTAAAAGAGTGAAGAGAGAAAATTTTTAAAAAATCATGTTAGTCTTTTGAAATGAAATCGGGTCAGGTACAAGTTATTTTGCCACGTTTTGTTAAGAACCCATATTAATGGTTGTCTTTGTGTTGGTAGTGGTCTTTCTCATGTTTTAGCCGTTTAAAATATGAATAAGATTTGAACAATTAGGTGTTTTTCCCACCTGCAAAAGATATATGCCTGTTTTAGCAATTTTTGTAAGCAGCCTTTACATGTAAAAAAGCTGTAATAATTTTCCGTTTATAAAAATAAGAGTGATTATCAACTGACCAAATGATTAAGAACCTAACTATGTAGCAATGTTTGAACTTTATATTCTTCTTTACTAGTAGTTATTAAGCTTTATGAAATGATTACAACTTTTTATTGATAGTGTATATAACATTGTATGATTACAAACCTTAAGACCTTATATTTTACGACTAATAACAAGAATCCTCCAGAGAACAATTTGCAAAGAATCGATCATCGAAGAGACTAGAAATTTGCACCAAGTTATTAAGAGCCTAAGAAAATCCAAAAAGTAGCCCATGATCAAGATTGATGAGAAGAACCCAACTGGGAAACCAACCCAAGTTCCCTCCCATAAAAGCCATGATTGTTTCTCGTCTTCATCATCTGTTCCGCCTATCTGCAGCCTTGTCACCTGAGGACAAGTAACCTGGATCTGCATACCACACAAACCGCTGTTGTTTTCGAAACCAGCCATAGTGTCAAATTGCTTGCCAGTGGGAATCTTACCTGTTAGCATGTTATTGCTCACATCTAGAACTGTGAGCTGGCCGAGCTTCACTAGCGAGTGAGGAATAGAACCTGAGATTTCATTGTGTGACAAATCCAAGCTTTCAATGTTCTCTAGATCACCCAAAGACACCGGGATATGCCCAGAAATCCTGTTGTATGAGATATTAAGCAGTTTTAGGGATCTAAGTTTACCCAACGATGACAGGATTTCACCACTTATATTGTTGTATGACAAATCCAACAAAGAGTGGATGCCATAGTTACGGACTACTAGGCCTTGAAAACATCCCTTCCAATTCACAATCAAGTCCCAGCTCCAAGAATAAAAATAATCTAAATATAGATTGTTCAAGCGTGTAGATTTGTTGAAAGGTTCAATCATTCCTAAAAGATCTGCTATTTCTTTTGGAACACTTCTAGTCAAGTTGTTATGGGAGAGATCAAGAATTCGGAGAGAACTGAGGTTGGAGATATTTCTAGGGATATAGCCTTCAAGGGAATTGTTTCTTAAGACGATAACTTCAAGAGTTGGGATATGTGGAAGTGTCTCATGGAAACTCCCGGTAATATTGTTTTCAGGGATATCAAGAATTTTGAGGTTAATCAATTTAGTAAAATTCCAAGGAAGATTTCCACCAAAATTATTCCACCCTAGATAAAGAAATTCGATTCCGGTAGGAAAGTACACAGGGATCTGACCAGAAAAATTGTTGTGGGACAAATCTAGGTAAAATAGATCAATCTTGGATATGGATATCGGAATTTGTCCTAAAAAATTATTTTTTGACAGATGAAGAAAGTTCATGCTTGTAGCTTCACCTATACTTTCAGGCAACTCCCTGGAAAACTTATTCTGAGACAAATCAAGAAAACGTATATTCGCACTATTAAATAGATGAGGTGGGATTGGCCCCATGACATTGTTTTCTGATAGATTTATTATTTCAAGTTTCCCATCTGTGAGAAAATCTGGGAATCTTCCTTCAAGTTCGATCTTGCCTAGATCAAGCGCAAGCAAGTCCTTCTGTGTTGAAATCCATTTGGGAATTTGACCAGAAATATTACAAGAAGGCATATAGAGCATGTGCAGACTGCACGTCGGAACAATCTTAGCTGCGTTATTCCAAATCAAGCCGCTCCCACCAATGAACAATTCTTTGAGAGATGTGATTTTGAATAGCCAAGTTGGGATTTCAGCCCATACTATTAAAATCATGGAACTCGACTTCCGATTGTTGCTTTTGGGAGCGTGTAGATTGCACCGGAACCAAAACTGTCACAGAGCTCCACCTGGATGGCTTAGTTGTTCCGCTTCCTGATATCAATCCCACTCCGGTTTTTTCCGATATCTTGGCTCCGCTTTTTCGTATCAGGTCACTTAAGAAGCTTGATATCTCTCACAATTATTTTCACGGAGATATCCCTGGAGATGGGTTTGTGAATCTCACGGAATTGGTTTACCTTGACATGCAAGACAACAATTTCAACGGCTCCATCCCAAGCCAACTTTTTTTGTTGACGGATTTACGCTACTTGGACTTGAGCTACAATTTTCTCGAGGGGAAACTAGGACCTGCACTTGGGTCTTTTCGAAGATTGACTACATTGAATTTTAGTAAGAATTCTTTCGAGGGTCGAGTTCCTTCTCAACTTTTCGATCTTGAATATCTACGAGTTCTAGATCTGAGTTATAATTTTCTTGAGGGGAAATTAGAACCTGAATTCGGTTCTTTCCGAAACTTGTCTACACTTTGGTTAAATCTCAATAGTTTCCATGGTCTGATTCCTCCTCAATTTTATGAACTCAAATCTCTTCAAGATCTTCGTCTGATTCATAATAATCTTGAGGGGGAACTAAAACCTGAACTAGGGTCTTTTGGGAATTCGACGTCCCTATGGTTAACTAGCAATCATTTCCATGGTCTGATTCCTCCCCAACTTTTTGAACTCAAATCTCTTCAAAGTCTTCATCTAGGCAATAACAATCTTGAGGGGAAATTAGGACCCGAAATAGGGTCTCTTATCTGACGACCCTATGGTTAAATAACAATAGTTTCCATGGCCCAATTCCTCCTCAACTTTTCGAACTCAAATCTCTTCAAGATCTTGATCTAAGTGACAATAGTCTTAACGGGAGTTTAAGCCCTGAAGTTGGTAAGCTTCGAAATCTTGAAACACTTTTCTTGAACGCTGATTTTCTTTCTGGAAAAATACCTGAAGAGATTGGAAACTTAACCATGTTAAGGGCATTTTCCTTACAAAAGAATATTTTCTCTGGTGTAATCCCATCCGCAATTGTAAACCTCAAGAAACTAGAGGTTCTAGATTTGTCTGAAAATTCTTTCTCAATGCAAATTCCAAACTTCATAGGAAGAATACCGAGCATGACCGCAATTGACCTGAGCAAAAACCAGTTCACTGGGCCAATCCCATCGTCAATGCAAAACTTAAGCAAATTACGAATCCTTCGGCTCCACGACAACATGCTCATCGGAGAAATCCCAACTTGATTATTCGAAATCAGAACTCTAGATGCTCTGTTCATTGGAGGAAAGGGAAACCGCTTGTTTTGTAATAACAAAGCTAAGGTTTTCCCAAGATGTAGTCTGCGTATGTTAAGTATGTCCTGTTGTAACATTTCTGGTTGGTTTCCAGATTGGGTTACGTCACAGAAACATATGCATATGCTTGATTTGAGCAAAAATTAAGTAGAGGGCAGATTCCCATATTTTCTCATTGACACTAAAATTGAAGTAATATAAACCTATCAGAAAACAACCTCAGCGGATTACTCCCACCTCGTTTATTTGGTTCCGTGAATTTACTATCCGTTGATCTGTCTCAAAATAATTTTTCTGGGGAGTTGCCGGAAAATATAGGTAACGCCAAAAGGATTGAGCTACTTAGTTTGGCGGAACATAACTTTTCAGGACAGATTCCAGTTTCCATTTCCAATATCAATAACCTACGGCGTCTGGATTTGTCCAACAACAGATTTTTCGGTGTCAATTTTCCTAGCTGGGGGGATGAATCTAATTTGTATTTCTTAGATATTTCCTACAACAATTTATCTGGTAAGATCCCAACGAATCTTTCAAGAGGAATCGAAATTCTTTATTTGGGTGGGAACAAATTTTCTGGCAATCTGCCTTTGAATTTGACTCGGTTGGTCAAACTCAAACTTCTTGATATTCATGAAAACATTATTACAGGGAACTTACATGATACTCTCCCTCAAATCCCAACTCTTGAAGCTCTTATTCTACGAAACAATTACCTTGAAGGATATATCCCCAACAATATCGCCAACCTGAGTTCTCTCCGTATTCGTGATCTCTCCCAAAACAACCTAACCGGATGTATTCCACAAGCGATAAAAGACCTTCCAAGAATGATCAAAACTCCACTATTATCAACATCTTCTGGCTATTCACATTCCATTAGGGCATCCTCCTTTGAATATAATGTGCCTAGGGACTTGATTGTAAACTAGAAGAAATCTTTTCAAGGCCTAGCATATCGTAATCTTGAAACCTATGTTTTGTTGGATTTGTCACACAACAGAATACGTGGAGAAATTCCGTCAATGTTGGGCAATCTCAAAGCCGTAAAACTGCTCAACATTTCACACAACATGATTTCTGGGCACATTCCAGTGTCTTTTGGCAATCTAGAGAATATAGAAAGCTTAGATTTATCACACAATGATATCTCGGGTATGATTCCTCAATCGTTCGTAAATCTTCGCCAACTTACAGTTCTAGATGTGAGCAATAATAACCTAACCGGTGGGCAAATGGACACTATGACTGGTTTTGGAAACAACACCAATTTATGTGGAATGCAGGTTAACATCATTGATGTGAATCAATCTTGGTTTCTATGGGAGGGAACTTGGGTTGGTTTCCCGTTCGGGTTCTTCTCAACAGTCTTCATCATGGGCTACTTTCTGGATTTTATTTGGCTCTTCAAAATTTGGTGAAACTTTCTTCAATGATCAATTCTTCATTGATCTCCATGCATGTCATGTAAGTTATCCTACAATATTAAAGGTTTATATCTTTGTGATCATAAAGACTTAAAATAAGCCCTCTATAAAAAGTCGTAATAGGTGGTCTTAAAACAATATTTGTGAGCATACGTATTCTTGTGATGTTGATTTCTCTCCATCAACCGTGTAATCATGTATGAATAAGAACACAGTGCGCTTAAAAAAGATATACGTAAAAGTTTCGTGCATCATGCATGGGCTGAAGAGTGCCATAGATGGCCTAAAAACCCATTGAATTGGGCTTAAGCTATATAGAAAAGGGACCAAAAGCCCCCTAAGCTTTTGTCCGAAGCCCACAGAGATAGCCCAAAACATCTTCGCGCACAAATGTCATGTCTTTCGATTCTTGCATGTGTTTGAGATGGCTTAAAATATCTATATAACTATGTCCTATAAAATAGATTAGTGGAGAAACTCAATAAAAGTACGTGTTCACATTTGGTCAGTTGATAAATCAATTTCTTTTTGTTATGATTTGATTAGTGTTTTGTAGCCCGGCCCGGCCAATTGGACCGGGTCAAGGTAATGGGGCCGTTTTCTTAAAACCCGGCCTAGTGACCCAACGGGTGATGGCGAATCGGTAAAGCCCATTTTTTCATTTAATCCAACATGAAATGCATACCAAGATTCGAACTTGGGTCAGTTCCGATATAGAAACTTTAATAATTACATTATGAGCCAGCCAACTAAGCTTTATTGATGTCTTTATTGATCAAACATAAATAAAATTGAAGTTTGTTATTATTATTATTTTTGGTTTTTATAATTTTTTTATGTATATATATATATATATATATATATATATATATATATATATATATATATATGACGTCCGGGTGAATGTTCAAGCCGGGTCTGAAAACATTGGATTTGATCATTCTTAAAGCTGTTTTTTACATATTATTAGTTTTAAATTAATCAACTTGTGGCTATTAAAAATTTAAAAGTTTTTTAAAAATCAAACGAAATTTTAATTAAAGAAAATAATTATGTCTATTATAGATTTGAAGACGGAAAGAGGGTTTTCTTTCTTTCTTTTTTTATTTTTTTTAATTGGGCGGTGAACATAAAGTTGAGTATTTTCCAATGTTGAGACCGGACCGTTTCGGCCAGTCCGGTTCTATACAGTTTGCTCGGTTCCTAGAGAACCGGTTGGTCCTTACCAGTCTGACTGGAAAACCGTACCGGTTGAACCAGTTTTACTATATAAAAATATTTTTTTTTTGAGAATTTTTATTTTTAGCCCTAACCGCCCTTATTTATACGAAAGTTGTTCGGCCGGTACCTGTCCGGTTCACTGTCCGATTAGGTTATTAAAACATTGGTATTTTCCACTAGAGTTGACTTGACTTGATAAACCACATAAAGCTTTATAACCGTTGCTGGAGCATTATAAATCAAAGATATAACCATCATGTCCACCACTGTAAGCACAACCCTGCTAATGTTCTCATCTTCTTCATCCTGGTTTCTATTCCAATCCCATCATTTTTTTGTACTTCTTATGATCTAAAACCATGGAATGTGACTTCCGATTGTTGGCTTGTTGCTCTTGGGAGGATGCACTAGAACCAAAACTGTCACCGAGCTCTACTTTGATGGTTTATTCATTCCGCTTCCCGATATTGACCCGGTTATAGTATTTTCAGATATCTTGGCTCCACCTTTTCATATCAGGCCACTAAAAGTACTTGATATCTCATACAACTATTTGCATGGAGATATCCCTGGAGATGAGGTTGTAAATCTTACCAAATTGGTTCATCTTGACACGAAAGATAGTCGCTTAAATGGCTCCATCCCCTCCAACTTTTTTTTACCGATAAATTTACGCTACTTAGACTTGAGCAACAATTCGCCAGTGCATTTGGGTCTTTTTGAAGATTGACTACATTGAGGTTAAGTGGAAATTATTTCGAGGGTTTGATTCCTTCTCAACTTTTCGATCTCAAATCTCTACGAGTTCTTGATCTGAAATATAATTATTTTGAGGGGAAATTAGTACCTCAATTCATGTATTTTTAAAATTTGACTAGACTTTGGTTATATGGCAACAATTTTAGGGGCCCGCTCATTCTTTGTTAGGTTTAGCGCACATGAACCGAACACAAAACACCAAAGCAATAACGAAAACGAGGATTTACTGTGATTAAGTCTAAACTGACATACGTTCACGGTGACAACTAGGTATGCTTTATTGACTGGCAAATAATTACAAGTACATGGCGTGGTATAAATTAGAGACTGATCTAGGGTTTGTAAATTATTAAGCAAGAAATCTAAACTAGATTGGACTTGGGCTGCTGCTCACACTCATGTCCTCTTTTGATTTAATATAATAAACCAGCCTAAAACAAGGCCTACGAACCAAACAATCTTCCACTCAAAGGCCTTTAACACTTTCATTTGCGCTCCTGGTGATACTTCTATAATCTGAACATTAATCATTACAAGGCCTCGGGCCAAAACACTATTACAACAAAACGAAAGCTAAGTAAATTACATCGTGATTAATATGAAATAATACAAAAGACCATATTAACAAACGGGGCCCTACCAACTTGATGAAAGAGTCTCGACATACTCAATCCTATAAGGATATTGTAGGCCTAATATTATTGTTAGGATTGTATATGTCTTTCAGTTTGCTTATAGTTGGTTTATTATATACTCAATATGTTTATTTTGTATGGTAAAAGCCCATTGGGTAAGTCCACTTAGGCCCATGAAATGTAAACCTTGGAGAAATGGGACCTTATAAAAGGGTTACTTTCCCCCATTTCTCCATACAACTTCCTACAAAACCTCACCTTTTTCTCTCTTTTGTGTTTGCAAAACTAAGATCCGAGATCCGAGTGTTGTTAGTAATTTCTACTAACTTACAACACAGATTGATCCGAATAAAGTTGTGAGATCCATTATTTAGGACCTACAATTCATATTTTCGGTGTTTGGATATAGTGGACCCTGTTCAGTGTCGTGGCTAAGGTTGTTTGGTGTTTGGCTTAAATTTTATTTTTACTTTTTTTCGGTCTTTGGGGATGGATATTCGGTGCTCGGTATTGTGGGTGTTCGCTACAGTGTTCGGTATTTTTGATGATTGGTGTTCGGTATTATTTTTGTGTGTTCAAGTTTTCGTTATTTGATGGGTAATCGGCATTCAGTTATTCTTGTTCAGTTTCATCCAAAAGATTAATCTTCAAATCCGATGCTCTAAAGAAAGTAGATTGATTTTCCTGTCCGATTTTCAAGGTTTGATTACCTCTCCTACTCTCGATGCCCTATCAGCCTTTTGTTCATGATCAAAGCAAACTTGCAATTAGCTCACTTCAACTAGAGAAGAAAATGGAGCTGGTGATCCGAAGGTCACAGTATTAAAAGGAATATTGTCGAATATTTGTTTGGGTGGATTGTTATTTCTTTTATACTTGTGTCGTGACTTGTGACTTAGACTAAATATTTATTTAATTTTTATTATATTTTTAAGTGTTCCATTATTTTACTATAATATGCTTTTTATTTATTTGTATTAATAAAGGTATTTTGGTAATTTCCTTCTAACCGGAAAAAATTTTAACCTTCACTAACTCTAAGGTAGTGTTTATTATGGATGAATGAAAAGCAGAATGGAATGGATTATTCCAGATGAATGAAATAAATCATGTTTGGTTGACATGGATTAATGAAATGAACCATTCCATTAGTAACATAACTCTTTACATTTCTAGAATTTTCATTCATTTGATAAGAGGTGTTTTTTATCATTCCTTTTAAGGAATGGATAAAACTCAGTTCTTATTATATTATTATTATTTTTAATATATTGAGATTATTATTAATATATTATAATTATTATTACTATTTTCTCAAGATTATTATTATATTATCAATAATAACACTATAATTATTTTACTATCATCATTCTTTTTCTTTCTTACTATTATATAACTATTATTATTATATTATTAGTATTATTATTATTTAAAATTGGACGAGTTAACACTTTAAAACACGCATGATAACTATTATTATTATATTATCAGTATTATTATTATTTAAAATTGGACGAGTTAACACTTTAAAACATGCATGCGTGATTCAATTTTTTTATAAGTATTTTTGTTTGATTTAACTACCTCGCCACAGTGTGAAAGCCCTAAAACTAGTTATTATTAATTTTCATATTATTATTAATTTTATTTATTGTTATTACTATTACTAATAATAATAATATTAACAATAATAATAATAATGTTAATAATAAAGTGATGAATTAATCATTTTATTCATATATGTTAACCAAACAAGACAATGGAATGATAATGGTCCATTTCATTCCTTTGTCCATTCTATTATCCCATCCATTCCATTCATTTTTTCATTCCACTACCCCACACCAAACAAACCTAAGTATTATTTATTTTACGTTCAAATGAACAACAAAGACTATACTTAGTAAATCTACAAAAGTAGCGACTAATATGCAATATGACCAAACAAGTTGAATCGGCAGGACCAAACTTGTAGTTTACTCTTTGTAGGTCCCGAAACCGGATCCGACAACGAACGGCTTTGTTCTTGATAAGTGCTCGAGACGGGTGTGGTGAAATCAAACGACCGAACGAAAACAAATAAAGATAATATAAACGAACGATCTCGTATCGGATAAAAGATTTGTAATATTAACGAACCGACCCCACCCAAGGTGAGCTCCCCTTGGGTGGGTGATTTATACCTTACAAAACACACACTAAAATGAAGTACAAAGTTCCTATTTATAGCCTAACACATAATCTATAAGCTTTCCCGCTAAAGTTAAACGCGTGTCGAAACTCTTGTCTTGTGTCCGGTTTTATCTCAAAACATCGTCGAACCGTGTCTCGCATTTTCGCAAATCATCTAGATAACCGAAGCTTCTTCAATCACCCCCTCAAGGTATGATCCACCTAATTCATTCATAAAGACGTTCTCGCTTCTTTATCCATCTCGGATCTTAAGCAATATAGGTTCAGAAGAGCTTGACGAAATACCGAGGACAACGATCAAATGACAAAGCTTATTATTTCCGTGAATGAAATTATTTAAGTAACTCACCCCTAATAAATAAGTATCCCATATACTCATATCCCACATTTCTGGTTGAAAGGTTAAGCAATTTAATTCCCTGTTAAATCCAACTTGTTCAAAAATTATCACCGTAATAAATAAGCATCCCGGATGCTCGTATCCCACGTTTTTAAGATCCAATTATCGAACGCCTTGAAAATAACATATAAATAATATGCTTTGAACACGGTCCAATAATGACGAAACCCAAACAAATTTGACTTTCTTCAGTTTGGTTAATATGAAAAATAATTATTTCTCGGCCCAAAAACTATCTTGCAAGCATGTGGCTCGGCTCACTATTCTTGTTGTTGAACTACCTTTGTATGAGCAGGCCCAAACTTGACAGTCCAAAATAGATCTCACTTACTGATCCATTTTCAGCTCATGCACACACTAGGCTAAGCATCTAACCCAATTCCTTTACAATTCATATTAGGCCCAAAGCAGGTTTAATGAACACCCAGCCCAAGCCCATTTCCTTTTGATAGTTTTAGGGCACAAGAAAAGTAAAACATACTTCCTCCATCATTATCAACAACTCAGCCGCCACCATGTTAAGACCTGCCGAAAAATCGGTCACCGGTGATTGGCCGCCGGAAAACCGGATTCCGGCCACCACGTCCATCACCGCAGTTAACCGACATCACCAGCTCCACCCTAGACCATCATCTTTCATCAGACGATACACCGGCAATGGATGTGTCCATCAAAATCCTTTGCCGGAAAGTCGATCTACCGGCACAGCCACCACCAACATACGGCTGTAAAACCGTCGTCTTCACCAACAACTGCCAGCATCCATCACCCTCCTGCTCTTGTCACCATCATCGCTGCAATGGTCACCTCCGCCATGGCGCCCTATCACCACGGCCACCCTCTATCACCACGACCACCGCCTCTGTTCTTCTTGTTCAACTTCTAAAACTCAATAAAAACCATAAACGAAACTTTAAAGTGGCGGTGAATCCAGATCTGTGAACAAGACGAGCTTCAAACACCTTTATTTTCTCGGATCTTCAAACTTTATTTCCAAACTTCTAACTTATTTTCAAAACTTCAACGGAATTAACGTCTCGGTTTGTAATGGCGGAAATAGAACCCGAATATCAAGAACAAAGTTGAATCAGTTGATTCAAACCCGCTCTGATACCAATTGTAGGTTCCGAAACCGGTGTCACACCCCAACCTTCGACGGAATATGCTGGGGTGCAACATAATTGTATCATAGCTCAAAAGACACTAAAGTAAAATACACGTGTCAATATTTAAATTCTTTATTTCATAAATCAAGTAAACAAAATCACAACCATTATCTCGAAATAAATAAACATTACAACTAAAAATAATAGAAATAAAGTTCATCATTATTTATCATGAATCCTAAGGCCCAATCTACTCTTTAATATCTTGTTTCTTCATCCCAAAAAGCTACATGTGCCATGCGTGAAAATACATAGTTTGTGTAGGTCCCAAGGTGGCTGGATTTAACAATAGTCTTGGATCAACCGAGCTTAGTGCTAGTGGAAATCACACTAAGCCACCTAAGCGGTCTTGGATCTTGAGATGTTATTTTCGATTGGTTTGTGAGAAGGAGAGAGAGAACCGAAAGAAAGTGAAAGAGTGTTTTAATCAAAAGGTTTTTCTTTTAGACTATCAACAACAACCTACTTCTCATGGCATGCTTCCTATTTATAGGAAAGCATGCATGAGAAGTAAGTCACATCGAATGCCCAATGGGCTTTACAACATTATTTATCTTGGGCCAATTACATCCAAAACTAATAACTAGAGCCCAAAATACATAAAAACAATACGAAAGACTAAACTACCAAAATGGGACTAACAATCTCCCTCTAGTCTTTAGTATTGAAACCCGTCGGTGTCATAGACCAAACATTCGTCCTCGGATAGTGGAAGTTCAACAAGTCTACGAACGAACTTGTTGAAAGCTTTAACTATCCGGTTTGTATTCTGACGTCCCAAGTCCTCGACGGTTCCCAGTGGCTTGAGGTAGAGCTTCTTCACATCTTCAATGTGTAGACCCATAAGCTCATGCTCGTCAAACACTCGAATCTCGTGCATATCACGGCAGTGGATGACGGCCTTACCGATTTTATTATCAAACTCCTAGTCAATGAAATCTCGGAGAGTGTTGGGAAGATAAGGCTCGCCGTGATAAATCTCGTGACTGTCTTTCGGTGCCCTGTATCTCCACATGGTGCGAGGCTCTCCTGTAGCTGGATCTATCTCCTTTGGGTTCTTGTATTTGCGACCCTTATTCGGCTCGAAATCTTTGTAGCTCACTCTTGATTGACGATGGAGAGAGTCTGGGACCCAGCTTTCTAACGTACTCCCAACTGCATCGTGGCCTAGAGCTTGTCAGAGATAATTGATGTCAAGCTCTGGTAGCGACTTCAGCTCATGGTGGTTGAGATAGATTAGATCGCCGCTATATTGTCTGATGGCCCAGATACTATTCCTCTTATCATACTTTGCATAAACGATCAGCGAATCGTCATGATAAGGGTAATTGAGCAGGCGGGCACATGCACGACTTGACACAATGTGCGTCTTTCTCTTCTTCTTAGGTGGTTCCTATGTCAAGTCGGCTGTTGGATTAGAGACTAGGTCGGCAACAGGAGTTTCTGAACCTTGAACTTGAGCAGGCTGAGTGTTGGGATTGGGTGAGTAGTTGATGTAGTCATCTTCAATAAAGACATCCATAACACCTGCAAAGTCATTAGGAAATAAATCTTTATACATGTCAGTGATCTGTGTATCATGCTCCCTGACTTTGCCAGCCGAGTCGTGAGCAGCAGGGTCTTGAACTTCATATTGAGTGTGTGGAGGTGATTGAGTGTTATCTCCACCTCCACCTCCTGCTGCTCTGGCTCCTCCGTTTCCACCATCTCCGCCCTCATCATCACTATCGTCATCATCATCGAAGCTATCATGAACGTCATCATCGTTATCATCTTCTTCATCATCATCATCCTCTTTCTCATCTTCGTCATCACCATCATTTCCACCACCAACACCACTAGACTGGCCGCCCTGTTGTACTAACCGACCAACAGTCACCTCACCTTCAGATGCTACAGCGTGAACTCCTCGCATAGTCACAGATGGACCTGCGGTAAGCTATGAACCACCGACTTGAGAAGTCTCACCAGACCTTCTCCAAGCCCCAAACACTGCGTCCAACCTATTCTCCAGACCATGAAATTCATCTTCTTGAATGCTCATAAGGTCTGAGGCCGCCTGGTACTTACTCACCATGTATTCATGCGTCTTGAGTTGTAGCTCATTCAGACGATCTTGCTCCTTTATCTTTTCTTGTATAGCCTCCATCTCTGTTTGCAGTGTATCGAGAGAGGCGGATGAAGCAAGCTGATTTTCTAAACTTGTAACTCGGAAGTTTGTAGCTTCTTGTTCAACATTCCAATTCCTATTAGCATCCTCAATCTTCTTATTTAAACTTGATCTGAGGGCACTGGTACTTGGTAAGTCTCTTTCAATTGTAGCCAATCTGTCACCTAGTCTTGAATGATCTGCTCTCAAATTCGCGTTATCAGAGGCTTCACGGTTCATAAGTGCTTGCAGATTCTGGATTCGGGTGTGGAAGGTGTTGGTCAATAATCTCTGATTTTCAGCAAGTGCGTCACTTGCTTCCTTTTGCTCTTCCAACACCCTTATACTTTCCCTTAGAGCCGTTTTCTCTTCCTCATCCTCCAACACCTTCTGTTTCATTTCTTTAATAAACTTGAGGAGCACAATTTCTCGCTCCGTCCTCTTAACGTTGGATTCCTCCAGTGCGACGATCCTGTCGAGGATAGGATCGGCGTACACTGGAGGTGTCGAAGACATTCCTCGGGAAATGGGTTTGGGTGAGATAATGGTGGATGGTGGGGTGGTGGACATTGTGGGTGGTGAGGTTGTTGGCAAAGGTAGGATGATGGGTTGGGTAATTGATGTGTTACAAAACACACGTCTTTTCTGCGCCTTTTTATCTACGTATTATATTTTATTTTATATGTTTTTACTTGTTTTATATAGTTTTTACATATGTTTAATAATATTGTAGGTTATGGGTGAAAGAAAGAAACCGAGCATTCTACGAGCCTTTTACGCATACAAGTTCAAGACAAAAGCTCAAGGCCCGGTCCATATGCATCATGGAGGCCCAAAACTTACATTATATTATAATATAAAAAGAAAAAAAATAGTCCCTTGAAATTTGTTTTCTCTACGTTAAACAGGAAATGATATTATTACCGAGTAGTGGTTATTTTATAACTTCTTGGTGTTTTCAATATATATATATATATATAATAAATAAGAACAGTGCCCATTAGACCCGCACGTAATGTATGGTAACCGAACGGTTTAGACTCAGTAATCGTGTGTCGGTAGGCTCAGCCTTTAAGAATGAAATGGCGGTTTGGTTGTTGCCTAATTGAACCTTTTAAATGGCCTGACTTCAGTGGGAAACATCTTAGGGGTTTTGTTTGTTTAACTAAGCTCATGACAGGACTGGAATGAAAAGACGGGTCATACTCAAGCCTTGTGTCACATGATCGTCTGTATATTATTTGTATAATCTTTTGTATATGTGTCTATTCCTGTGAAGCTCCGTACTTTGTTGCGCGGTGGCGCAGACCTGAACGTTGATGCTAACAGAAGACAGTTTTGCTCGGCCCACTGTTGCGCGGTGGCGCAGACCTAGTCTTGATGCATTTCTGTGGTTTCGTCCAACATGGTTTAAAAAAAAAAAAAAAAAAAAAAACAAAGCTACCATGAAGGAAACTACTGTCGGTCGATCTTGACCAAGCTAGAGTTAATAGGTTGTATATGAGTAGAAATGTTTTAATCATGTGGCAATAGGTTTAAGTCAAGTTGGGGTGGCTCGGCCCGGTAAAACCATAATGGAATTGGTGAAGTGGCAGCAGGGCTTTTAGGTGTGGGTTCCACTTAGTCATACAAATTAATAAAATTGTCATGCCTTATTTGCCTCGGTAAGTATTAGGGGCATTGGTTTAAAGTGGACAGTAATACCGGCAATCGACCTGATCTAGCTTGATCACTTGTTCTAATACTTTAAAAAGAAAAATAATAATAAAAATAATAATAATAATAAATAAATAAAACCAAGAGTTGTCGGTTAAAACTCGGATATGATCCTGTGTAGTATTCTTTTTCAGGGACGAAAAAGTCTTCAGTGTGGGGATATTTGATGTGTTGCAAAACACACGTCTTTTCTGCGCCTTTTTATCTACGTATTATATTATATTTTATATGTTTTTACTTGTTTTATATATTTTTTTACATATGTTTAATAATATTGTAGGTTATGGGTGAAAGAAAGAAAGAAACCGAGCATTCTACGAGCCTTTTACGCGTACAAGTTCAAGACAAAAGCTCAAGGCCCGGTCCATATGCATCATGGAGGCCCAAACCTTACATTATATTATAATATAAAAAGAAAACAAAAAGAAAAAAAAAAAGAAAACATATAGCATCACACAAATAAAATAAGTACAAACTCTACAACTCGGGCAATCTCCCGAGTGATGCATCCATCACGTTTACGTCTCATAGAGCGAGTCAAGGTTGAAAACCTCGACCGTCTGATCAGTAATCGGCTCGCCAGTGTAGTGCATCAGTCCATCACCGTTCACCATAAATGTCCCGCCTTTATCCTTTATCTCCACAGTGCCACCCGGGAAGACCTCAATATTCATAAAAGGACCTGACCAACGGGATCTCAACTTTCCCGGGAATAAACTCAACCGGGAATTATACCATAAGACCATATCCCCACACTTAAACTGCTCAAGACCCTCTAACTTACGATCCTGCAGTTCCTTCACCTGCTGCTTATAACAATCTGAATGCGCGTAAGTATGGTCCCGTAACTCCTCCAACTCAAGCAACTGATGAACACGATGATCTCTGGTAGATAACTCAGAATCAAAGGAAGATGACTCAATGTCAGCATCAGGGGGTGTTCAATCAAGGCGACCATCTCAACCTCCAGGATCTCTCTATCTAGGATATGTGTGTCTGAGGCGGGGCCTCCACCGGGGTCACTCTGGAAAACTCCCCCACATGAGTCATGATCGTATCAATGAAGCATAGGGAGTAATCAATCGATTGGGATGCTTAGATGACTGTCGAACGTCAAACGTGACGTTCTCATCCCCGACTCGAAGGATCAGTTTGCCATCGCGAACATCGATCAACGCATGTGTGGTGGCCAGAAAAGGTCGGCCCAGAATGAGTGGAACATTATCATCCTCATTCATGTCAAGAATAACGAAGTCCACCGGGAAGATGAACTTACCAATGCGAATGAGCATGTTCTCGACAATCCCACGCGGATACTTCACGGAACGATCAACAAGCTGGATACTCATCCTGGTAGGCCTCGGTTCGCCTAAACCCAACTTGCGATACACAGGATATGGCATGAGATTGATACTGGCACCAAGATCTGCCAACGCATGAACCACTGTATCATCACTCAAGGTGCAGGGAATTGTGAAACTCCCTGGATCGGCTCTCCTTCTCTGGTAACTTCCTCTGTAAGATAGCAGAACAATTAGCACTCAAAGGGGTGGAAGCGGCCTCAGCTAACTTCTCCTTGTTCGAGAGAATATCCTTAAGGAACTTTGCGTGTTTAGACATCTGAGTGAGTGCCTCAAGGAATGGGATATTGAGGTAAAGCTGCTTCAAAAGATCAAGGAATTTGGAGTTCTGCTCCTCATCTCTATCTCTATGGACTCTCCCGTGGTATGGCAGTCGGGGTTTGTAAACTCTCGTTGGCTCGCTAGGTGACTGCTGTCTCTCGGCCTGTGCTGAACTCCCTGGGATGCTCCTCTTATGCACCTGGGCCGACGGAGACTCCATCTGAATCTCCGTGTGTAAAGTTTGATTTAGACATGAAATAGGTTGTGTTTAAGGGCTGGAAATATTGATTAATTTATTGCATGAACCCCGTGTGTTGATTGATTAGTTTTGTATTGATTGATTGGTGCATTGTTTGATTCTAGACTTGGTGTTTAGGGTTTGTTTGCGGTAGGAACAACCGTAGGGTTTTGTTGCATAATTAATTGGTTAAAATACAGCGGTTAAACACCTTCCTTGAGACCGAGAGGTGATAGGAAGTTAGGGTTGTCTCATTGCCTTTGCATGCTAGAATAAGGATTGCACGAGAGCGAGTTCGTTTCTTGTCAGGTTTAGGTGTTTGAGCGACTAGTTGATCTATTTTGGTTTAAGTTGAATTGTTCCTCTATCTATGGTTGTGTAGTATTCATTGCCATTAGGGTTGAGTGTTGGTGAGACCGAGAGGTGATCCTTCATTAGAACACGTTAGCAATTGTTTACCGGTTTGGTCGTTTTAGCCGATTTTGAGTAGTTTAGGCTTGTTGAGTGAGACCGAGAGGTAATCCAGTGAGCCCGAGTGATCATTAGTCGTGTCATCTTTAGAGACCGTTGTCTTGATATGATTCAATCCATTAGCTTGTTAGACCTACAATTTGATTTAGGTAGACGTTTTTCTCCATCCTAAGTTAACACAGTTAGTTTTCCGTTAAGTTTTCTATTTTTGGTAATTTTTGTTATTCAGTTAAGTAAAAATCAAAAATCAATTAAATATTATTCTAAGGTAGGTCTTGTCTAGGGTTAGTAATCATTAGCGTCTTACGTGTCCACGTGTTCGATACTCGGACTTCCTAGATCTATACTACTTGCGATCGGTACACTTGCCGGTTGTGTGTGGTTTTAGGATTTTCGTTTTATATTTAAAGCTTAGTTGTGAGGGTCATTATTATAGGGTCTTTAGACACACATCAAGTTTTTGGTGTCGTTGCCGGGGACACGGTTTTAGGCGTTTTGAGAGCAATCCGAGTTAGGACTTATCTTTTGTGCTACTTATAATTATTTTTGTTTTATTTTACTTATTTGTTAGAATAGTTTAGATAATCTTATTTCTAAGTACAGTTTTTATGCGACATACTCGATCTCGTGGACCACCCGACATTGAAGCATTCCCCGAGCCAGAGAGAGTTTCGTGAGAGACGTCGTCCCGTTTCACCCTCATCCACTTCTTCATCCGTTGACCAACCCGACGATAGGGATAGGATCATGGGCGACACACCACCGAGGAGGACAGTTGCGTATCGGGCCTGACCGGCCAATGCTGGAGCGAGATCCAGCATCGCACCACCCGCCATTGGAGTTGCTACGAACTGGCAGATCCCGTCGAACATTCTAAATATCATTGCTCATTCTGCTCAGTTTCACGGGTTGCTTCATGAGAACCCGAACTCTCATCTCACTCGCATCGGCGTATTTGCGACACTTTCCATCTTGTGGGCGTTTCCGAAGACGCTGTTAAGCTCCGCGTCTTTCCATTTTCATTAGCTAATCAAGCGAGTATGTGGCTCGAGTCCCTCCCAGGGCTCTATAGCTACTTGGGCTGCCATGCAGACCCAATTTCTTGAAAAATACGATCCTCCGGCTAAGGCCGCTCGTTCCCTACATATAATCACAGTTGCGCAGGTGCAAAAGAATCAAACATAAGAGCCACCATGGCCACAATCATAAGCACACCACTGCTAATACTATCAATCTTCTTCATACTCACTTCCATTCCAATCCCATCACTCTTTTGTCCGCCCCATCAAAAGGAAGCACTTATGCGCTTCAAATCCACCCTCACCACCATCACCAATTCTACTTCTTTTCTGCCCATACTACTAAAATCATGGAACTCGACTTCCGATTGTTGCTCTTGGGAGCGTGTTTATTGCACCGAAACAAAAACTGTCACGGAGCTACACCTGCATGGCTTAGTCGTTCTGCATCCTGATATCAACCCGGGTCCGGTATTTTTGGACATCTTGGCTCCGCTTTTTCGTACAAGGTCACTGAAACTACTTGATATCTCATACAATTATTTGCATGGAGGTATCCCTGGAGACGGGTTTGGGAATCTCACCTTACTGGTTCACCTTGACATGCAACAAAACTATTTCAACGACTCCATTCCCAGCCAACTTTTTATGTTGATGAATTTACACTACTTGGACATGAGCTACAATTTGCTTGAGGAGGAAATAGGGCCAGAAATTGCGTCTTTTCAAAACTTGACTACATTACGCTTAAATGGCAATCATTTCCATGGTCAGATTCCTTCTCAGATTTTCTAACTCCATTCTCTTCAAGTTCTTGATCTAAGTGGTAACAATCTGGATGGGAAACTAGGGCCCGAACTAGGGGCTCTTTGGAATTTGACAGCACTCTGTTTAGATAACAATAATTTCCATGGTACGATTCCTCCTCAAATTTTCGAACTTATGTATCTTCAATATCTTGCTCTGAGTTATAATAATCTGAAGGGAGGTTTAAGCCCTGATGTTGGTAAGCTTCGAAATCTTGAATCACTTTTCTTGGCCGCTGATTTTCTTTCTGGTAAAAATCCCTGAAGAGATTGGAAACTTAACCAACTTAAGAGAATTCTCTTTATTTAACAATTATTTCTCCAACGAGATCCCATCTTCAATTGCTAACCTCAAGAAACTAGAGAGAGTGTACCTGAGCTACAATGAATTTACTGGACCAATTCCATTAACAATGCAAAACTTGAGCAAGTTAGCAACGCTTGGGCTCCATAACACCATGCTCACCGGGGAGATCCCAGCCTGGCTATTCAAAATCACGACTCTCGATAAACTGTTCATTGGTGGAAACAGCTTATTTTGGAACAACGAAGCTAAAATTGTTCCGACATGCAGTCTAAGCATGATCTCTTTGGTTTCTTGTAATATTTCCGGTCAAATTCCCGAATGGCTTTCAACACAGAAAGAGTTGATTTTGCTTGATTTGAGCAAGAACAAATTGGAAGGAAATTTCCCAGATTTTCTCACGGAGGGGAAACTTCAAATAATAAATCTATCAGAAAACAATCTCGTCGGTCCAATCCCACCTCGTCTATTTGAAAGTGTGTATATATATTTTCTCAATTTGTCCGAGAACAAGTTTACCGGGGAATTGCCTAAAAATATAGAAAAAGCTGTAAGACTGAACTTTCTTTGTTTGTCAAAAAATATTTTTTGGGGACAAATTCCGATGTCCATATCCAAGATTGATAACTTACAAAATCTTCCAGACTACAATTTTCCTTTCGCGGGAGATGAGCTAATTTATCTAGATTTGTCCTACAACAATTTCTCCGGCCATATCCCTATGTATTTTCCTAAAGGAATCAAATTTCTTTATTTAGAGGGGAATAAGTTTAGTGGAAATTTGCCTTGGAAATTAACTAATTTGGTCAATCTCAAAATTCTTGATATCCATGATAATAATATTAGCGGAAATTTTCATGAGACCCTTCCACTAATCCCAACACTTGAAGTTCTTGTCTTAAGAAACAATTCTCTTGAAGGATATATCCCTAGAAATATCTCCAACCTCAGTTCTCTCAGAATTCTTGATCTCTCCCATAATCACCTAGCTCAAAGTATACCACAAGAGATAGCAAGTCTTTTAGGAATGACGGAAACTTTCAACACAGCAACACACTTTACCCTTTCATTTTGCGATTTTAGTCTCCAAACTAATATCTATTCTTGGGACCGGGACTTGGTTGTGAATTGGAAGGGATGTTTTCAAGGCCTAGCAGTCCGTAACTATGGCATCCACACTTTGTTGGATTTGTCACACAACAATATATCTGGTGAATTCCCCCCATCATTGGGAAAACTTAGATCCCTAAAACAGCTCACTATTTCCTACAACAAGATCTCTGGGCATATTCCAATGTCTTTGGGTGACCTAGAGAACATAGAAGGCTTGGATTTGTCACACAATGAAATCTCGGGTTCGATTCCTCAATCACTAGTGAAGCTCAGCCAACTTACGGTTTTAGATGTGAGCAACAATAGGCTGACAGGTAAGATTCCCGTTGGTGGGAAGATGGACTCTATGGCTGAGTTGAATTATTATGAAAACAATAGCGGGCTATGTGGTATGCAGATCCGAGTCACTTGTCCTCCTGATATGCAGCAGGTAGAAGAAACAAACAATGATGATGAAAATCAATCATGGTTTTTATGGGAGGGAACTTGGGTCGGTTTCCCGGTTGGGTTCTTCTTGTCTATCTTGATCATGGACTACTTTCTTGATTTTCTTCGACTCTTCAAAATTTGGTGAAAACAATGTCTGATTCTTCGCAATATGTTATCCAGAAGAATCATGTTATTATTCCTACAATATAGGTTGTTACTTTTGTAATCATACAACGTTATTGTACACTATCAATAAAAAGTTGTTATCAGTTCATAAAGTATAAATTATTAATAACTAGTAAAGAAGAATATTAGGTTCAAACATTGCAAACAGTTAGGTACTTAATCAGTTGGTCAACACAAAATCAGCTGTCCAGGTTCATTTCTAAATGTATTTACCTGACGATTGGATTCATTTTACAAGTGTATCCCATGAGCTCAACCTGTAAGTTGTTGCTTCAAACCAAAAGGAACTTTGTGTTGCTCGCTCGCACTCTCTTATCAATTAACCAAATTCAGGGTATGTTTGGCAAAACTAGCTGGAAGCTGAAAACTGGAAGCCGGTAGCTAAAAGCTGCAAGCTGGTAGCTGTAGCTGTTAGCTGTTAGCTGTAGCTTTTTAGATATATTTAAGTGTTTGGCAGAGTAGCTAGAGCTTTTTAGATATATTTAGGTATTTGGCAGAGTAGCTGGAGCTTTTAATAAAACTAATTGGGTGCCAGCGCGGTGCGGCGGAGTGCGCGCACAACCTGAGATCCACCGCATAATCAGTGTCGGTACATGATTCACTTGATATTAGTGCACGCATAACCCGAATGCAGAGGTGTACTTCGTGCAAAGGCAGCAAGCATGTAATCGTGACGGAAATCAAGAAACAAAGCTAAAATATACGTGATTTTAAATAGATAGTTTTTTAAACCAACCTCTTTTGATTTGAAACCTTTCCGACCCGACACCGTTTTTAATCTGAAACATGTCTGACGTGGCCTCTTTCGACCCAAAACCGTACCGACACGAACCGAACTAAATTAACCTTTTTTATCGACTCGTTCCGACCCTAATTTGGTCTTACACATGACCCGAGCTCGTCTGACTCGACTTGTTGCCAATCATAACCGGTAAAGAAATATATCAATATCATACTCAAATTAAAGAGAATAAAATGCTCTTTTTATGATGTAATGTGTTTAAAAAAATATTAACGTGTGAAAAAGTTATGGACTTTTAAAGTGTCATGGGGTGGTTAGTTTTGATAAGGGTAAAATATGTAACTATTATATAAATTAACAAAAGTTGATGAAAGTTCAAATACCAAAATTGTAGATTCAATTGTAAAAGCTTATAGCTTTTTCTCAAACGCTAGTAGTAGTAGCGTTTAGAAAAAGAGTTTTTTCTCCTAATACAAAAGCTTCAAGCCCATTGAACCAAACAAGGTTTTTTGTTAGGTAGGAGCTTTTTCTTAAAAGCTTGAAGTTTGAAGCCCCTAAAAGCTTCTAAAAGCTCATTGCCAAACATACCCCAGTGTTGGTTATATAGAAGCTACCACTTGTGAACCGTTAATAATAATTTCAGAAATCCAAATTTACTAACGCGAGGATACATTTACTTGAAAACCGAGATTAGTGCTTCGCTTACGTGAGATGTTTTATAAAAAAAATTATAAATAATAATGAAAAAATGACATATAAATATTTATAAACTCTAAAAGAAAGTGATCAAATACAAGTCTCATATCTAGAATCTTGATAATCAAACAATTTGATTTCTAAGTAGGAAAGAAGTGCTGATTAAACACAAAACATAATTGCAGACTATATATAGTAATCCAACAGCAACAATAAATCAACAAATCATATACGCAGTGAACAGTGGACGTTGAAAAAACAATTGCATACTAATACAAATCAGATATGCATCATCTTCAACTCTTAAGTCTCAGCCACAGATTTTTGGGTTTTCCAGAATTGAAGCCGAATTTGCGTGTTTCATTTTTTGGATCGGGTTCTGACCCGCACTTTTTTTCATCTTTTGGATCGGATTCCTTCAATGAGCTTAAAAATTTTAATTTAAGTCTCCTTTAAAAAGACCCTACACTGTCAGCAAATGAAGTAATGAACCTTAATGTTTTGATGCACTTAAGACTTGGGCCGAAGACTGGAAATTTGTGTATAAAAAGTAAAGTTTTCGGGCTATTTTTTTCCTTTTTTCTTTTTCTTTTTCTTCTTTTTTTTTTTTAAATTTGAAATTGAACACAAAAGTTTGTGTTATAAAGTTTGGTCACAAAGATTTTGTTTTCTGTTTATTTATTTATTTATTTTTATTTATACTAATTAGTTTTCATTTTTTTGTGAGTTAACCACAAGTTTAACTATTAGTATGATTTCCATTTTTCATGTTTAACTAACTTTCGAAAAAGTTACATACGCATGTCCGTTTTTTTCTATCTCGACCATCTAGTATAAACTTTGTGACAAACCCAACTGATATATATTAACATCATACTGGTATATAATTTATTTTATGTGCTTCAGCCGATGTAAGAGCATTCTCATCCCACCTTCTATCTCTAAACAAAAAATTACACTAAAACTCACTATATTTTCTCTCTCCATTTTAATTAAATAATATTTTTTATACATTTTATCATTACCTTTTCTCTTTCCGTCACTCATAAACACTTTCAAAATATATTAAAAAATTATAAGGAATGAACAGTAGCTTTTCAAATATACAGAAAAATCACTACTTTTTCTAAAATATAAAAACTTTTCACTAATAACACCCTAAATCACTCTCTAAATTATCAAAATGTCCCTCACACAAAATTAGAGGTTAGATGAGAATGCTCTTACTACTTACACAAGTAACACAACAAAACTGTTTATATTCACTTTAAATCTTGATCTAAGTCAAAGTAAACTCGAGTGCCTCTTAAAAGAATCAGAATTATAATAAAAAATAATATACGTGATGTAGAATATTATATTTAATTTTCATTTTGTGGGTTTTATCATTGTCCCAACATTTGCTGGTAAAAGAAATAATAAATAAAGTGTGTCATAATTTATGTACAAAAAATATGAGAGTACCAATTTTCTAGAAATTTTACCTTTTTATATAAACAAATTATATTTATTAATCGCATAGTATATAAGGACTGCTATATATTATCTTGATTTGAGTGGGAACAAATTGGAGGGAAATTTCCCATATTGGCTCGCTGGATGTATTATATCTATCAGAAAACAAATTCAGCGGTGCAATTCCACATCGTCTATTTGAATCTGAGCACTTACAAAGTCTTGAGTTGTCACAAAATAATTTCTCTGGAGAGTTGCCAAAAAATATAGACAAAGCCAAAAAAAGTTACGGAATAACAAATGTTAAAAATATTGAATTGAATATAGCTAACTCTTATAATTTTAACAGTTCTCTTGCTTCAACTCCTAATTTCCTGAAAAAAAAATCAGAATAGAACACAGCAATCAAAATCAGTTGAATGGCCTCTCAAATATTATTAAGTGCTACCTTCTCTCGCATATAATTTAGCAATCGGTACAAAATGGGCTAATTAGCATATGATTTACAAGACACTTGGTTTATAGCAATTTGTGGAGAACTTGGAATAGAGGGTCTTTGAGAATTGAAGAACCCCGTATTTGCGAGTTTCATATTTTGGATTGGGTCCTGACCCGCACTTTTTTTTCTGGATCGGGTCAGATCTGTAAGCATCACTTTTTTAACCCAGGCCCGGTATCAAATCGTGAATCTGTATCAAATGGTGTGTGTGTGTATATATATTGACTACTCATGATGAACAATGTGTATTATCAAGATATTATTATGAAAAAATATCTTTTTCATTGAAGAATTCAGTTACATGCTCTGATTGTACACACACAAATTCAACAAGATAAACACAAATACGATAATGAGATGTCGATGATATCGGCTTCGCTAATATCTGTTTATGCGGGTGACTTATCACATGGAGCTCACATAAGCAGAAAACTATGGCCTTATCATCATGTGAGGCAGAGTTTATGCAAACTGTACGTATTTGGTTGATAATCGGTCTAATGAGGAACCTGGTGTTCCATGGAAGGATCAAAGGAATTCACACGAGGTTCCATTTCATCCTTGAGTGTATTGAAAGAGGTCAAGAGGATGTAGAAGATGTGAAGAACAAAAAAGCTAACATATCTTGGCAAAGGCTCTTCCAACTGAGAGAAATACTAGGAGTGGAAGATCTTGGAAGTTTGGATCAGAATCAAAGAGGAGAATGTCGGGTTAATTCATGTATGTTCATCACTAATCAACCCATGCATGATTTTATGACAAATAAAAGTAAGAGTTAACAAGTTATTAGATAAAAATGGTGACTAATCTGCAATATGACCAAACAAGATGGGCCGTCTATGTAATTAGCTAAAAAAGAGACATTTATAACTATTAGTCTCAACAATTAAAACATGGACAATTAAAACAAAAATAATTGATTATGAAACATAAATACAAAGAATCAAATTGCCACTTGACTTGGAACAGTTTGTCAACAATAGAAAAGACCAAACTTGTAGTTTACTCTAATTTCCGTAGAAAAAAATAGATGATTACAAGAATACGATTTCCATTCCTACACAAGCGTTATCAATTACTTCAATTCGCGATCTCTTGACGCGTCGTTCAAGCAAAGTAACCCTTGTGCTTTAGAAGGGAAATAAAAAAGAAAGAAAAGAAGAAATAAAAAAATTTGAAGACATTTTTAAAATCATTAGTCTCAGCTCACCTATTAAAACTACTACAAACAATTGGTTTTAGTCACATACACCGATTAAAACCACAAACAATTGATTTTGCCCCTACTTATAGTTTACTCTTATTTACATATAAGACTTAGATAATACAATATTATAGTTTACTCTTATAATACAATATTATTATCAGACTCGATTTCATGTGGCATGTAGCAGAACACTAATTGTTGCGAAAAGGGTAAGAAGAGATTTATCTAATGACCACCTTCAGCAGCTCTCATACGGGCTAACAGTTTCTCAAACCTTTTAATCAAATCTCCAACACTTTCGTCCTGTCGATGATTGAACATATTAAACTCTTCTTTCAATGTGGCCCTTCTACTATTTCTAATCACAGCATTTCATTCAATTTTCTCAACTAAAGCATCCCATAAGCCTTTAGCAGTGGTGTGCTCTCTGAGTGTTTGAGTGACTTTTGTAAGGGTGAGAAAAACTCTTTCATCTTCAGCTAACATAGTTTTATCAGTTTCATCATATGCATCAATAGGCTTCGGTTAGAGTCCTGTTATTGTAGCAACCATTGGAACATGGGGTCCTACCTCAAAACATATCACCAGTGGGGAATCAGTAAACTTGATGAAGTTCTTAAATCTCCACTTAAAGTCAGTGAAGTTCCTTTCCAGGGTCATGAACTTCGAAGGCTTAGTTGTTGTTCCCGCCTCATTTTCAAGTAGCAAGTAACTCTTCAAAAGCTCGGAGTCAGTAGACATGATGCAAACTAGTTCTTAACAGTATAAGGTCTTCAAAAGTGAAAATTTTACAAGGATAGAATATTCGGATCACACGAGATGCTAATAGAAAATGATTTTCAAACAAATCACATGGGCATGCGATGCGATTGATTTCAAAATGAAACGGATAGCATAAGCATGCGATGCGATTGGGATGAGATGCGATGCGATTGAAATTCAAAATGCGATGCGATTCAAAATCCTGAGCGATGCTGTAAGGCCCCCAACCTGGGTGCCCTACTTTCTCGTTAGTTGGACTTACTCATTCACATAATTCGTAAATCAGAGTTAATTAAAACATTTCACGGAATTAAAAGTCAACCATTCATACACAGCATAAACATCTTGTCTTAAAATAACTTAACATAAGTCTTTAAACATGAAGTATAAATAACGCGTGTCTCTTCTTTTCATCAATGCCAGTCTTCCTTTATTCGCCACGTGTCTCCCTCAAGCTACCCGTCTCATCCTACTCACATGCGTGCATACTAAAAGTCAACTACGCTGAGTGAGTTCTAGTTAATTAACATACAATGCATTCACTTACTAATCGCCCAAAGATACGTATTAATACTTACCTGTTCCTATATTAATCAAACATGCATTCATACATTTATACTACTTACTAACTACATACCTCGGATACTATAAAGATTCGGTCCTCACTTACCTCGGATATTATAAGGGTCCAGACCCTACTTACCTCGGATACTATAAAGATTCGGTCCTCACTTACCTTGGATATTATAAGGGTCCAGACCCTACATACCTCGGAATTAATAAGGATCCGGTGTCCTACATACCTTGGATAACTTCAGAATCCAGTCCCTACTTACCTTGGATTTTATAAGGGTCCAGTGCCCTACATACCTCGGTTATTATTAAGGCCCGGTGCCCTCTAATATACCCTACAACTCTACCTTCGTTAACTTTTCTTTCTACTTCCTTCAATCATGACTAATTTATTAACTACTTGCATACGAGTCAATCAATCAATAACATTCACATTCATACGCAAACATATATCTAATACACACTTACCATTTTTAAGTTAAGTGTATAAATCTAAACACATCGTAGTATGCACACAGCCCCGAAAACATAACACATAAAGGGGCTAGAACTCACCTGGATCCTGTTACTTCACCGTTAATAGTAATTCCCTTCCTGAGCTATGCGGGGCTAACTGTTTAATAATGTACACGTATTAATCCTCTTTAATCACTTGTCATTCATTTTTAAAGTTAGCGGGGTTAGCTTTTAAGTTAACCGAACCGACATGTAACCCCTTTTAACCGTTCATATTCCTTTATTATATTTGTCCTTATCTTATTAATGAACCTTATTTATTAGTTCGTGTTCTCAACGACATTTATTGTTATTGTATTTAGATTTATTATTATATTAGTTCGACACTATTTGTTTTTATTACTATTATATAATTATTTATATCTGTAAGTCATCCTTCGTTTACAACCTCCTTTTACTTTCTTCACTTACAACGAACCTTTTCGTTTAAGTTTTACCAAACGAGTCCCATAAACCATTGGTTTGGCATAAGGCGGGTTACGGTTTCTAAACGAGTCGGGTCTCGGGTTACCAACGCGTTTTGGGCTTAATGGTAGTGGACGAGAGGAGAGCTCTACAGTTAAGCGTGCTCGGGTGGGAGTAGTAGCATGATGGGTGACCTCCTGGGAAGTCTCCACCCGCGCAACCAAAAACAAATTCGTGAGCTCTTCGTGAGCAAAGTGGACAATATTGGTGGTGCGAGGGGCCAGATATTACAAGTGGTATCAGAGCCACTCTTGTGCCGTTCGGGATGGTGGGGCAAACCTCATCAGAAACGGTGAGTCCCCGGGGGTGTCGCGAGGTACACCTTAGGCGAATCCCACATCTTGGATGGGATGGTGGGGCAAACCTCATCGAGGACGATGAGTCCAAAAGGGGGGGGGGGGTTTGTAACACCCTAGGCAAATCCCACACCGGCCGTGGACAATAGAGATCCTTGGTTCATAAGTAAATGCCCCGCCTCTTAAATCACCAACACGTTTTGGGCTTAATGGTAGTGGACGAGAGGAGAGATCCACAGTTAAGCGTGCTCAGGTGGGAGTAGTAGCAAGATGGGTGCCCTCCTGGGAAGTTTCCACCTAGGCAACCAAAAACAAATCCGTGAGCTCTTCGTGGGCAAAGCGGACAATATTGGTGTTGCGAGGGGCCGGACGTTACAGATGCGATTTGATTTCCAAGCGATGCGAATTGATTTTCTATGCGATGCAATTACAATTTCTGGTGCGATGCAAATCAAAGTGTCTGGTGCGATGCGATTCAGAAAGCTATGTGATGCGATTACTTGATGAAGCGATGCGATTACTTTTGTGATGCGATGCGATTTGTTGGAAACTGTTTGTACTTTCAACAACTTTTGTCAGTTTTCAACAACAAGTACAACCACTACCACCTTTGTTCATGCGATGAGAGTTTTTCAACTTAGAATGTTCAACCCGTAAGCATATACACCACAACACACACTTTGAATCTTTAGATTTCACCAAGAACACCCGTAACACGTTTTTCGTTTCTTTGAACTTGTAGACTTTGAAGATTTTCTAAAGGAATCCGTGAACACACAAACTTTGCAAACACACTTCTTCACACACTCAAACAAGATCAAAACCCAAGGCTGTGATCCAAGAACCTCAACTAATAGAGCCGAAAGCTCTGATACCAATTGTAGGTCCGACCCGTGAAGGTGGATCTAACAACAATTCTCGGATCAATCTACTTGGTGTTTAGCAGAAATCACACCAAGCCACCTAGATCTCGGATCTTGTTTGGATGTTAGTTATTTCGGCTTTTGAGAGCTTAAGAGTTAGATGCATAAGATAATAGTTTTGTCAAAAGCTTAAGCATGTTCTCTCATGCACATGCTTCCTATTTATAGAGAAGCTTGTCATGAGACAATTCTATTATAACATAGCCCAATGGGCTTTATGTACAAGTGGCCTTGGGCCCAATACATAATACAAAAGACAAGCCCACTAAACATACAATACAAAAGACTAATCATTATACAAAACGAGGCCCAACATGTTCGATCAAGTTAGACTGGAAAAAGTTTTGGTGTTTGATTGGTCAAGCATATCTAAGAGGTTGATTTTTGGTTGGAAATCAGGGAGTGGAGTCTGTTGGGTTTCAAGCTGGCAATTAGATTTAAATAATGATCCAAGGGACTGTATCAAGAGCCAAAGATGATCAATGCTAATGAACTAGAAAAATCAATTTATAGTTACGGTTATGAAATTAAGAGGGTGATTGCTGGTAATTCCGGACCGTATTCACAAGTCGATAAATATGGAAGGACCCAAGTTGACAAGTTGGTCAGTTTGTTTATTTTTCCAATTGTAATTTGATTAATATGATAATGTCTTGGTCACCAAGTTAAGAATAGTCTATATAAACCGAGTTATGGTTAGACGTTATACAACGTTTGAGATTCAACTGAGTTAGGGTTCATCAAGACAAAAACGTTTTATGTGTAATAGGTTTTTTTGAGTTATATTTTCTTAATAATATATTGAGAGTTATTCAACATTAGTTTTACGTGTGTTTATGATTTGGTGAGTTATATTAGAAGACAGGAAGTTCACAGGATTTGACATCGGAATTAAATAAAAAAAATTCAAATAATTGTCATCTTTAACCTTTCTTTAGTGGTGTGGATGGTTGGTTTTGGATCAACAAGTGTCTTTTATTAACATTGTGTGTTTTATATTAAAAAATGTTGATGTGTTTCTATTATTGATGTTTATACCAAAAATGAAATATAACACAACGATCACCATAAAACAATCAATAAAAAATAAAATATAACACAGTGACCGGCATGAATGAATCAACAAAAATGTTGATATTTGGAATGTATGCATAAATTAAACACAATGAATTTGCAATAAAAAGAAATGTATTTTTGAAATTTTATATTTTATCAATCCTAAAAAAATCGATTCCTTGTAACTATTTTGAATGTTGGTCATCATTCTTATTTCATGTGCAGCATTATAGTGTTTATGATAATATTAAAAGTGGTTTGTTAACTTCTTGTAGTGTTTTTGTTCATATATGAAAAACAAAATCTGATATAAACTTGTAACTATATATATCGATTAAAAAAACACACCGTCTTTATATAGTGTGTTTGTGCTATCAATTATTAATTATTGATTGATATTTTCCTAATTTAATTTAACAAAGTAGACAATAATGCCCTTGTAGTGTTATAAAACAAGTGAAAAATAAAACATACCAAATAAAAACACAACAATGAATCACAACCATTGGATCATCATGATCAGATCAAACGCTCCAGATCTCTTCATACACATTCTAAACACACTAATTTACTTTTTAGTATAATTTTACCTATCCACACGATACAAACACTACAATTTTCATGTCCAACTTAACAGTAATTTGAACCAATAAAATTTTAAAAAATTGAGAGGAATTTCTATGAGAAGAACATGAAAAATATATTTTTACAAAACAATTACATAAAATGAACACAGTGGAAAAAAAAAACAGAATACAGTCGAACTTAAATTGGCTCATGCTATAGCCGCACAATACAAACACAGTTTTTATGTCCAACATAGTGGTTATCGAAACTCAAAAGCTTCTAAAAAATTTGAAGGGAAATTCTGAAAACTAATAAGAATATGAAAAATAATTCTTGCAAAATAATTTCACAAAAATCAACACAGCGGAAAAAAAATAGGATACAATCTAATTTAAAATAAGCGATATCCGCACAATACAACCTGCATAATTTTCGTGTCAAACATGGTGGTTATCCGAACCAATAAAGTTTTAAAAATTGAGGGGTAATTATGAGAATTGAGAAGAATATAAAAAATACACTCCTCCAAAATATTTGGTCAATATTCTTCTGCCATTTTTTTTATAAAACCTACCAACGTAGAATTGTCTTGGTATTTCGTATGAGGTGACCCAATGGCAAAAGGGCATGGTCAGCTAGCCCAACCCAGCCGTACAGAGCCCTTAAGTGTCACCAACTTATCTCTAGTTTCAGGGAAAACCTACCCGAAGACCCATTGGTGATAAAACCCAGACGCCCTATGAGATCGAACCGGAGATTACAAAAATTCCGGTCTTCCTTCATTAAGTCACTCATGCCCTCCTCAAAATATTGTAAGTGAGAATCGAACCTGGGTCCTTCCGCCACATACTCGTTCATGCTCTCTTAATATCTTTTTTTTTCTCACTTGGAAAACATATTCCACAGTAAAAGAATGTTCAATAAATGGTTGCATGAATTACGGGATTTCCATATTCCGTATTTGCATTATATCGTGATATTGCCCCCCCACCCCCCCACCATTAATTAACTAACAAGTTACCTGTCCGAATTTGATTGGTTCCTATCATTTTGGACAAAACTTCCCTTCTATTTTATCCTACCTCTACTCTTCTTTTCATGGACTACTTACGGTACTTACAATTACGGGCGGCAATTATTGAGGGAAACACACAACAAAATAATAATAATAATAATAATAATAATAATAATAATAATAATAATAGTAATAATAAATGTTTTGGGTCAACTAAGTGACTAACACGAACTGATTAAAAATAGGTCGGGTTCAAGTTGACCCATGCTTAAGGAGGAAAACATATGTGTACGGATTTAACAATGGTTTTCACTCTAGTGAGCTTAGAAAGTAGTGGTTTCATAGCCGGTCAATCTGCTTTAAAGCTGTTTCAGGTAAGGTGACTAAGCATAAGAAGGCATGTCTTAACAATCAACATGTATTTATTCCTTTTGCTTTTGACACTTTTTGTTTCCTCACGCCTGAAGCTGTGGAGTTACTTACCCGAGTTTAACAGGTCATGCATAGTAATATTATGACTCCCAGATAAGCGAATGTGGTTTTTAAAATATTGGGTTTTGCAATTCAAAAGGGGATAGCGGCGCAGCTTGTTGCCGGCTTGCCTTCTGCTTCGATGTAATCACTAACTTGCTTAAAATTTAAGTATTTAAAAAAATTATAGTTGTATTTTTGTTTGTGTTTTTTCATTTTCCATTTTTCTGAACATACTCCAATGAATGTAAATTATATCAGTTTTGTTTTTATTAGTTTTATTTTTGATAAATAGGTGATTGATTCGAATTTATGAGTGTGCCGGTTAGGTTGAAATCTTTGACATGAAATATGAATAACAATGTGGTTTTGGTTAGGGTTGTACATTTCAACCCATCAACCAACCAACCCTTCACAATTAATTAGCACCCCTACTTACAACCACATTTATTTCATTCAACTAATTATTTTAAATTCCCTTTTGTATATATTTCAAAATTAAGCGACGTCTTCTTATTTTTCTGATACGTACGCAATTATCTTCCCATTTGGCAACTTGATGACAGCCTTCTCCTATTCTATAATCGGCATCTCCTTTTACATAATCTTACTTCTCAATTAACACCATGTGAAGAGATTTATGCTGCTTTATTTTTAGCATTGGTATTTTTTAAATTTTACTTGTTTACGGATTAGGTTGCATTATTTTTGTTCGTTAATCTTACAAGCTAGGATGATTATGTTGCTTTATTTTTAGCATTATATGTTTTTTTAATAAATTTACTGTTATACTCGTTCTGAAATTTGAATAACCGATTAACCCAAGCCGATAAAACCACAACTTGAATAACCACAAATTGATGTTTGTTGAGACTTGAGTCTGCCCTGACAATATGTTACAAGATGTTGTGAAAACAGTTTAAGAGTTCCGATTTGAGTTGATACATATCAACAACTGGTATCTAATATTAGCTAGAACGACAATTAGTGCGTTTCAGTGTAAAAAAAACACGAGTGCTTAGCTATTAGCCTTTTTTTTGTATTTTATCTTTTTAACAACTTCGTTGATTTAGTAACTAGTTGGATACTTGATCCAGATAGTTACTGGTTATTCACATATTTCTATTGATAATTCTGAGATATAGTTTAAAAACAATATCTCCGTAGTAAACGAAATTAAATTGAGGATGAAAAGAGAGATTTTAATTATGTGGTAATCATGAAGGTGAGTATTTTCCACTAGACTAGACTTGACTTGATTTCTTAATTCTGAACTAAAGCCACGTCTGTGCGTCTCATTTCCTATATAATCACAGCTGCTGGTGCATTATGAATCACAGACAGAACCAACATGGTCACTATCGTAAGCACACCACTGCGAATATTATCATTCATCTTTATACTCACTTGTATTCCAATCCCATCATTCTCTTGTCCGCCCCATCAAAAACAAGCACTTCTTCACTTCAAATCCACCCTCACCACCACCATCAATTCTACTTCTTTTCAGCCCATACAACTAAAATCATGGAATCCGACTTCCGATTGTTGCTCCTGGGATCGTGTTAATTGCACCGGAACCAAAAGTGTCACCGAGCTTCACCTCCATGGTTTAGTCGTTCCTCGTGCTAATATAAACCTGGCTCCGGTATTTTCGGATATCTTGGCTCCACTTTTTCATATTAAGTCACTGATGCTACTTGATATCTCTGACAATTACTTGAATGGAGAGATCCCTGGGGATGGGTTTGTGAACCTCACCAAACTGGTTCATTTTGATATCTCATACAACTATTTCAACGGCTACAACCCCCGCCAACTTTCATTGTTGACGAATTTAGGCTTCTTGGACATGATCCACAATTGGCTCACAGGGAAACTAGGACCTGAACTCGGGTCTTTTCGAAAATTGACTACGCTGCAGTTAGTGAGAATGGTTTCCAGGGTGAGATTCCTTCTCAACTTTTCAGTCTCGAATCTCTAAAAGTTCTTAATCTGAGTTTTAATTATCTTGAGGGGAAGCTAGGGCCCGAATTCGGGTGTTTATGAAATTTGACGGTGCTATGGTTACGTGGCAATCGTTTTCATGGCCTGATTCCTCGTCAGTTTTATGAACTCGAATCTCTTCAAAATATTGATCTGAGTTTTAATAATCTTGAGGGGGAACTAAGACCCGAACTAGGGTCTTTTCGGAATTTGACTGTCCTAGGGTTAAGGAGTAACCGTTTCTATGGTCCCATTCCTTCTCAGCTTTTCAAACTCCGTTCTCTTCAAATTCTTGACCTAAATGGTAACAAATTCGAGGGGAAACAAAGGCCCAAACTAGGGTCTCTTCAAAATTTGTCACGACTATATTTAAGTAACAATAGTTTCCATGGCCCAATTCCCCCTCAACTTTTTGAACTCAGATCACTTCAAGTTCTTGATCTAAGTGAAAATGATCTCCATGGAGTTTTAAGCCCTGAAGTTGGTAAGCTAAGAAATCTTGAACTACTTGCGCTGAAAGCTGATTTTCTTTTCGGGAAAATCCCAGAAGAGATTGGAAACTTAACAAAGTTAGTGGCATCCTCCTTGCAACGAAATCTTTTCTCTGGCGGAATTCCATCTTCAATTGTAAACCTCAAGAATCTAGAGTTGCTAGATTTGGCTGAAAATTTTTTATCAATGCAAATTCCGAACTCCATAAGAAGACTCTCAAGCCTGATTGCAATTGACCTGAGCAAGAACTAGTTTGTTGGACAGATACCATCATTCATTCAAAACTTGAGCAACTTACAAGTCCTTCAACTCAACGACAACATGTTGATCGGATATATTCCAACTTGGTTATTCGAAATCAGAACTCTAAAATCATTGTTCATTGGTGGAAAAAGAAGCAACTTGATTTGGAATAAAAAAGCTAAGATTGTTCCAACATGTAATCTACAAGAGATCTCCATGCCTTATTGTAGAATTTCAGGTCAAATTCCTGAATGGGTTTCACCACATAAATATTTGCATTATCTTGATTTGAGTGGGAACAAATTGGAGGGAAGATTTCCAGACTGGTTCAGTGAGAGGAAAATTGAAGTAATTTTCCTTTCTGATAACAACCTCAGTGGATCCGCTCCGCCAAGCCTATTTAACAATGCCATTTTACTCTTTCTTGATATGTCCCGGAATAATTTTTCTGGGGAGTTACTAGGAAATATATGCAATGCCAAAAAGATGATAGTTCTTATTTTGTCAAAAAATAATTTTTCTGGGATTTTTCCGATATCTATCTCAATGGATAATAGTCTACTAGTACTAGACTTGTCCTACAATCATTTCTCTGGTAAGATCCCGACAAACTTCCCTAAAGGAATCTTATATCTCATTTTAAGCGGTAATAGGTTTTCAGGCCTTCTCCCTTGGAATTTGACTAAGTTGGTCAACCTCATAATGCTTGATATTCATGGAAGCAGTATTACGGGAAATTTACAAGATACCCTTCCTCAAATCCCAAGTCTTGAAATTCTAGTCCTAAGAAACAATTCCCTTCAGGGATATATTCCTAGTAATATCTCCAACCTTAGGTCTCTTCAAATTCTTGACCTCTCCTATAACAACCTAACAGGGAGCATTCCAAGTGAGATAGCAGATGTTCAAAGAATGATTGACATGAAAAACATATCCATTCCCACTTCCCATCCCCTTATGGTTACCAATTTCAATGATGACTATGCGAACTTGATTATGAAATGGAAGAAATATTTTCACGTCCTAGAACTCCGTAACCTTGACATCTACACCATGCTGGATTTGTCACACAACAAAATATATGGTGAAATCCCGCCACGTTTGGGCAATCTCAAAGCCATAAAACTGCTGGATATTTCACAAAACATGATTTCTGGGCACATTCCAATGTCTTTTGGCGATCTAGAGAACATAGAAACCTTGGAATTGTCACACAATAAAATCTCCGGTTCAATTCCCGAATCGCTAGTGAAGCTTCACCAACTCGCAGTTCTAGATGTGAGCAACAACAGGTTAACAGGTAAGATTCCAGTCGGTGGATAAATGTCCACTATGGATGAGTTGAATTATTTTGAAAACAACAGTGGGTTATGTGGTATACAGATTAAGGTACCGTGTCCTGAAGATATCCTACGGCCCAAAGGAAGAGATAAAGGAAGAGATGAGGAAGATGAGAAACAATCATGGTTTTTATGGGAAGGGACTTGCGTTGGTTATCCAGTTGGGTTCTTATCGATTTTGGTCATGGGTCACTTTCTTGATTTTCTGCGGCTCTTCAAAGTTTGGTGAAATTAATTGAGAATAATTCAAATTCTGGATTATGCGAGAGGCATGCGTTCTTGAACGGCTTTGGAAAGCTTCTGCATGCAGGTAGTTCTACTTTTTAGTCTTGTTATTTTGAATAAATTTTATCATCTGGTTTGTTAGATGATGTTTGTGTCGTATGATTTGCTCGTTTGTTATTTCTTCGATTTAAGCGTCTGTACTTGTTTGCTTAATATGCAGTTTTCATAATAAACAAAAATTTGTAATTGCGTTTTTATCTAAACTGTGTAATTGCGTTCCTGTACCATCAATAATTACTCCAAGTTTCGATAAACTATAAATAGAAAGTTGTGATCTGTTCGGAAAATGTAAACTTTATAGTATACTAGTTTGAGACCCGTGTATTACACGGGGAATTAATGAAAATTACAATATTTAAACGTTAAACAAAATACAATCAATAACACAATTATCATATATTGTTAATACAATTACAACTTTCATTAAAATTACAGGAATTACAAAGCAAAACATTACGCAATGAGTTTACAAATAAGAAAAAATTTTCTTGTACACTACATTTGTGGTTGTATTGGTCAGATTACCTTGTTTATCAAGAATCAGAATCTTGAGCCCAAACCTGCTTGTAACTCTTGACAAGGCGACGTATAATAATAATAATAATAACAACGAATATGATTACCTCAACACAAGTAGGCTAGAAGTAGATGAAAAAAATAATATCCCATCACCATTAAAACCATTGTATGTGTATGCTTCCGGATATTATTGGATGTTCCTGTAAACGGTGGTCCCTGGAAGTCGTCCCAACACAGTTGCAATAATACAAATTTATAATCATTAATCATTCAGAAACATATTTTCTTATAAATAAGTATGTAAATGATAGCCTTACCAATATGCGGGTTTGCTGATTCATGGATCACAAAAGCCAGAGAAAACCAACCTGCATATCAAAATACCAGGCATTCAATTGGATTTGGTAACTTTTAGAATATGTGTGTGTTCGCGTATTGGTTGGGTGTAGCTTACCCCAACAAGGACACCGATTTCAATACCGAGGAGCAAAGTGGTTGCACAAGTGACTGGCCAAAGAAAGAATATTTCTTGTCTACTTTCCATAGAAATATAGCTTCATCATAATCCACCGTTACAAACACATAATTAAAAATTAGGATTATTTGAGTAAACAAATTGGAATACATATTCAAATAAATAAGAAGACCAGAAGGCAAAACAGAAATCCGATTATAATAAGAATACTGACCAATCAAATAGCAGCAAGAGCACACTACAGAGATTAAGAAAATACTTAATAATAATAATAATAATAATAATAATAATAATAATAATAATAATAATTTGACAATGATACCATAGTTAAGAAGTATTCCTTAGGTATAACTTCAAATAATGGTGTCATAAATTGTAGAGCACAAGCCATTATAACGCCCACGATTATTTGTTAACTATTAATCGAAAAATAAACTTATGGGCCATCTCCAAGATTACAAAATATATTCTCTCAACTTCTGGCCCACGTTTTCTAGACTGATCAACCACAATTTCATACTCCCGGAGCCTAGTATTGGCAAAATAATAATCACATTTAAGCTGAATTTATAATTCTCACCTATCTTTAATATAACTTGTATTGGCAAAATATATAGGTGAATCAATTTTATAATGCCATTGTATATGTATGCTTCCGGATATTGTTGGATGTTCCTGTAAACGGTGGTCCCCAGAAGTCGTCCCAACATAGCTTCAATAATACAAATTTATAATCATTAATCATTCAGAAACATATTTTCTTAGAAATAAATATGTAAATGATAGCCTTACCAATATGCGGGTTTGCTGATTCATGGATCACAAAAGCCAGTGAAAAACCAACTTGCATATCAAAACACCAGACAGTCAATTAGATTAAGTACTAATACTACACACAGCATAAGCCGAAATAAGTTTTGTTTTATATTAGTATTTTGGAAAAAAAGGGACCAAGGTTGACACAGAATAACTGTTTTATAAATGTATCATGTTTAGCTTGTGAACAAACAGTTTCAATCTGCCAACATGTTTACATAATCATGCTGCACGGGTATATATGTCTGAAATCTAAATTAAAGTTCAACTTTTCGGCACAAGTATGTGGACCTTCAAAAGGTTATTTGCTTTGGCCCAACTGACTTCTTACTCCCATCATAAGCTCCATAACACCTTGGCTACGAACACAGTGGAGTTGCTACAACAATTAGATTCAAGTCAAAACTAAAAATCCAGACATATACTTATATGGAGTTATGAACACAGTAGATTTGATGCCCAATAAATAGCATCAGTTAAAAAAATGCAAGCAGAAAAAAAACTCGAATAATAATAATAATAACAACAACAATGATTACGATTACCTCAACAGGAATAGGCTCGAAGTAGATGAAGAAATACTATACCATCAACATTCCAATCGTGACTCCAATTCCAAATCCAAACGTGCCGATGGTGGCGATGACAGAAGCGATGGTGGTGGCGATTTAATGCCCAATAAATAGCATCAGTTAAAAAAAATGCAAGCAGAAAAAAAAACTCGAATAATAAGAATAATAATAATAACAACAACAACAAGAAGAACAACAACGATTACGATTACCTCAACAGGAGTAGGCTCGAAGTAGATGAAGAAATAATATCCCATCAACATTCCAATCGAGACTCCAATTCCAAATCCAAACGTGCCGGCGGTGGCGATGACAGAGGCGGCGACGGTGGCGATGAAGGTAGGAGACGCTGTATCGTAGGTGGCGAATTGGAAACCACATGTATCAATTGCGATGGCAATGGAAGACATGAATGGCGGTTCCGAGAATTAGGGTTGTAGTCTTTGGTGTTGAATGAAAAGAATGAACGGCTGTTGAAAGAGTTAGGGTTTGCATCTTTGGTGTTGAATGAAAATAATGAAAGAATAACAAAAATGGATCCAGATAGTATTATTGGGCCGGGTTAACCCGAAAGAGATACCATTTCATGAAAATGGGTTAAAAATTGTGAGAGTTAAGGAGAGATTGACAAGTGACATATAGTAGTACTCATTTATTAGAATAGTAAGATGTTGATTTAAAGAAAACTGCATTTTATTTCTTAAATTATAATAAAAAAAGGATGATTTCGAATCGTTAATTCATCGTGATCAAACCAAGTTTTCATAACCTATAAATAAAAAGTTGGTCACTTTTCCTTTTTGTTTTCCAGATATATCATGTGTATAATCCAATAATCATGTTTAATTAATAGCAATTGACACAAGGTCGAAGACTCGCGCAAAAATAAACCAATTACAACTAAATAGATAGTGGTAAATGGGTGTCGAACACGAAGAGTTTGTGGAATATATGTTACCAAGTAGTTTTATAGATCAACTAAATTTAAACTAAATGAAGAAAATAAAATCTAAAATTTTGGTTGTTTTGTTTGATTAACGAAAATTAACTAAGTCACTTAACATGATTTTTCAATCAAAGATGAGAGGATATGCTCTCCCTCAGTTTCAAGTTTCAATGAATGTTGATGTAAACGTTTAATCTGAGACGAACTGTAAAAACATAATTCATGAATATGCGAATGATTTTGATAATTGAGGACTAAGTACTTGGATTAACAATTACAAGGTTATCACTCAAAAATCTATTAGATTATCCAACCCTGAATTCCACCCGATTAATCCCAATTGCCTATAACACCAAGAACTGACGGTTTAGAACCCGAATTAAACAAACTAACAACTTATCAATCAATACATAGACATCATAATTATGAAATCAATAATACTAAATTACCATCTCAATAATTGCATAAACATTCAATCAACAAACAATATGAAACCTTACAATCCGAAGGAAAATACAAAGGAAATTAGCCAAGCATGATTCGGGTCATCATTCCTTCGATTACAATGTGCATATCAATTAAAAACAAGTCTCAAATGTTTAAACAGCTCAAAATTGAGTTATAGCTCCTCCAAATCGCCTCCCCAAGTGTCTCTAATAAAAAAACCATGAAAAAGATACCCAAAAGTCATCCCAAAACGGACTTAAATGGCAGTTACAATTTCTGCGTCAGGGTCCACCGTAGCTTACGGTAGCTTTGAAAGTCGCTACGCCAGCTTACGCTAGGCTGCTACGTTGTAACACTACCGTAGCTTACCCAAGTTCTTGTTCTTCTTTGACTTATTGACTACCATTACCAACTCTCGATTTCTTTGCTCCTCTCCATTATAGTTCATTTGAATCGCCATTTTAAGCACCTGTTCCTGCAAACACGCACCATATACGGTAGTAACCTTAATCCTTGAAATAACACGTAAACGCTCATGTTTTGTTTAGAATTACTACAATTAAGGGTGGCTCTACAATCCACCCGTTAGCAATCATGCATAGTGTTTATTAACTATGATAAAGAAATTTTAATTTGTTCGATACATGAAGGTTTTGTTTGTTTTCACTTAAAAGATATGCAATGGGCTTATGTCTGCAAGCCCACAGACATAAGCTTCTGAAGACGGTTTTTTTTTTTTTTTATCTGAAAACTGTTTTTATGGTCTTAAAAAATAAGCTAATATCCAACTTCTTCACACTTCTTCACATCATACCACCACCCACCGTGCGCCACGCCACCACCACTGTCTACCGCCACCCATTGTCCGCCACCACCACCCACCACCACAGTCCACCACCACCCACCGTCGGCCACCACCACAACCACTACCGTCCACTAGTACCACCACCACCCATCTTCAGCCACCACCACTAACCACCACCCAACGTCCGCCATCACCACCAGTTGTCTGCCACCACCACCACCACCACTGTCCACCACCACCCACCATCGGCCACCACCACTACCATCCACCACTAGGCCTGTAAATGAACTGAACGGTCAGTGAACTATTTGTGAACCATTCAGCGAGAAGTTCGTTTACTTAATAAACGAACGAACATGAATGCGTGTCTCGTTCGCTCATTTATGTTCATGAACGTTCATTTATGTTCGTTTATAAATTTTAGTTTCTTTCTAAAGCACTAGGGTTTGCTTAGCCTCCATGACACGGCACATGAGATGAGACCTTAAGTAATTGATAACAACACTTGTGTTGCTTTACTAGATTGAAAGTAATATCAATGTAGTTATCTGAACTCGTCTACAAAACAAGGGTAGATTAAAAGTTTGATTTTATTTTATTTATGTGCAATTTGTATTAGTCTATATATTTTTATCTCCATATTTATGGATCATAATAATTTGTTTGGTTTGTGATCCAGATCAGTTGTTAGATTGATTATTTTAAAAATATCTTTTCAGTTACTTTTATCTTATTTTCATATACCAAATGCTTTGGGTACATACGGACCTTGTCAATCAAAATCAATGATAACACAATACATGGCATCCTATATATGTAACAAAGTGTTAAAAGAACTAAACGCACTTCATGTATGCCGAGTGTGAGTACAAGGAGAGCTAGAGATGATGTGACAAATTTAGTAACGGATGAGGCACATTCAGTAAAAAAAAAACCATGGGGTGCGAGCACGTTAGGTTGCCAATACAAGTCCGTTGTGTGAATTTTTTACAATAGATAATTGGGTAATTTTGTAAAGTCATAGTAACCACCAAGTGTTTATACTTCATTTTGTAAAGAATGCCTAAGTTTTAAAGGTGTACAAAGCGGTAAATCCCAAAACCGGTTTGACCGGTTGAGACAGCAGCAAATTGGTGCGGGCAAAAAACCGATTTTGTTTTTCCAAATCGGGTCGGGTCTAAAGCCAGTTTGAGTCTCCAAAGTCTGGGTCGGTCTGGAAATCTGTTTGGGTTTGGTATTGAGGCGGTCGAGGAACCGGTTTTTTTCTTCTCATCTCTAGTCTAATTGGTCATCTCTAGGATAAATAGGGAGAATTGAAGATGTAGAGAGGCCCAACGTTGAAATGCCTAAGCAAATGTCTGGTTTTTTTCTTGTCATCTCTTGTCACTTCAATAATTATAATTCAAGAGTGTCTTGAACTTGTTTAATTAATCTTCTAAAATAACAATCTACAAATGTTAGCTATTAATTATCGGACCAGAACAAAAGAGTGTGATTATTCTTTCATATGAGGGATAATGAAGGTAATGTAGCATATATGTTAGAGCATTCTCATCTCGTTTCCTATCCTTATATTCATATATATTATATAATTACAGTAAAAAACACTATATTTCTCTCTCCTGTTCAATTGAATAATATGTTTTTATATTTTTTTCATTACAGTTTTCTCTCTCCACCCTATAATTTACAAAAAAATCACTACATTTTTCTCAAATTTACAAAAAATAACAACATTTTCTCTCCATCCTATAATTTACACTTACAACCCACCCTATAATTTACAAGCCCTTCTCACATAATTTTAGATGATGGGTTGAGAATGCTCTTACATCCCTTTATTTATTAGAACTTCATAAATGTTTATAATTAATAAACTCGAGATAATATCTAAGGGAAAGATTCTTGTTTTCTCAAACGTGATAATCACATTTGATATCAATGACCAACACACTAATAAGTGGTTTAGATTTTCTGAAAGGGTTACAAAATTTTATTTATGGCTTATATTATAATAACAAAGATATAAACATCTTAGATTGTAGGATTACTTCCTTGATGTTTCTAGATCTCACTGTATAAAGAACAAAAGTTTCACCAAATTTTGAAGAGACGTAGAAAATTTAGAAAGTGGCCTATGATCAAGATTGACGAGAAGAACCCAACCGGGAAACCAACCCAAGTCCCTTCCCATAAAAACCATGATTGTTTCTCCTTTGCATCATCTTTTTCTTTCAACGGATGGATATCCTCAGGACACGTGACCCTGATTTGCACACCACATAATCCGGTGTTGTTTTCAAAGCCAGTCATGGTATCCATTTGCCCACCAACAGGTATCTTGCCTGTCATCATGTTGTTGCTCACATCTAGAGTTGTAAGTTCACGGAGCTTCACTAATGATTGAGGAATCATACCTGAGATTTCATTATGAGACAAATCCAAGCTTTCTATGTTCTCTAGATCACCAAAAGACACTGGAATATGCCCAGAAATCATGTTGTGTGAAATGTTGAGCACTTTTAGGGCTTTGAGATTGCCCATCAATGGAGGGATTTCACCGGATATTCTGTTACCTGACAAGTCTAACAAAGAGTAGATATTGAGGTTGTCAAGCGCTACTCCACGAAAATATTTCTTCCAGTTTAAAATTAAGTCACTGGGCAGAGGTCTTGTTCTAGGGCGAGATTGATAAATGGAATGCGGAACATTGTCAAAGGACGTTGGCAAGTTTTGAGGTTTGATCATTCCTGGAAGCTTTGTCATCTCTCGTGGAATACTTCCGGTTAAGTTGTTCCATGAGAGATCAAGAATCCGAAGAGACTTAAGGTTGAAGAAATTACCTGGGATAAATCCTTCAAAAAAATTGTTTCTTAGGATAAGAGCTTCTAGAGTTGGAATTTGAGGGAGAGTATCCTGTATATTTCCTGTTATATTGTTTTCATGGACATCAAGAAGTATGAGGTTGACCAATTTAGTCAAACTCCAAGGAAGATTGCCAGAAAACTTATTCCCGCCTAAATAAAGAACTTTGATTCCTTTAGGAAAATCCATCGGGATCTTGCCAGAAAATTTATTGTAAGATAAATCTAGGGAGATCAAACTGGAATTTTCTCCCCAAACAGAAAAACTGAGACCAGAAAATATGTTTTTGGACAAGTCTAGGATAACCAAAGTGTCACTCCTGGAGATGGACACTGGAATTTGTCCTGAAAAATTATTTTCAGACAAAGACACAAACCCAATTTTTTTGGCTTTGCCTATATTTTCTGGCAACTCTCCAGAGAAATTATTTTGTGACAACTCGAGACTTTGTAAGCGCTCAGATTCAAATAGACGATGTGGAATTTCACCGCTGAGTTTGTTTTCTGATAGATATAATACATCCAGCTTGCTCTCAGCGAGCCAATCTGGGAATTTTCCCTCCAATTTGTTCCCACTCAAATCAAGATAATACAAATCTTTTTGTGATGAAATCCATTCAGGAACTTGACCAGAAATTCCGCAATAAGCCATAGAAAGCTCATATAGATTGCATTCTGGAACAATCTTAGCTGTGTTATTCCAAATCAAGTTGTCTCCTTTTGTACTGATGTGCAGTACCCTTAGAGTTGTGATTTTAAATAGCCCTGTTGGGATCTGTCCACTGAACATGTTGTCATCAAGCCGAAGGACTTCTAACTTGCTCAAATTTTGAATCGATGACGGTATTGGACCTATAAACTTGTTCTGGCTTAGGTCAAGAGCAATCAAGTTGGGAAGTTTTACAATGGAGCTTGGAATTTGCGTGGAGAAGGAATTTTTAGACAAATCCAGTGCCTCTAGTTTCTTGAGGTTTACAATTGATGATGGATGTCGCCAGAGAAATGATTGTATTGTAAGGTGAATGCCCTTATTGGTTAAGTTTCCAATCTCTTCTGGGATATTTCCAGAAAGAAGATCAGCCATCAAAAAAAGTGATTCAAGATTTTGAAGCTTACCAACTTCTGGGCTCAAAATCCCATCGAGATCATTGTTAGTTAGATCAATATCTTGAAGAAACTTGAGATCGAAAAGTTGAGGAGGAATCGGACCATGGAAGTGATTATTATATAACCATAGGGTCGTCAAATTCTTAAGAGACCCTAGTTTGGGTCCTAGTTTCCCTTCAAGATTGTTAGTGCTTAGATCAAGACTTTGAAGAGATTTGAGTTTGAAAAGTTGAGGAGGAATCAGACCATGGAAATGATTGCTACTTAAACGTAGGGATGTCAAATTCCCTAAAGACCCTAGTTCACGTCTTAGTTCCCCCTCAAGATTATTATCACTGAGATCAAGACGTTGAAGAGATATTAGTTCATAAAATTGGCGAGGTATCATACCACGGAAACTATTGTCATTTAACCAAAGTGTAGTCAAATTTTGGAAAGACCCGAATTCAGGCCCTAGTTCCCCCCGAAAAAGTTATAACTTAGAATAAGAACTTGTAGGGATTTGAGATCGAAAAGTTGAGAAGGAATCTGACCCTCGAAATAATTCATACTTAAACTCAGTATAGTCAATCTTTGGAAAGACCCAAGTTCAGGTCCTAGTTGCCCCCCAAGCGTATTGTTGCTCAAATCCAAGTAGCGTAAATTCGTCAACAAAGAAAGTTGAAGTGGGATGGAGCCGCTGAAATAGTTGTCTTGCATGTCAAGGTATACCAGTTCTGTGAGATTCACAAACCCATCTTCAGGGATCTCACCTTGCAATGAATTGACGAGATATCAAGTGCATTCAGTGACTTGATATGAAAAAGCGGAGCCAAGATATCAGAAAACACCGGAGTTGGATTGATATCAGGAAACGGAATGACTAAGCCATGGAGGTGAAGCTCGGTGACAGTTTTGGTTCTGGTGCATATAACACGCTCCCAAGAACAACAATCGGAAGTCGAGTTCCATGAATTTAGTTGTACCGGCAGGAAAGAAGCAGAATTGGTGATGGTGGTGAGGTTGGATTTGAAGTGAAGAAGTGCTTGTTTTTGATGGAAAGGACAAGAGAGTGACGGAATTGGAATCGAATTGAGTATGAACAAGATTGATAATATTAGCAGTGGTGTGCTTACAGTGGTGACCATGTTGATTTTTGGGTGGATCTATGTCTGCTTCATTTGTATCAGCAGCAAAGAAGATGATGATGATGATGATGATGATGATGATGATGATGATGATGATGATGATTATATAAAAAATGTGAAGTGGGGGTCAATTGTTTTTGTCATTAATTCGTTTGTTCCAGAAGTAGTGGAAAATCTATGTTCACAACGCGACCAAAAAATCTCTGGTTTCATCCTCAAAAATAAAAAAATAAGGCATTATTATTTTGTGTTTCCCCCCTAACACACGCGGGTTTACTTTGACTTATTAGACATGTCGCGTGAGATGGAGCCCAGAAGTAATGATTACATCAATTGCTGGATAAAAGCTACAAGTTTGAATTTTTCTTTTTATTCATCGGTAAGTTGTTTTAGTCTTTTCACTTATTTTATTCACTTATGAAACATAATATATTTGTAGCTTATGAGAGTGAACTAATAAAAATATCATGTGAGATTGAATCAAAATTAAAATCAAAATCATTATTTTTAGTATCATGCAGTATTTATCTTAAAAAGTAACGTACAATATCTGACATCATATATATGATTTTTTTTGTCATGACTGTAGTGAAACAAAATTCGTTTATAACAATATTTGTGTATAGTTCTGAATTTTCTTTCTAAAGCATCCGAATTTAATTGACTTCAAACTTCAAAGACACGTCGCATGAGATCGAGACCTGAGGTAATCGACAACTAACCATTGTGCTTTTTAGCTTGATTGGAATTAATGTCATTGCAAGTATGTGTGGAGGACTGGAGTCTTGAGTAAACGATATTGTTTTATTATTATATAGCAAGTGGCTTTAATGAGTCTATTATGTACATCATTTTGTTTGTGTATTTGTGGTTCAAATAATTTGTTTGGCTATTTATAAGTGGTCTTGTTTTATTCATCAACTAGTTGGTTGAGTCTATTCACTCATTTCCTTTTCATATGTAATCCAAATCGTTTGTTTTAATTGAATTAAATGGTTGACACTCATTATATAAAAAATGTCACTTAATTTGCTACCAAAACTCGTGTTACTTTAGTGGGACTTAATATAAAGTATCTAACGTGTTGTCTACGGAAATAAGAGTAAACTTAATTTGTCTTATTTATTTGCACGATATTTGAGTGTGATCAGTCGTTTGTGGTTTTAAAATTTTAATTCTTATGTGTTCAAATCACTTATTTCTAGTAGTTTCGGTTGTTGAGACTAATGTTTATAATACATATATATTCTGAAATGCTGACAACTTTTTCTCTCCATGACAGGTCAAATGGGGCGATTGATTATTTTCAGTCGTGCTATTAGACTGAAAATAATATTACAGTAAGTCTTAAGTTTTATATCAAAATTAGAGTAAACTATAGGTACAGGTAAAATGTTTTAAGTCAATTAGTGTATTCACTTTTCTTCTATTTTATTTTGTAAGATAATCATGTATTTGTGGTTTTAATTCGTATATGTGGCTAAAATTTGTCGTTTCTAGTAGTTTTGATCCATTAAAGTTGAGACTAATGGTTTTAAAAGTGCTTATAAATTATTTATATATGTTTTCTTTTTTATTTCTAAAGCACAAGGGTTATATTACTTCAACAACTCATGATATCGCGACTTGGAAGTAATTGATACTATCACTTGTCTCGTTTATAGGACTGGAAACAAAAGACTTTTACAATGAAACAGTGAAGATGGGCATGAAAACATCATCGTATGGATACACGTGAGATTCCATGTGTGAAAAAAAGAATTTACAACGAAACAGTTGGTACATACTTTCTTAAGCCCACTAGAGGATTCCTAAGCCCATGACTCATATAGCAGCTCTTTAAGACCAATGAATGCTGCTAGATCATACATGGTTGATGGATCAAAGTTAACAATAAATCTAAACTGTCTAGTTTAATTGAAAAAAGAGATGTGATGATGTGTCATCCACTAAAGCTTCTCAATAACTGTTCACTTTCTTGTCCCAATGACACCTTAAAGCTACAAGCTTTAAGTGCTTAAAAAAAACACCTTCACTTTTCAAAAATTACGAATACCACCCCTAAAGTTAGTTATGTTTGTATTGAAGAAGTCAATGATTTTCTTCTTGTCAAAATTATTGTCATATACAATTTACAAAAATAAATAGGAAAGGTTGTAACAACCAAACATAGTCAAAGGGAAAAATAAGGAAACAAATGACATAATTAAGGGAGTAAATAAACGAAAATATATGATTTCTATACTCCCCCTCAAGTTGGAGCATGGAGGTCACAAGTGTCCAACTTGTTAAGTAAAGTACGAAGTTGTTGCGTTCCAAGTGCTTTTGTTAAGAGATCGGCAGGTTGCATTTTCGTGTGGATGTGTATAGGTTTGACTTCTTTAGACTGCACTCTTTCTTTCACGAAGTAGCAATCCATCTCAACATGTTTTGTTCTTTCATGAAACACGGGATTGTTGGCTATATGCTGAACCGCAAGGTTGTCACAAAATAGTGTGGTCAGGCCATTTTGAGGAATCCCAAGCTCTTTTAGGAGCCATCTCATCCATAATACTTCACTAACCGTGAAAGCCATAGCTCGGTATTCAGCTTCAGTGGATGAACGGGAAACGACAGTCTGTTTCTTCGATTTCCATGAAACTAATCCTCCTCCAAGTAAAAGAGCATAACCTGTCCGAGACCTTCTAGTGAATGGACACCCTAGCCAGTCGGAGTCACAATAAGCAACCAGGTTAGTTCCACCATTTTAGGAATAAGAATTCCTTGTCCTAGTGTACTTTTAAGATATCGTAGCACTCGAGTAACAGCATCTAAGTGAGTTTGCCTTGGGCACTAACAAACTGACTTAACACATTAACTGAATAAGCAATATCGGGTCTCGTGGCCTGCAAGTATAGTAGTCGACGGTATTGGCGAGCATCTACTCGAGGTTCTTCCTCATCCCTACCTAACTTTAGATTTTGTTCCTTTGGGAAGGGACTCGGTTTACACCCTAACATGCCACAATCTTCCAAGATCTCTAAGGTATATTTTCTTTGGCTTAAAACGAGACCATCACATGTACGAGCAACTTCAATCCCGAGGAAATACTTTAAGGACCCAAGATCTTTTATGCTAAACCTTTGGTCAAGGTAATTTTTTGTTTGTTGTATTTTATCCGAGTCATTTCCAACGAGGAGGATATCATCAACATAAATGAGAGCCGCTACATAGGATGCTTTGGTCTTGTACATGAAAAGAGAGTGATCAGCATAAGATTGTTTGAAACCAATATCAAGAATAGCGGTAGTAAATTTGTGATACCAATTTTTTGATGCTTGTTTTAGGTCATAGAGAGACTTCTTTAACTTGCAAACTTTGTTCTCGTTTCCCATTCCAAAATCTTGCGGAAGCTTCATATAAACCTCTTCATCTAAATCTCCATGGAGAAAGGCGTTCACGTCAAGTTGTTGGATTGACCACCTGATGCGCTGAAAACGGTCTATAAAAACCTAACCTAACTTAGACAATCTAGTTTTAAATTTATAAATCTAGACTCTGCTAATGCTAGACCACTAGACAGGCAAGTGTACCTATCGACTGTAGTAAAGCCTAATGAAGTCCAGATGTCGAACCCATAGGACACTAGCGACACCTAAACTAGACTCTGACTAAATTAAACTAAACTGAATTAATTGATTTTTGTGTTTTTTTTATTAAATATAAACTAAAATAATACTTAAAACTAAAACTGACACGAAAACAGAATCGGAACGAAACTTATATAGGGAAACAACTACCTAGGTAAGGAATCCTACTAGTAAACTCGTAAACTCTTGGAATTGGATTTATGACTGGTAACCGGTATCTAAAAAAATGACACTAAAAAATAACTAAGGCATGCTAGATCACCTCCCAGTCTCACCAAAAATACCTATAAAAACTCTAATGTCGTGTAAAGCTCAACGGTTTAACGATTCGGATCACCTCCCGGTCTCACCTTACCTAACTATGCTAAGGTACCCAAAGATTAAATCATCTCCCGGGCCCTCTAATCACAATATACCCTAAGGTGTAAAGGGGTATTCTTATTAAATTCGGTTATAATTCGGATCTGTAAGAATCTAAAGGAATCTAGGGCAACTCACTCCCGTGCAATCACTACCCAAACCAACAAACGACACTTAATTACCTCCCGGTCTCTCATGTGGCAGAATATAAGGTATATCTAAACTCTCAATTACCGTTCCTATGGTAAACGTTAACAATAAACCATAAACTAGTTGTAAACACACAGTAATACGCATCCATACATGAAAGACGTTCACAAAGACGCATATGGAACAATAAATTAATACCAAATACGCATATGCATCACAACCAATTATAATAAAAACTTTTACCAAAGCATAAACCAATCAATAAACAATCCAAAACCAAAAATAAAACAAGTCTAAAAAGTATTCATCAAAACCCAGGCAGTTTCACAGTCTAGCCGCTCATAATAATTAATGAAACAAATATAAGATATAAGTCATGGTTCATCGTAAAACAAATAATATTAATTGAGCTACCTGTTTGTGAGCTTAAATTAATTGAGCTGTGTGTCTGCTTCCATATTAATTCTCTTTTATACACCATAGACTTTTTGACGTGCCTGCTTGAGTGCTTGCTAGCTTTCTTCTTTTCTATTCTTGTCCGGTGACTTATTGATCTCATGCGACTTGTCTTTGAAGTTTGAAGTCAAGTAAATTCAGATGCTTTAGAAAGAAAATTCGGAACTATACACAAATATTGTTATAAGCGAATTTTGTTTCACTACAGTCATGACAAAAAAAATCATATATATGATGTCAGATATTGTACGTTACTTTTTAAGATAAATACTGCATGATACTAAAAATAATAATTTTGATTTTAATTTTAATTCAATCTCACATGATATTTTTATTAGTTCACTCTCATAAGCTACAAATATATTGGGTTTCATAAGTGAATAAAATAAGTGAAAAGACTAAAACAACTTACCGATGAATAAAAAGAAAAATTCAAACTTGTAGCTTTTATCCAGCAATTGATATAATCATTACTTCTGGGCTCCATCTCACGCGACATGTCTAATAAGTCAAAGTAAACCCGCGTGTGTTAGGGGGGAAACACAAAATAATAATGCCTTATTTTTTTATATTTGAGGATGAAACCAGAGATTTTTTGGTCGCGTTGTGAACATAAAATTATATTTGTTTTGGCTAGTTATAAGTGATCTTGTTTTATTCATCAACTAGTTGGTTTAGTCAATTCGCTGATCATTTCCTTTGTATATGCAATCCAAATCATTTTTTAATTGAATTAAATGGTTAACACTCATTATATAAAATACGTCACTTAATTTTCTAGCAAAACTTGTGTTTCTTTATTGGACTTTGTAAGCCCAAAAATGTGACTTGCGATATCAAAGTACGAAACCATTATATATTTATGGTCAAGTTAATAATTAATGTTGGCAAAAAATCCGGACACGAGACAAGAGCTTCGGTGCACGGGTTAGCTTCAACGGGGAAAATGTCTTCTAGTATGTTAGTTGTTTGGTTATAAATAGAGACTTGTTTTCTTTATTTATGTGTGTGTTAATATGGTGTAAACACCCACCCAAGGGGAGCTCACCTTGGGTGGGTCGGTTCGTTTATTATGTATTTCATCTTTTTAACCGATTACAAAGCCGTTCTTTATTATATTTTCTTATTATTACTTGTTCGGTCGATTGTTTATACCGCACCCGTCTCGAGCGTTTATCTAGAGCAAAGCCGTTCGTTATCGGATCTAGTTTCGGGACCTACAGACTTTATATATATATACACACACACACAAACACTAGGTTAGAGCCCGTGTTTCACACGGGTGAAAAATATAATAAAAATAAAAAATTGTTATGTGTAATACATTAATTATAAGTAAATTAACAATATATCATTTAGAAGTCAAGAAATTCAACACAATAACTACTTAAGTGGAGTTGGTAACCATCTTTAGTTTGAAACATGAGGTCTTGGGTTCGAAACTTGTATCAAACAATAATTTATATTTCAAAATTTTACAAAATGTTATCTTCATATATATGAAGATGGTTTTATTTGAAGAGAAACCGGGTCATGGATTATAACATAACTAAACGGATTCATGCTCCATATTGTGTTTGAAAGAATAGATGATAAAATAGGAAACTGCTCACATGGCATCCATGTGGCATCATATGTAAAGCCCTGGAATGATGCCATGTGAAAAAATGATGTTACTTTAATATATAGTTAGAAGTTAGACTATATATATATATGGGAGATATCTTTTGAGAACCACAGTTTTAAGAACTCGAATGAACTCAACCTAACAATTTTTTTACACATACGTAATATATGTAGGTTACATATACGTAAAAAAATTACAAAATTTTTTACGCACCTCGACTTTTTACATATGTATAACGGACGTTTAAATTAGTGTAATCACTGTACATATTTATTCTCTCTCATATTTTAATTTTTTAATCTAATTTAATATCTCCACACATAATCTAATTTATTTAATTAAAAATTTGGTTAATAATGAAGTTCTTAAGTTGTTAAAACTCAACAAAAAATATACCTCCCATATATATATATATATATATATATATATATATTGTAGGTCCCGAAACCGGATCCGACAACGAACGGCTTTGTTCTTGATAGGTGCTCGAGACGGGTGCGGTAAATCAAACGACCGAACATAAATAATATAAAGATAAAATAAATGAACGATCTCGTTGTCGGTTAAAAGATTTATATATTGAACTAGAACCGACCCACCCAAGGTGAGCTTTCCTTGGGTGGATGATTTACACCTTTGAAAACACACACACATATGACAACATGTGACATATATATAGCAAAATAAAAACATAATCTAGAAGCTCTCCCGTTAAACTTAAACGCGTGTCGAAGCTCTCGTCTCGTGTCCGGTTGTGCTCGCCGACATTAAATATTACTTGACCGTAAATATATATATAAGGGGTTCGTACTTTGATATCGCAAGTCACATTTTTAGCCTTACATATATATAGGGATATGTTATTGTAAAAAGACAATGTTTCTTAAGAACGGTAAGAATAATTATGGGCCATTAGATTAGGGGATCCAAGGGTTGAGATTTAAAATTACCAAAAACCGACATAGTTTCCTAGAATTACTCTTTCACATTTATAACCGACGTAGATTCCTAAAATTGTTCTTTAACCATAATTTATAATGCCACATGTCCAAAAATTATTGGTTCTTACCATTCTTAGGAAACTCTTTATTTTTATTTGAACCATTTTCTATATATATATATATATATATATATATATATATATATATATATATATATGAGAGAGATTTCAATTAAGAACCTCTTTGAGTTCTAAGAACTCGAAAGAACTCAGTGTAACGATTTTTTTTTCGATTTTTTTTACACATGCGTAATATATGTAGGTTACATACACGTAAAAAAATTACAGAATTTTTTACGCATCGATTCGACATTTTACACATGTGTAACGGACGTAAAAGTTAGTGTAACCACTTACATATTTGTTCTCTCTCCTACTTTGACTTTTTTGTCAGATTTAATCTCAACCACATATTCCAATCCATTTAATTAAATGTGTGGCCTAGAATGGGAGTTCTTAAGTTCTTAAAACTCAACATGGTTCTCAAAATATCTCTCCAACCATGTTGAGTTTTAAGAACTTAATAACTCTCATTCTAAGCCACACATTTCATTAAATGGATTGGAATATGTGGTTGAGATTAAATCTGGCAAAAAAGTCAAAGTATGAGAGAGAATAAATATGTAAGTGGTTACACTAACTTTTACGTCCGTTACACATGTGTAAAATGTCGACTCGGTACGTAAAAAAATTTGTAATTTTTTTACGTGTATGTAACCTACATATATTACGCATGTGTAAAAAAAATTCGAAAAAAAAAATCGTTACACTGAGTTCTTTCGAGTTCTTAAAACTCTAAGGGGTTCTCATTTGAAATCTTATATATATAGTATCTAAGGTTGTCTATGGAAATAAGAGTAAACTTAATTTGTCTTATTATTTGCAAGATATTGGTGTGTGATCACTTCCTTCGTATTGTATTTTCGGTTCATAATCAGTTGTTATGGTTTTAAACTTTTAAATTTTAATTCGTATATGTGTTCAAATCAATTATTTCTGGTACTTTCAGTTGTTGAGACTAATGTTTATAAAAAATATATTCTCTACTGATAATATTTTTCTCTCTCACTATTGCTGACACGTCACATGAGATCGAGACATGAAGTAATTGATTATACATATGCCGTTTTATTAATCTGAAAATAGTATCATAGTAAGTCTGAGTCGTATATAAAAATAAGAGTAAACTACAGTACGGACAAAATGTTTTAGTAATTGTGGTTTGTGGTTTTATAATTTATATATGTGGCTGAAATCAGTTGTTTCTAGTAGTTTTAGTTGGTGAGAGTTGAGACTAATGATTTTAAAAATGTCTTATAAGTGATTTATATCTTATTTTTTTTTCATTTCTAAAGCACAAGGGTTATTTTACTTCAATGACAGCTCATGAGATCAAGACTTGAAGTAATTGATAGTAACACTAGCTGGTATCGTTTAAAGGACTGGAAGCAACAGTCTTATATTTTATAACGAAACAGTTGAAGACGGACATGAAAGTATCATTAATACATGTGATGTTCATATTCTATGTGAGGAAAAGACTTTTTACAATGAATGCTGCTAGATCATGCATGGTTGTTGGATCAAAGTCCATAGCGAATCTGAACCGTCTCGTTTAATTGAAAAGAGGCGTGCGAACGTGTCCCAATAACACCATAAAGCTATAAGCTTTGAGAACTTGTACAAAGGCACCTTCACCTTTCAAAAATTGTAAGTACCACCCTAAAGTTCTGTTTGTATAACTATAAAGGGCCCAAAGAAGATGAGCCCACGCAATATTATACTAGGCCTGGGCTAATTAAAAGGGTACCGCTCATGGATCGAGCTGATCCAGAGAGAAAAACACACGGACCCTCGTAGGCCGACCCAAGAGATGAATCACGCAGATTCGGGTTCTTCAATTAATTCTCAAAAACCCCAGATTCAAAATTCGCCCCCAAACAGTTGATTGTCGTAATAAAAGTGTTGTACCAAAGAATGCATTGAATAATATTTAATTCTTCAAATTAAGGTAATTGAAAAAAAAGTTGGTAATATTATAGAGGTTATTTAACAGATTCTGTTTTCCTTCAGTTGTATTATGTTGTATTCTGGTTATTTTTGTTGTACCGGAAATAAATAAGTGAAGACAAATCAGCCGGAAAACCTCACCCTTTTTTTTTCTAAGATAAATCATTAATATCCAATTATAATAAAAGAATCCAATTACAATAGAGAGACGAGTAAGCTAGCAATAAGTTACGCCGCTACCCCATTTTGAATGGCTAACTCTTTGACCGGAAAATTGAGGCTGCTGCTTTCATATCAATCAAAATTAATAATTTTCCAAAGTTAACCAGTAATATTCCTTTATATACTGACTAAACGTAATAAGTGGTTTAACTTTTTCAGAATGTTGACATTTTTATTGATAGCTTACAACATTACAACATTTTCTTCAATATCTTGTTCCTTTTTTTTTTCTTCTTTTATGATTTATGAAGCACAAGACATTTTTATTGATAGCTTACAACATTACCACATTTTCTTCAATATCTTGTTCCTTTTTTTTTCTTCTTTTATGATTTATGAAGCACAAGGGTTCCTTTGCTTCAACAACACATCATGAGATTGCGACTTGAAAATAATATTGTTGTAAGCATCTAAAATTTTCTACGGAAATAAGAGCAAACTACAAGTTTGGTATTGTTTTATTATTTGAAAGTTGTTCAAGTCAATTGTCTTCTAACTTTGTATTTGTGGTTCGAATCAACTGTATCTAGTAGTGTTGAGACTAATAGTTTTAGATGCACTTAAATTAAAGTTAATTACACAAACTGTCCATCTTGTTTGGTCATATTGCAGATTAGTCCCCATTTACAAAGTTACAATTATAGTCTTTAATGTTTAAATTAAACGTAACATAAATGATACTTGTAGTAGATGAAGGTTAACTTTTGTGTCGGGCTAAATTAACAACAAAAGTTAACGAAGTTAGTCGGGTCAGGTTTAATTGTATGTGAAAACAAAGTTATTGAACAAAAACCACAAATTTAAAACTATTGGATTAAAACCACAGATTTGGTCAAACTAAAAGGACAAAAACCGCAGTTCTCTCAAAAAAGAAAATAAAGAAAAAAAAAACTTAACTTTTTTTTTAAACCCCAATTCGGATCACTGACAATTCGGATTGTTGACGGGCCACTAACCCACCCGACCATATCCATTCCACCCTTAGGAGGACACCTACCAGTAGATGAAGAAAAACCCCCTAGCTTGACTTGAGCATCATATTTTTTATCTCAAGTCTTTGGGTACTGTCTCAAGTGGGACTCCCAAGCTCCCTTTACTTTTATACGCAAGTTTTCACTACCCAGTATTGTAATGCCAAAGATTGTGACTTGCGATATCAATGTGGCGAAATCGATAATATATATTATGGTCAAGCTAATAATTAAAGTGGACAAGAAATACGGATAAGAGACGACAGCTTCGGTCCACGCATTTAGTTTCAACGGGGAGAAAGCTTCTAGATTATCTGTATTGTTTTGCTATAAATTGGGACTTCATTATATTTCTTATGTGTATGTTTTTCTATGGTATAATCAACCACCCAAGGGGAGCTCTCCTTGAGTGGGATCGGTTTGTTTGATTTTATCAATCTTTTAAACCGATTACGGAGTCGTTCAATATCCTTTATCTTATCTTTATATTATATGTTCGATCGTTTGATTTCACCGCACCATTCTCGATCACTTATCAAGAACAGAATCCGTTCGTTTGTTGGATCTGGCGTTAGGGGACCTACAAGTATTAATATAGATTATAAAATATATAATTAATAATTTATTAGCTAAATTATTTGTTAGGTGTTCGGCCCTAGGCCCAAGTCTTAGAGGCATCAAAATATTATGGCTCATTTTGTAGGTTTGGACGTTTGGTTACAGATTTTTTAAAGGCCAGTTAAATTAATATTTTTAAAGCGCATTGAAGAATTCCTAAGCCCATGCGTCAGCCCTGTAACAGATTCTTTAAGCCCAACGAACTCTTATCTGCAAATGTCGAATGCTTCAGCTAATTACTTTTTCAGAATTCCAAGTCAGCAAAGTTCTTGATCTGGACATCGTGATCACTCTTTGACTTTACTAGCCTTGTCAATAACTATTTTCCTGTTTCTAAAATTTAATATTATGCAGATGGGAGCTTCTTGGGCTGGAAGACATTGTCTAACCATGAGTTATCCCTCGGTGTCAAAGGGCGTCGTACCCGTATAGACAAGGAAACTAACCGTAGTCGCCTTAATGGTCAGCTGTCAATGAGCACAGTGGTATATATTAAAATCTTACAGTATATATATTTAATTGGGTTAATTAAGAACAGATGCAGTGACATTTTTTTAACTAAATAAAGAAAAATAATTGCATGCTTTTTATATATAGTTTATAAAACCTTGGAGAAATTATTGATGGTACAGGACACAATCACACGGTTTAGAATTTAGATAAAGAACAAAGACAGATGCATGGCTGGAAGCTTTTTTTTTTATTATTATGAAAATTGCATATGAGCAAACAAGAACAGATGCTTAAATAGAAGAAACAACAAAAGAGAAAACCATAGGTAAAACAACACGGACATCATTTAACAAACTAGACGATAAGATTTATTCAAAACAAAATGACTAAAAGTCGAACAACTACGTGCATGCAGAAGCTTCCAAAGCCGTCCAAGAATACATGCATCTCACAGGATCATGAATTCGAATCATCCTCAATAATTTTCACCAAACCTTGAAGAGCCGAAGAAAATCAAGAAAGTGACCCATGACCAAAATTGATGAGAAAAACCCAACTGGATAACCAACCCCCAAGTCCCTTCCCATAAAAACCATGATTGTTTCTCATCTTCCACGTATCTTCCTTCATCTCTTCCTTTGGGCCGTAGGATATCCTCAGGACACGTGACCCTAATTTGCATACCACATAACCCACTATTGTTCTCAAAATAACTCAACTCATTCATAGTGGTCATTTGCCCACCAACAGGAATCCTACTGGTCAACTTGTTGTTGCTCACATCTAGAACTGAAAGTTCGCCAAGCTTCACTACTGATTGGGGAATCGTACCTGAGATTTCATTGTGTGACAAGTCCAAGCTTTCTATGTTCTGTAGATCCCCGAAAGACCCTGGAATGTGCCCAGAAATCATGTTGTGTGAGCAAGCAGTTTTAAGGCTTTTAGTTTGCCTGGTGATGGCGGGATTTCACCATATATTTTGTTTTGTGACAAATCCAACAAAGAATAGGCGATGAGGTTACGAAATACCAGGCATTGAAAAGATTTCTTCCAATTTACCATCAACTCCCTAGTTTCAACATTGAGAAAGGTAATGTAATGGATAACATGAAATGATGTTGAAATGTTCATACTGTGGATCATCCCTAAAATGTTTGATATATATCTCTCTTGGAATACTTCCACTAAGGTTGTTATAAGAGAGATCAAGAATTTGAAGATTAACAAGGTTGGAGATATTGCTAGGGATATATCCTTCAAGAGAATTGTTTCTTAGAATAAGAACAAGAAGATTTGGGATTAGAGGGTGAGTATCATGAAAATTCCCAGTAATATTATTGTCATGAATATCAAGAAGTCTGAGGTTGACCAATTTAGTCAAATTCCAAGGTAGATTGCCTGAATAGTTATTCCCACCCAAAAAAAGACATCGTATTCCTTTTGGAAAACTTGTTGGAATATTAGCAGAGAAATTGTTATAAGACAAGTCTAGTAACTTCAAATCAGATTCATCTTCAAAAACATGTAAATTGTCACCTAAAAATTTATTTCTTGCCAGGTTCAAAATATGTGAACTGTTAATCATGGAGATCGACAATGGAATTTGACCTGAGAGTTTATTTTCTGACAATAGAAGAGTATTGAGACGTTTAGCATTTCCTATATTTTTTGGTAACTCCGCACAAAAATTGTTTTGCGACATATCATGAAAATCTAAATGCACATTGTCAAATATACGTGATGGAATTGATCCACTTAGGTTGTTTCCAGAAAGGGACAATATTTGAAAGTTCATCTCGGCGAGCCAAACCGGGAATCTTCCCTCCAATTTGTTCCCGTTCAGATCTAGATAAAAAAATCTGTATGAGACGAAACCCATTTAGGAATTTGACCTGAAATTCCACAATAAGGCATAGAGATAGCTTGTAGATTACATCTTGGAACAATCTCAGCTTTATTATTCCAGATCATATTACTTCCTTTTCTGCCGATGTATAAGTCCTTAAGATTTCTGAATTTCAATAGCCAAGTTGGGATTTCCCCACTTAGCATGTTCTCATCTAGCAGAATGGTCACTAGTTTGCTCAAGTTTTGCATCGATGATGGTATCTGACCTGTAAATTGGTTATAGCTCATGTCAAGTCTCGTCATGTTGCGTAATGTTCCTGTGGATGTTGGAATTTGCATTTGAGAAAACATTAATCTTCAGAAAAATCTTGCTCTAAAAGTTATTTGAGATCTTTTAATATGACAAATATATAATAGCGTAATATAATATGTACTTTTGCGAGTTGCAATTTTTTTCTTTCAATATTCAGAGAGATTAATAACATGTAAAAAAATGAAAAGAAGTAAAAACTATAAAAAAATAATGTTTTAAAATAAATGTTTTTAAAAATCGGTTTATACCAGCTGGTAATACCGGTTAAACCAGATACCTGCCAAATGATCAACACATTTTAGCCCGTAAATTGGGTGAACGGTTTGAAATCTGAACCGCTAGTGTAACCGGCATTACGTTTATACCCTGTGTCATTTTAAGGGCAAGGTAAATATTATTGTATAGACTTTAAACCAATGACTTTTAGCGTCCACATTTACCTTCGATTAGAAGGTTTAATCTAGTGTCCCTTTCATATACTAGGGAATCATGTAATTTTGAATCATTATTTGTCTTAAAGGTGTACTTTTATGGAATTATAGGGTTAACTAGTCAACCCAGTTGAATCATTTGATGCAACTAGTTGTACCATTTATGAGTCCAAAGTGGTAAGATTCAAAAACTAGAGGTTTTAATGAGCTTTCAGGTGTATTAGTGGGAGGATATTTTGACAATTTAATGAGTTACAAGAACTTTAAGAATCAATATATATCACATCTATCTACTTCTACTACTCTAATAAAAGAATACTTTTTCGTGTCACTTGTCACTCTCTTAGCAATTCTCCTTTTTTTAACTCATTTTCAATATATGCAATATAATTGTTCAAACTTATAATTTAGTGTCCCTATCTATCATACTTCCATAAAAAATTCAAAAAGATAAACTTATCACAATAAATTAAAACTAAAATTTCGTTAATCAAGTCAAAACATTTACCATACTTCCTTTAAAAATCTGTTTATGTTTATTTTGGAAAGCTACAATCCGTAACGTATTATTTAACGCATAATTTTTTTAATATTAAAACTTTCCAAGATGTATAGGTTATTTTCTTTTCTTATCTTTTAACTTGATGTTTATCCTTAATAATCCGTTTGCTTCATCCAGTCAAATCATTTACCAAGCTTAATTATATGTAAATCCGAATACTTTGATTATTTGGAAAGCTGCAATCACGTTTTCTTAGTTCTTTAAATAATTATAGAGATTAAGATATATCAAATTAATTAAATATTATAACAGCTTCCTATAATATTCATTAATCACACTGGATAAGTATTCAAAATTTCAACATTCTTTATCTAATATTTTCAAGTTTTATATATAAGGCATCACATTTTCTGGTACTCTGCTATGCTTACTTAGAATAATCAAAAGTTTCACAACTATGGCAAACAGGTTAGAATGTCTTTTTTATATGCCTGGCAGTCGCATTTCTTATCTAATATTTTCAAGTTTCAACTATTTCATTTGTTGCTTGATTATACGACTTTTAATTGTAATATATTAAAAAAAGTCGAAATATTTCATATACAAATCGGTTTGTGAGAACAAATTTATCATACTCAATTAACTTCCAAGTTCCTAAGGATGACTCTCTCATAAAAGTTCGTGTAATACAGTTTTGGGATAATCATGTTTTGGATAAACTTGAGCAAATCATCTCAAATGACATGATATTAATTTTTAAACAGGTATAATTTATTATGTTTGTCAATATATACTACTTTCATGGTCAATGTCACCTATATTGTGGTTTTTTTAACATGTTGAATTTTTAATTATTTTTAAATGTGAGGGAAACATAGTTCATGGGAGCATATTAAAAAAGTTTGTATACAGATTTGAGAGATACACATCTAAAGATGTTATATTATAAAGAATGTTTCTGTTTGTGACTACAGTACTAAATACAAGTATATAAATAATGACAAAGAAACTCAATCTCTTTCTGAAGTCAACTGTTACACCTTGTGAGGATTCTGGTGGTGATTTACAAGAATTCAAGTTTCATGACATTGATGCACTTATTAACAAGGTTACTGAAACAGACACCATTGTTGGTAAGTATTATCTTAAATATTAATACTTTTTATTTCTGTTACTACGTTATTATTAAAAATGGGAAATTTATAGTTGAAACTATTTGCTCATCATATTTTCTAAACTAAAAAGTTGTACATCGCTTTTGATATAAGTTCAGTTTAAATCATTATCCATTGTTTTTATCCTTTGTTTTGTGTCTTCTATTCAGTTCTACTCTCATGTAACAATAACATATGAATCACTATCACATTCTTCACAGTTCTGCTAAAACCTAACTGTTACAAAATTGTTAAATTTGCAACCGAACTTAAATCTTAGCATCTATGAATATATTTTAGATTAACAACTTTATTATACATTTTTGTGATAGATTTGCTATAAATTAATGATTTCTCATCAATAAATCTTAGCATCTATAAGTTGTTTATAAGTTTGGATATCACTTTATTAGTCACAATTTTATGATGACTTAAATTTTATACTTTTAAATATTTTTTTTCATATAAATGGTAATTTGTTAATTCTTTTTTATATAATAACAGAAGTATTTGACTTTTATTGCCATATGGGGATCCAATTCGATGCATATAATTAGTAGATAGTTTCATGTCTTTGTTTAAATTATATTGTTCCTTTATAGTTTCGTATCTTTGATTAAATTATGTTCTTAATATTTTTTTATGATTCTCTACAAATAAGTGTTAATTTCCTTTCTAGAGTTTGAACAAAGATTAATTTATATGAATTGACATGGTCTCCATTTTAGTCTACGTTTTATTCTTTTATCTTCACTTATTTCTGATGTATTCTTGTCAAAGTATATGTTATTCGTGTTGTTGCTAATTGTTCACCAATCGAGAACTTTACAAAATCTAATGGAGTTCAAAGCAGCTATATGTATATTAGGTTAAAGGGTTTGAAGTAACTTTATTTTGAGTTTCATTTTATGTTATATGTTAACTTTGTAAATGATGTATATTGCTAACATGTTTTATAAAGTAACAAAGAATTACCTTTAACTCTATAGGGATCGTATGTGGTTGGCATGTCAACTTACATTCTGTCAAATTCTGATCAAGCCCCCGTAGTTATCGTATTACAATTTGGCTTATTCAAGATTCATGAAGGTTTGATACATTGATTTCTTCTTATTGGTAATGTTAAATTTAGATACCTTTATAACTTATTTTAAATTTGACTACTTTATTATTTTTGTTAATCAAGGTCATCCGTTTCCAGTTCAATTAATGTTAGTAAGATATATATATATATAACGAAGACATGCATGAAATCGACGAATTCAAGAAGAGGTTTTGTTTTCATATATATTGCTTTCCAGTTGTTTTTATGTGCCTTATAGTTTTTTCTTTAATTTATTTTACATTTATATAATATTATTTTCTATGTAATTTAAAATTTATTTTTTTAATATAAAATTTTTTATTTCACATTTGTATAATATTTATATTAAAAAATTTACATTAAAAAATTTACATTAAGTCGTGTGATTTGCAAGCATACTTTTGCAGCAATGGCATACATTGCAGAAGTGTTTATTTTCTTCTATGTTGATATGGACTTGAATGTTGAATAATAGAGATTTAATAATGGCAGGTAACCGTTGTAAACAAACTTTTTTTAACTAGGATTATTTTTTTTCAATTATTATTATTTTTTAAATTTTTCATCCCGGAAAAATCAATCTGGCCAAGTGTTATACTGCTTTTGCTTATTATGATTTGAAGAGATGAGCCATATCGATTGCACATGCATATAAGAAGGTAAACTCGGTAGAAAAATCAATAAACTTTAAAGAACCCGTATTCTCATACAGACAACTATACGTCACGTTATCAAGTGTTACAAGCAGACATAGACTAAAGATTTTGAATCTTGATAAACGGGGGTAAATTGACTAATACAACCATAAATGTAGTGTACAAAGAAATTTTTACTTATTTGTAAAATGTTTGTGTAATCCCCATTTTGTAATTCATGTATTTATAATGTAAATTATAATTGTATCAACAATATATGATAAATGTATAGTTGATTGTATTTCGCTTAATGTTTAAAGTTTAAAATTTTCATCAATTCTTCGTGTATTACGCGGGTCTCAAACTAGTAATCAATTAAATAGGTATCAAATTTATGGCTTATATTAAATTTGATTAAAAAGTAAACTAGGAGAGGGAAAAGAATATTTTATATATGTGTAATTATTATGGTAATATGAAAAAAATAGTGAGGTGAGGTTTTATGTTGTTTGAATCTACACTTACTCTCGCCAGTCGCCACCACGTTGTTGCTAGCTTGAACATGACCCCGCTCACACCGCCAAGGGCGGCCTTACACACCTTAAGAACCTATGTGGCAGGCCACTCAGGCCCAAATAAAAGTTTAAGCCATTTTAGTGTTACAGCTAAAACGGTTATTGTAAAAAGCAATAGTTTCGTATAAAACATAATAATAGATTTAGGATTTTGGATTTAAAGGTTGAGATTAATAGTCTCCAAAGAAAATATATTACTTGGTATGTTTTATTTTAAAGACTTCTCATAAAAAATAGTGTTTTTTATTTGAATCCTCTTATCATATTATAAAGATAATAAATCATCATCATCATCGTTATCGTACTCAGTAAATCCCACAAATAGCAAAGCTATGATAGGGTCTGAGGTGAGTAAGATATAGACAGTCTTATCTCTATCCCATAGGAATAGAGAGGCTGCTTTCAGTAAGACCCCGACTTGATAGTGGTTTTGCATCAAGCCTTGGACACAAGGCACATAACACTCAACCATCGAGACACGGCCGATTGGTGCATGTACCTTTGTCTTTCGGCTATCAACGTCACCACATGATGCATGATTAACCTTCCGTCATTTTTAACGCTATTTTCACAAAATCAGTCTAATAACGTCAAAATTAATACAATTTCACTTTTTCCCACCTAAGGGCCCACGCATATATAGGAAAAATAAGCAAAGATGATAAAAATAACTAAATCAAAAATAGGAAAAGTTTCACCAAATAATAAGCAACCATCCCACTAAAATGGCTTAACCTTTTTCCTATATTTCCAAGGTTACTTAAGTTTTATTTGGAGGGAAAATTCTAAAACAACCCATTCATAAAGAATCCCTAAAATAGTTCAAAAGTCTTGATTATTTTCAAATAATATGGATTGAGAAGACATATTGGAAGAAAATCTTTATTATGAGGGAGCAAGCCAAATTCTTAAAAATATGAAGAAGGCAGACCAAATATGGAAATAATGTTGATGGACAATGCCAAATTTTTGAAAATATTGAGGGAGCAGGCCATATTTATTTGTTAACTTTTCTTATTAAAAGACAGTCTCCCAGACGGTTTATGATATTTCCTACTTGAACCATAAAAATTTTCAAATTCTTGGAAAATGTACCTTTTTAATTTCGTCATGCATTTCAGAGGAATTTGTTTTAAGGAGACGAGATTTTTCTTTTCTTCAAAATTATCATCTTCTTCTTCCATTCTTCATGTTATATATATATATATATAAATATTGCCGGAGTGGACGGAATTGAATAAATCCAACTTAAATAAATATTACTGGAGTTGACGGAATTTGAATAAATCCAACTTATAAGAAGAAAAAAAAATCTCGTCTACTTATAACAAATTTCTTTGAAATGCGTCTTCACATACGAAATTAAAAAGACACATTTTCCAAGAATTTGAATGTACGGCCCATGTAGGAAACATAATAAAACGTATGGGGGACTGTATTTTGATAAGAAAAGTTAAGAAAGAAATATGGCATGCTCCGTTAATATTTTCAAAATATGGCATGCTCCGTCAATATTTTCAAGAAAGAATTCTCATATTTGGTCTGTTCCCTCTATATTTTAAGTGTTTGGTCTACTCTCTTATAATAAAGATCTTCTTCCAATATGTTTCCTCAGTCTAAATTCTTTAAAAATAATCAAGACTTCTAGGCTATTTTGAGAATTCTCTCGGTAGAATGGACTATTTTAAAAATTTTCCCATTATTTGGGCGTGAGTGGCATGCCACATAGGCTCTTAAGGTGTGGAACACCAGTCGGAGTGAGGGCATGCTGAAGCTAGCAACAACGTGGTGGTGAGGGTGAGTGTGGATCAAACAATATAAAACCTCCACCTCACTGTCCTTTAAAAAAAATTAAAATAAAAGTGAAACACTTGTGAGACCGTTATACACCTTATGCTATCTTTAATGGTTCCTATAAGTAAATGAGCTGACAACGATAATTGACATGCCTTTGGGATTTTAAATATTTATTTACTAGGATAGAGCCCGTGTGATACACGGGTGATAAAATAAAATGAAAGGTTGTGAATCTATATCAATTAAGAAAAAATAAAAGCTAACATCAATTCATCTTAGTTGAGTTGGTAAGTCACAAACACTTTAAAAGCATGGTAGTGAGTTCTATTCTCACCAACAACATATTTTTCATTTTATTATTCATGAAGGGGAAATTGTAAAAATAGAAACTTGTACACTTAATAGCTTATATGAAGGGTCTAAATGAATGAGATGTGAAAAATTGTGTTGTTTTAATAGTATAGTTAAATTTTTTTACATGATATCGGCACATGACTAGTGTGGGTAGAGATTTTTACTTCTTTAACTTTCTTAGTGATTCTATTTAGTCAAAGTTAATTTCAATGTGATTATATATATATATATATATATATATTAATATTAATTTCAATGTGAAACTATTAATTTCAATTTAGTGATTGTATATATATATATATATATATAATATTAATATTAATTTCAATGTGAAACTATTATTCTCTTTAGTGATTCTATTTAGTCAAAGTTCTCGTGACTACGTGTAAGTGATGTGAAAAGCGAAACCACTTATGCCTAAATGACATTGAAATGCCAACACTTTTCAATCACATGGGTGAAATCATTACACACAGCCTTTATTGCTCAAATCCGTGTAAGTGATGTGAAAAGCGAAACCACTTATGCCTAAATGACATTGAAATGCCAACACTTTTCAATCACATGGGTGAAATCATTACACACAGCCTTTATTGCTCAAATGTTGTGAATTTTTTTAAACATTCAAATAATTTAAACAAGTGATCTAAGTGAAATATATCTCAACTTTTGTTACAATTTAGTGATTGTAAACAGGGTTCAGCGTGTCGTTCATGGTACTTTGTCGTCTCCTACGACCCAACGCTTTGTTTTTAGTAGAATTGGTTTTGCTATTCAAAAGGGGGCTGCGACGCAGCTTGTTGCTCGTTTGCCTGCCACTTTATTATAATCGTTTTGATTTTAATAATATTTGGAAGATCTTGTTATCTTAAAAAAAAAAATTTAGTGATTCTTTTTCAATTGACTTAAAATGACAATATATAGTGATTCAAAGCTTACCAATAGCCGGGCTTAGAACACCATTAAAGTCATTTTCACTTAGTCGGAGAACTTGAAGAGATTTGAGCTGGAAACGTTGAGGAGGAATCGGACCATGAAAGTGATTCATATCTAACCATAGTTCGTTCAAATTTCGAAGAGACCTTAGTTCAGGTGGTAGTTCCCCATCTAGGCTGTTATTACTTAGATCAAGAAATTGAAGAGATTCAAGTTTGAAAAGCTGAGAAGGAAATGAACCTTGTAAATTGTTACCACATAATATTAGAGACGTCAAATTCCTAAAAGACGCTATTTCGGGTGTTAGTATCCCCTGGAGACGGTTATAACTAAGATCAAGAACTTGAAGTGACTTGAGTTTGAAACACTGAGAAGGAATCAGACCTTGGAAATTGTTACCACTTAATATTAGAGACGTCAAATTCCTAAAAGACGCTATTTCAAGTGTTAGTATCCCCTGGAGACGGTTATCACTAAGATCAAGAACACACAGAGATTCTAGTTTGAAAAGTGGAGCAGGAATTGGACCCCGGAAACGATTCATACTTAACCGCAGCGTATTCAGTTTTCGAAAGGACTCGAGTTCAGCTCCTAGTTTCCCCTCGAATCAATTGTAGCTCATGTCCAAGTAGCGTAAATTCGTCAGCCCATAAACTTGCCCAGGGATGGAGCCGTTGAACAAATTTTAATGCATGTCTAAGTGAACCAGTTTGGTGAGATTTACAAACCCATCTCTAGGGATCTCGCCTTGCAAATAGTTGTTGGAGATATCAAGTGTTTTTAGGGACCTTATATGAAAAAGCGGAGCTAAGATATTGGAAAATACAAGATCGGGAAATACAGGATAGAAAATTAAGGAATCAGTCAAAATTTGGATATCTGGAGTAGAATAAATGACGAGGCCATCCAAGTGGAGCTCTGCGACTGTTTTGTCTTTGGCGCAAACAACCCGCTCCAAAAAGCAACAATCTGAAGTTGGATCCCATGATTTTAGTTGTGTGGGATCAAAATAAGTAGAATTGGTGACGGTTGTGAGGGTGGATTTGAAGTGAAAAGTGCTTGTTTTTGATGGGGAGGACAAGAGCATGATGGGATTGGAATAAAAATGAGTATGAAGAAGATTGATAACATTACCAGTGTGACACTCCGCCAAAAAAGGACATTTTCCGTACAATTTCTAGAACATAATTTCTTTACGTTAATTCCCACTAATTATGTTTTTTTAATTTAATCATCACGAGTTTAGCATAGGCCATAACATGCGTCATGAGCATCTAACTAATATTTTTGTTAAATCACTCAAATACTCAGAATGACCTGTCAAATACGACCTTTGGTGATAAAAACAATGGCATTACACGCGACAACAATACAAAAATATATTTAGGTATTCGGTTACGAGATTAAAATAATATTAAGCTTGCATAATAAATATTTATACTCAAATAAAAGCATGTCTCATAAATAATTAGTTACGAGTAACGAGCTACATATATATATATATATATATATATTTAAATGTGTTATATACATATAAACACACGAGTATGTAAAATTTCACACTAAGAATAGGTGAGCTCTTTTTAGTTCACAAAAAGTTCTAAATAAAGCGAACATCTTAATTCATTTAATTAGGAAATCGTATTAACCAGTAACTGGTTTATGCTCCACATTTTGCTAATGCTAATCATCATCTGCTAAAACCCCTACCCAACCGTTCATTTATTACTATTATTAATGGCAAACAAACACACACACACACACACACACACACACACCCCTTACTCCACATACTTAGTTTGTTTAAAGTCCAAGAAATTATGCAAGAGTTGCCAAAATTCAACCACCACATCCAAGTAGTCAAGGCTTGAGCAAAAACTCATCATTGCACTTTGACTTCGGTCCAGCTGGCCTACACCTTACTCGACCCATTCTTTCTTAGGCTGAGGGGTGTGGGGGGGCGCGAGAGGGGGCGCGAGTGGGGGCTCCAGCCAATAATATTGTGACGTGTGGCAGAGAGAGAAACTTGATAAGATGGGTGTTGGTTGTGGTGCTCGCGCCCCTGGCCCTGGTGTGGAGGGGCGCGAGAGGGGACGCGAGCGGTTTATTTTTTTATTTTTTTATAAATGTATTAAAAAAACGTATTATTAAAAAAACAAGAAATTATTTAAAAAAACACACATTTTTTTGAAAATTCATAATTAAAAAAAACATACTAAAAATTAAACAAACAATAATATTTAATAATAAAACTAATCTAATACAAGATCATCTGGTCGCCTCGCCCACAAATGTTCAACCAACTCACGTCGAAGACCCCCGTGTATCTCACGGCTCTTGATATTTGCTATGTTATGAAGTTTTTGTTGATCACTGATTGTGGACGGTTGTGGCGGAATGTCACCTTGGTAGTTTTGGCATATAGCTTTGCCCTCGTCTTCTAACGTCATGTTGTGTAGGATAAGACACGTGTAGACGACGTCCATTATCCTCTCCCGAATCCAATAACGTATCGGGTTCGCCAGAACATAATATTGTTTTTTTATAGCTCCAAAAGCTCTTTCAATATCTTTTCTAGCAGACTCTTGCTTCTTCGTAAAATACTTTCGTTTGTCGGCGATTGGATCTGTAAAAGCTTGAACTAACACAGCCCATTCGTTGTAAATACCATCGACCAGATAGTACCCGTACTTGAAGAGGTCTCCATTTGCAACAAAAGATTGAGGTGGTTCAACCCCGTCGATAAGGTCGTTGATCAAATGTGACTGATCGATAACATTAAGGTCGTTATTTGACCCAGCAACAACAAAAAAAGCATGCCAAAACCAAAGATCCTGTGACACCGCCGCCTCAAGTATGAGGGTCGGCCCTTCATGATCACCACGGTGGAACTGACCTCGCCAGGCCGTTGGACACATAGCCCATCCAACATGCGTACAATCGATGCTACCTAGCATCCCAGGAAAACCATGTTTTTCTGCGTGCACCTCATATATGCGTTGGACGTCATACATTGTAGGTTTACGCAGATATCTCCGAGCGTAAGTCGATATGACTCCTACATACAATATACATTACAAAATGTAATAAATATTTAACAAAAAGTAAAATTAATGTTTTTTACCTTGGCAGAAAAAATGAAGGGATTCACGTGCAACCCTTTTCGACATCTGTAAATACTCATCCAAAGCGTCCGACGAGATGCCGTACGCTAATTGACGGATAGCAGCCGTGCATTTTTGAAGAGGGGTAAAACCGGGAAGACCCCTAGCATCCTCCCTTTGTTGAAAAAAGGGATACCGTGCCTCTAAATCACTCGCTATACGCGTGAACAATTGCCTGCTCATTCGAAAACGAGTTCGAAAATCCGACTCCGCGTATACCGGTTGAGGGCTAAAATAATGCCTCATCAAAGTATCGTTAGCACCCGATCGATCACGATCACGAGGTGGTGCTCTAACCCTCGGGAGTCGGGGTTGATGGGCTTGATTTTGCAAGAGATTGACCACGGTTGCGGTCAAAACTCCCCCTACATGAAGAAACAAATCATCCTCTTCGGAGGAGTCGGAATCAGACGAGTACGACGACATTATTTTTAAAAAAAAAAATTGGGACGATGGGTTGTTTTTGGATTTTTTTTTGAAGTTGTGGTAATTGATTTATATGAAATGGGTTATATATAGGAAAAAAATTTTGGGTTTTATAAAGGAGTTTGGGATATTATATATGAGTTTGGAGATTGAAGTTGTGCTTGATATGGTTAAAATGGGTTGATTTAGGGGTATTATATAGGATTTTGTAAAGGTTTTTTAAAAAAAAAACCCGAGCTCAACGGCTCTTTTGGGTGGGCCCACCAGCTTTTCCTCTCTCTTCTCCCGCGATCACCCTTGCGCTCGCCTGGAAATCCGCGCTCGCGCCCCTCTCTCACCTCGGTGGTGTGGTGCTCGCGCCCCAGGGCGCGAGCGGATGGCCTCACGCGCCCTTTCTCGCCCTCCACACCCCTCAGCCTTAGGCTGAGGGGTGTGGGGGGCGCGAGAGGGGGCGCGAGTGGGGGCTCCAGCCAATAATATTGTGACGTGTGGCAGAGAGAGAAACTTGATAAGATGGGTGTTGGTTGTGGTGCTCGCGCCCCGGGCCCTGGTGTGGAGGGGCGCGAGAGGGGGGCGCGAGCGGTTTTTTTTTATTTTTTTATAAATGTATTAAAAAAACGTATTATTAAAAAAACTCATAAATTATTTAAAAAAACACACATTAATTAAAAAAACACATTAATATCTAAAAAAAAATTAAAGTACTAAAAAAAAACATTATTCTTATTCTTCGGCTTTGTCTTCTTCGATCAACCTCTTCCGGATACGTTCCTTTTGTTTTTCCATCAGCATTTGGTCGACCGGATTTAGGTTACTGAAGTCTCTTGTAAGGAAGTTCAAATCTCTCATTCTTTTTTTTTCCTTTTTGTCATTAGAGACCACCTCCATGGTTTTGTTGAATTTATTGAGGGATTCAACAAGATCGGTGATGTTTACGGCTTCCCCCTCAGCCGGTTTTTTCCCCCTGGCGTCCCTTCCCAATGGCCGCCTCCTCGGCGGTGAAGACGTTTCCTCCCCCGCAACGTTTAGGTCGAATCCAACCCGGCAATCCGACCCGGCGGAAGTGCTATACGCTCCAGACGAACTAGTTTTAGTCCGTTTCGGCCCTACTTCCGCATCAAGGTCCGGCGCCACCAGCTCAACCCACTTAGAACACCTTCTCAACCTCTCCCACACCTTTACATCGTCCCACGTCTTCACCGTCCCATACCTCCGCAGGCACTCCTGCTTCCACTCTTCGACAGTGAAATTATAAACCGCCAAATCGTCACTGCCACTTGGTCTCATACGACCGGCGTTCCTGTTGAACAGATTAGTAAACAAGCCGACAAATTTTCTGATTTCGGTCCACCGACCCGAAATCATATCGGCGTTCCGCTCTGTACTCCCAACGAGCGAATAGAACGTCTCCCTAACCTTTGTCCAAAAGACCTTGCTCTTTTGGTAGTCCGCTGCAAAATGCATAAATAAATTTGTAAGTCATTTAACTTTTTTATTTAACTTTTTTATTAAAAATCATTTTTAAAAATGTTAAAACAATTACCGCAACGCCGATCCTCAGAAATGACTATCCAAGCCCGACACAGGGCTTCCTTCTCATCCGATGACCACGGAGTGGTTTTCCGTTTCGTCCTTCCAGTCGAACCCGAACCCGACCCGTCCGTTGCAACTTGTTTTTTCCGGTGGACGCGTCTTATTTGTCCCGCAGCTTCACCTTCTGGTTCTTGTGTCTCCGGAACAACAAAGTTAGGAGACGGTTGTATGTTGGATGGTTGAAAGCCGGATGATTGTTGCGACCCCGAATAAAACATCGGTTGGTCCGGTGCCGACCATAAATCGTCGTAACTGTAATCTGAATCTAGGTTTGGGTACCAATTTCCAGCCATGTTTTTTAAAAAAGGTTTGGAAGATGGGGTGATTTTGGGTTTTTTTTGAGGTTGTGGTAAGTATTTTATGTGATTTTGGGTGTGGTATGTGATATTGGGTTGATATTGGTTTATATAGAGAAATTTTTTTTTTTTTTTAATAAACATAAAGAGGCCAACGGCTCTATTCTTCATCCCAACGGCTCTTCACGCATTCCCAATACCCCTTTACGCCTCTGCCCTCCCGCTAGCGGCCTTGCGCCTGCTTTGAAAGCCGTGCTCGCGCCCCTCTCGCGCCCCTCTCGCGCCTCGGTGGTGTGGTGCTCGCGCCCGGATGGGCTCACGCTCCCCCTCTCGCGCTCTACACCCCTCAGCCTTAGAGTATTCTCATCCAGCCCCTCATATTATGTGAGGGGTGTATTTATAATTTAGAAAGTGATTTAGGGTGTTGTGAGTGAAGAGTTTTTATATTTTAGAAAAAGTAGCGATTTTTCTGTATATTTGAAAAGTTACTGTTTAACCCCTATAATTTTTTAATATATTTTGAAAGTGATTGTGAGTGAAGAAAAGAGAAAAGATAATGATAAAAGGTATAAAAAGTATTATTTAATTGAAATGGAGAGAAAAAATAAAATGAGTTTTAGTGTAATTTTTGGTTTGAAGACCGAGGATGGGATGAGAATCCTCTTACCCATTTTACTTTTCAATCACACAAATACATATTGGAAACTCATGCTTCCATCCCTCCACAAATACAAGTCTTGTTGCAAGATAAAACACACAAACACTTACATCTCTCGCTTTCACTAAAGGCTCTCTCACTAACTCCACACATACACCTTAAACCTGTAAACACACTCCTACAAGCTGGAAACCAGCCTATAAAAACACCATTGGAGTATTTATTTTCATCTCTTGAAATCATTCATCTAACATCATCCAAGGTTCATCTCGTTTAGTAAGTCAAAAACCACTTAAACCTTCATTTCCAAACTCAAATCATCACATACATGTGTGATATATGTTAAATTATGTTGTTAGGCTATCTTGGAGTTCCTACAGAGAATAAAGGCTGGTCTTTTGGCTACAAAGCACCCATAACTCGTGCACAATGAGGTATAAATCTTAAGCGGTTAATTTACGTGTTAATAACATAAAAATCATCTTTAACTCGTTTAAACAAAAGATCTATTATATTTTACACATATAAAATAGAGAAAATTACTGTTTGAGTCCCTGTGGTTGTAGAACAGAGTCACATTAAGTCCCCGAAAAAATAATTGAACTAGTTGAATCCCTGTGGTACAAAAAGTGACCCAAATGAGTCATTTTATTTTTCTGTTAAAAACACAGTTAAAATAAGGGGTAATTTAGTCTTTTCAACTTACAAAACAAAAACAATACACATTTAAAATGCAAACTCAATACATATTTAAAATGCAAATATTTTGGGTCATCTCCATCGTGCTTTTCAGTTTTCACAGTCCTAAACTTTTTTTAAATCTCCATGACTCCATCATGCTTTTCAACATTATTTGGATTTTTTTAATAGACCAAGATAAGTATTGTTGTTATTCTTCTCCTCCATTTTCTAGCCAACCAACACAGTGGAGCTGCTACCGACCAGCCTGAAAGAGTGTGTTGGCTCTTGAAATAGCGGATTGACAATCAAATTAGGGCGAAAATTGATAACTGTTGTTTAAACCTTCCGAGAAAAAAAATTGATGATCAATTGAAGATAAGATGGAAAAATTGGTCAACGCAAAGAAGTTAGGGATCCATCATCTCC